>NC_080475.1:3585000-3927500 GCF_030265055.1 Doryrhamphus excisus | reverse complement strand
AATGAATGAATGTTTTTTTACACGGCGGCACGGCGGTCCAGTGGTTAGCGCGCAGACCTTATAGCTAGGAGACCAGGGTTCAATTCCACCCTTGGCCATCTCTGTGTGGAGTTTGCATGTTCTCCCCGTGCATGCGTGGGTTTTCTCCGGGTACTCCGGTTTCCTCCCACATTCTAAAAACATGCTAGGTTAATTAGCGACTGCGAATTGTCCATAGGTATGAATGTGAGTGTGAATGGTTGTTTGTCTATATGTGCCCTGTGATTGGCTGGCGTCCAGTCCAGGGTGTATCCCGCCTCTCGCCCGTAGAAAATGAATGAATGAATGAATGAATGTTTTTTTTACACCCTACATATGATGTTTGTTTCCCTTTTGTGAACAGCTAGCAGGAAGGTTGCACGTGGAGCTGATGCGAGTCAGCGGCGCTGTCCCCGAACGCCTATGCGGTGGAGACGACTCCTCTGAGAACTCCAGTGAGAGCAGCTGCTACGAGGTCATGGACACCAATGGGGAGATCGTCCACATGGCCAAGAGGCTCATTATCAGGGTACTCAGACTCCACATATATAACAAAATATTGTTACTTTGAAATGTATGTCCTGAGGCTTCATCCCTTGTCCGTGTTCGCAGGTTCGCATCAGGGAAGCGACAGGGCTGCCTGTCAACCTGTCCAACTTTGTATTTTGTCAGTACACCTTCTGGGAACATGGCGAGCCCACAGTGGCTCCTCCAATGGTGAGCCCAGATAGGCCGTCCCATTTGAGTCCAGACACGCACTTCACGGTCCAGTTTGACCACTGCAAGGTGAGAAAGGTTAGGTTTTTAGTTGCATCTTAGTCTGACCGGTACTTATTTTTCCATGGATGTTGCATTTTGGTGAGACTCCACACAATAGCCACGTTTACATGAGGAGTTTTTCTTTTTCCGAATGGAATCTTTCCGAACGACCTTTCTGAAAACAATGGTATCCATGGAAAGGAGTATTCCAATCGCGTGTCTACATGCGGCGCTATAATCCAACAGAATAGTCAATGGGGCATGCGCAGTAAAACGCAAACACCAACCAGCTAGGAGACCCAAGTTCGTTACCACCAGAAGGAGAATTCGATTCCAAGAAGGAGGCTGACATCATTGCAGCTCCCTTACAGACACCAATGAATGTATTGCTCAGATGCAATGCATTATGGGAAAACTTTAAAGGGGTTGGGTTTTTAATTTTTATTTAAAAATAATATTGGTTACATTACAGGCTGCATGGCGGAAGAGAGAGTGGTTAGCGCTCAGGCCACACAGCTAGAAGACCCGAGTTCGATTCCACTCTCAGACATCTCTGTGTGGAGTTTGCATGTTCTCCTCGTGCATGCATGGGTTTTCTCCGGGTACTGCTAGGTTAATTAGCGACTCCAAATTGTCCATAGGTATGAGTGTGAGTGTGAATGGTTGTTTGTCTATATGTGCCCTGTGATTGGCTGGCGACCTGTGATCTCATTTTTAGATCACCAATTATTTGATGTACTACATATTGTGTATATTTTGCTGGTGACAAATGTTTTAATGTTTAATGTGTTTTGCACAGGACTACGTTGTACATGTGACGGATGACTTTTTGGAGTTCATATCAGACGGAGCGTTGGCAATAGAAGTGTGGGGTCACTGCTGTGCCAAGAGTGGACGCTCTCCATGGGAGTTAGATGCACTGGAATCCAAGACCCAGACACTCCGAGACAGGTACAGGTAGACTTTGTGCTGATTGGCAGGAAGAATCTAAAAGTTTTTTTTTAATTTTGGCGCATATTCCCTGAAGGTGGAGCGAGGTGTCTCGCAGGATCGAGTTGTGGGTCTCCATCCAGGAGCTGAATGAGCAGGGAGAGTACTCTGCAGTGGAGCTACATCCTGGAAAAGACATCAGCACAGGAGGAGTCTTCCAATTGCGGCAGGTCGGAGAGAAAAACAGAAAAATGTTCCCACCATTTAAACAAGATAGTAACTCATGTAATGTAAAGTTGATGATTGATCCAAACAGGGTCACTCCAGAAGACTACATGTCAGCGTTAAGCCGGTCCAAAACTCGGGAACTCTGCCTCTGCTGGTGGAAGCGTTCCTGTCTGTGTCCATCGGCTGTGTGACCGTCCGATCCTCTAAACTGCAGAGACCCCTTGACACCTACCAGGTCTGTGAAACACATTCATCGTGAATCGTAGGCAGGCCGTGGTAAACAAGCAAACCTTCATAAGCTTTTTTACTTTATTATACTTGACCTCATATTACAAATATACAACATAAGGTGGCCAGAAAGCAAAATTTGTTCTCAATCAGAAATCACTCCACAATCTTTATTGCTCTTTGGTTCTACCATATCTTACTTATTGTGTGGAAATATGGGCTAATAACTATAAAAGCAATCTTCACTAAATGTACTGCAAAAAGGTCAGTAAGGATAATTCATAATGCCGCCTACAGAGAACATACTAACTCCTTATTTCTAAAATCACAAATACTTCAACTTGCTGATATAGTTCATCTTCAAACAGCTAAAATAATGTATAAGGCTAAAAATAACCAATTACCAAAAAATGTCAATACTACCAATACTTCTCTACAAGAGAGGAGAAATATGATCTCAGGGAAGAAGTACATTTGAAACACTTATATGCTAGGACTACGTTAAAAAGCCAGATTGTTGATGTAGATATCGGTGCATAATAACGGTAACGGTAACACTGTTGAAATAGTAATTCATTACATTAGTCATTACTGGAATTCAATAATGCCATTATCTTGAATGTGGGTATTCCCAGCACTGTTTACAAGGTCAGTTTCTGCAAAAAAGGTCAGTAAGGATAATTCATAATGCCGCCTACAGACAACATACTAACTCCTGATTTCTAAAATCACGATATAGTTCATCTTCAAACAGCTAAAATAATGCATAAGGCTAAAAATAACCAATTACCAAAAAATGTCAATTCAAGAAACAATACAAGCAGTTGATGTTTGCTAAATACAAGGATGAAGAGTCTTGAACCAGTCATGATGTGCTATATATATCACTATATTGACACTTACTATGTGGTACACATTATGTCATTGTAAGGTCATATCACCTCGTACTTCGGTACGTGACAAAAAAATTAAAAAATATAATAAAAATAAATAAATAAATTAACTTAAATTATATTAGGAAAGCAGGAAGTGAACAAATGTAACAGTTACTGATTGTAAAAGTACCAGATGGAGGGGTAGGAAAGCAGGAAGTGAACAAATGTGACAGTTACTGATTGTAAAAGTACCAGATGGAGGGGTAGGAAAACAGGAAGTGAACAAATGTAACAGTTACTGATTGTAAAAGTACCAGATGGAGGGGTAGGAAAGCAGGAAGTGAACAAATGTAACAGTTACTGATTGTAAAAGTACCAGATGGAGGGGTAGGAAAGCAGGAAGTGAACAAACGTAACAGTTACTGATTGTAAAAGTGCCAGATGGAGGGGTAGGAAAGCAGGAAGTGAACAAATGTAACAGTTACTGATTGTAAAAGTGCCAGATGGAGGGGTAGGAAAGCAGGAAGTGAACAAATGTAACAGTTACTGATTGTAAAAGTGCCAGATGGAGGGGTAGGAAAGCAGGAAGTGAACAAATGTAACAGTTACTGATTGTAAAAGTGCCAGATGGAGGGGTAGGAAAGCAGGAAGTGAACAAATGTAACAGTTACTGATTGTAAAAGTGCCAGATGGAGGGGTAGGAAAGCAGGAAGTGAACAAATGTAACAGTTACTGATTGTAAAAGTACCAGATGGAGGGGTAGGATTTAATAAGCTTTGCTTCTTCCTACTCCTTTTGGACATGTGGAACTGTGAACTGATTATGTGATGCATTCAATTGTAATCTGATGCATGTTCAAATGAAATTAAACCATTACCATTACTTTATTATTATTATTACTTGTACATTGCTCTGAGTTATGATCTGCACCCCCCCACACACACATGCAAACACACACACACATTTGACTGTGTTCTCTCCTGCCAGAGAGAGGTGGAAGACGATATGGATAGTTACCAGGTACCGCCATCCTGCTGTAATGCACCCCACAGCATGATGTATTGTGTGTTTGGCGACTAGGCCCCCCCTTTGTCTGAGAAGCCTGCAAGAGAAGAAGAAGAAGTGGGCTGTGCCTCCGCCTGCTAAAAACGACTTGGCTTTGTTAAACAAAACACGCACCGTTCAGTAATTGCATATCACAACGGCCATTCCTCTGTGGCAAAAACGCAGCTCCAAACCGCGGCTGAGCTGGCCACTCATATGCCTCCAGACTTATGTACGCTAACGCTACTGTTTGCTTGTCACTACTAAGCGATACCTACTTACACGGATGCTGCATGGCGGGCACTACATTGCATGGCGGATGTGCACTAGATGCCAAAGGTGTGATGTGGTTGGCTTTGGAGGGTATTTTTGTTTCCCTTAACACTAAACAGGTGAGATTACATCATAGATTGGAATTATTTTTTATGCAATATTAACGAGCAGCATGATGAAAAATGGTTAGCATGTCTGCCTCAAAGATAGGAGGTTCTGGGTTTGAATCTCAACTCTGACCTCATTGCGTTATTGGAGTTTGAATGTTCTCGTGCTTGCATGGGTTTTCCAGTTTCCTTTGACAGTTCAAAAAAAAATGCATGTCAGGTTAATTGGAGACTTAGACTTAGACTTAGACTTAGACTTAGACTTAGACTTAGACTTAGTCTGTAGTTGTGGACATGAGTGGGAATGGCCTTTCCACCAAAGACCATGACTTGGAGAGCGAATCAAATATCACTAGATGTTGTCTAAAGAAACAGATATGGCCTTCCATAAGATCCACCTTTGCCCCCCCCCCCCCACTGTGGTAACCCTTACTTAACTGCATGCAGGCTACTTCACTGTCATTGGCTCTGGACAAACTGGCGCTGATTCTTTTGTATGTGTGCTTCCAGGAGGAAGATCTAAGCTGTGTAAGAGAGCGATGGTCGGACGCTCTCATCAAACGACGGGAGTACCTTGATGAACAAATCAAGAAGATAATCAACAAGCAGGGTGAGTTTGGACCTTATTTGGGCTTCTTGTACCACCATGGTTCCTACCCTGATGGAAAGGAGCTCAGTGGAAACCCAACTACAGCTAACTGTACCGCTTGGGGTAGTTACAGCTGAGGGCTCGACAATAACAATGTACCGATGGCCCGGGGCAAGTTAAAACAAAATTCGGGCAAGTAAATCCAATCAGTCATATTCCCGTCAGGCAAGTGCACTTTGGCCTGCCATACTGGAAATCTTGAAATGGACCAATCAGAATCGTTTATTTAGACCGCGGTCCGCAGTCCACATTCCGCATTTTACCCACACCCGTTCTTGTTCGCGATCAACCAATCAACGATCGTTTGACCACGAAAACATCTATCACGGCGTCCCTGCCAACATCGTCTTGCGGGGTACACCCTGGACTGGTGGCCAGCCAATCACAGGGCACATATAGACAAACAACCATTCACACTCACATTCATACCTATGGACAATTTGGAGTCGCTAATTAACCTAGCATGTTTTTGGAATGTGGGAGGAAACCGGAGTACCCGGAGAAAACCCACGCATGCACGGGGAGAACATGCAAACTCCACACAGAGAAGATGCCAGAGGGTTTGAATTGAACCCTGGTCTCCTGGCTGTGAGGTCTGCGCGCTAACCACTAGACCGCTGTGCCGCCACAGTGATCATGTGATGTTTATTTTACTTTATGATTAAAGCTGTTAGTTTGATCTGACTCGGGTTGCAATAGTAAAGATCGGTTGACCCAATAACTTGCGTTGTCATTTATTATTTAATAAGCACAATGTTTATTCAATCGTGAATGTACTTTTATTTATCAACGCAAAGTGCCTAGAAATCTCTTGACAATCCAGATTTCCATTCAACGTCATGATCTATGTACGAAAACAACCACCAGAAATGATAATCATTTCATTTTTATTTGAGATTCTCATGTGATGCCACAAAAAATAGATGATTAGAGGCAAGTCATTTTTTGTTTTTAATGTAGATGCTAAATTTTCATTCGCTTTCCATCCTTTCAGAGAAGTCAGAGGAGGATGTTGAGCGTGAAGCCCGGCTGGTGGAACAATGGGTCGGTCTCACTGAGGAGAGAAATGCTGTTCTTGTACCAGCACCTGGAAGTGGCATCCCTGGAGCTCCTGCTGACTGGTAAAATATGCATACCTTATTCTTACTCTCCCATGTATGAATACTTGAATAATGATTTGGAGTGCATGAGAAATTGTGAAGCGAAACAGCTCATTTTGATTATGTGGTCAGTTATAAAGTATATTGCACAATACAACAGCGACAGAACCAATGTTGTGGTACTCTTATGAGCAGACTGATGCACCAGCATTGATGAAGCTGATGATTTTATTGCAAACAAGTGTAACACTTGTAGCATTTTAAAGCGCATGCAGAGGTTGATAAAGCTGCTTGTGATATTTCAAATGCGCATCTTTATTTTTTGACCCATGCAAATTAAATGTTTTTAGACTACACGCCCACAGCTACAAGTTTATATTGATTATAGCTTTGCTCATTTCCTTCAACTGCCCGTAGGACCCCACCTGCAGGAATGGAGGCTCACATCCCAGTCCTTTTCCTGGATTTGAACGGTGAGAGAAACCAGATCAGATCTAGATCAAACTTCATGGGGACGTTTATTGGGAATGTATTTGGACAAAAACATACCTAGCATGAAAAACCAATGATAGGAAGTTGCATGCTAACGGGTACGGGATTATACAAGCATACCTAAAGAAGCGTAAAGAGAAATTTGCGTTTTTTTTAATTTTTTAGCTGATAATCTGACAGTGAATGAGCAGCTGACAGGCCCGCACGCTGCAGGCGTTAACTCTATCCTTCCCAAGGAGCACGGAAGCCAGTTCTTCTATCTTCCTATCATCAAGCACAGCGATGAAGAGGTGAGAAATGACTTTGGATCTACTGACCTCTGGTGTTCAAAAGTGGAACTGCATAGTTGTTTCTTGTTGTATTTGGAATATAATGTGGGTTGGTCACATGGCATAATTTTTTTTTTTTTATTGACATCCAGCTTCACTCTGACATTTGTCACTTGATCATCAATCTGTCATACGTAGCCATATTCTTGACTCTACCAGCTTTGTTTACGCTACATTATGCATCGCTTATGCGCAGAGTAAGAAACGACCAGAGTTTTAAGCTACCGAGCTAACTAGTTAGCTTCCAATTGATTATACATTTTGATTTTAAAATTTAAGAATCAGTAAAAATGTACCACTGCCACACAGAATGGGAGGAGGTGTCAGACACTTAATTCATGGCTGAGTTAATACTGGTCATGTCTCATCAGTGTCTGATCAGTGTTTTTTTTTTTGCTAATAGTAGCCCGGATTATAAATTTAGATTTTAAAATTTAAGAATCTGTAAAAATGTACCACTGCCACACAGAATGGGAGAAGGTGTCATACACTTAATTCATGGCTGAGTTAATACTGGTCATGTCTCATCAGTGTCTGATCAGTGTTTCTTTTTTTTTTTGCTAATAGTAGCCCGGATTATACATTTTGATTTTAAAATTTAAGAATCGGTAAAATTGTACCACTGCCACACAGAATTGGAGGAGGTGTCAGACACTTAATTCATGGCTGAGTTAATGCTGGTCATGTCTCATCAGTGTCTGATCAGTGTTTTTTTTGCTAATAATAGCCCGGATTATAAATTTTGATTTAAAAATTTAAGAATCGGTAAAAACGTACCACTGCCACACAGAATGGGAGGAGGTGTCATACACTTAATTCATGGCTGAGTTAATGCTGGTCATGTCTCGTCAGTGTCTGATCAGTGTTTTTTTTTTTTGCTAATAGTAGCCCGGATTATAAATTTTGATTTTAAAATTTAAGAATCGGTAAAGATGTACCACTGCCACACAGAATGGGAGGAGGTGTCAGACACTTAATTCATGGCTGAGTTCATACTGGTCATGTCTCATCAGTGTCTGATCAGTGTTTTTTTTGCTAATAATAGCCCGGATTATAAATTTTGATTTAAAAATTTAAGAATCGGTAAAAATGTACCACTGCCACACAGTATGGGAGGAGTTGTCAGACACTTAATTCATGGCTGAGTTAATACTGGTCATGTCTCATCAGTGTCTGATCAGTGTTTTTTTTTTTTTTGCTAATAGTAGCCTGGATTATAAATTTTGATTTTAAAATTTAAGAATCGGTAAAAATGTACCACTGCCACACAGTATGGGAGGAGTTGTCAGACACTTAATTCATGGCTGAGTTAATACTGGCCATGTCTCATCAGTGTCTGATCAGTGTTTTTTTTTGCTAATAATAGCCCGGATTATAAATTTTGATTTTAAAATTTAAGAATCGGTAAAAATGTACCACTGCCACACAGAATGGGAGGAGGCGTCAGACACTTAATTCATGGCTGAGTTAATACTGGTCATGTCTCATCAGTGTCTGATCAGTGTTTCTTTTTTTTTGCTAATAGTAGCCCGGATTATACATTTTGATTTTAAAATTTAAGAATCTGTAAAATTGTACCACTGCCACACAGAATGGGAGGAGGTGTCAGACACTTAATTCATGGCTGAGTTAATGCTGGTCATGTCTTAATAGTGCAGTGTCTGATCAGTGTTTTTTTTTGCTAATAGTAGCCCGGATTATAAATTATGATTTTAAAATTTAAGAATCGGTAAAAATGTACCACTGCCACACAGAATGGGAGGCGGTGTCAGACACTTAATTCATGGCTGAGTTAATACTGGTCATATCTCATCAGTGTCTGATCAGTGTTTATTTTTTTTTGCTAATAGTAGCCCATAGTCAACGATAATTCATTGATTATTACATTTTTGAAAAAATGGCTCTAGAGTGGAGGAGCAATATTCCACTATGTAGCGAGGGTCGACTGTACTTCAAGTATTTGAAAATACACACAATACATTTGTCCAGGTGTCAGCAGTGTGCTCCTGGGACTCGTCCATCCATGATTCTGTGCACCTCAACCGGGTCACGTCCCCTCACGAGCGCATCTACCTGATCCTCAAAGCCACGGTGCAGCTCAGCCATCCTGCCTCCATGGAGCTGGTCCTCCGTAAGAGAGTGGCTGTCAACATCTACAACAAACAGGTCCGTGATTAAAGATGATTTATTGTTTCGTATATGATTTACTTGACTGACCTTCTCTCTATTCAGAGTTTCACACAGAGTCTCAAAAGGAGAATGTCCCTCAAGAATACCCTTCACTCCTGCGGTGTGACCTATGAGATTGTTTCGAACATACCAAAGGTGAAATATTTCTCCTCTTATTGTATTTACTATCAAAGCAACCTTTCCTTATATGCACTCTAATGTCAGGCCTCAGAGGAGCCGGAAGAAAGAGAGACCTTGGCCCTCATGGCGGCTCGTGCCGACAGTGAGGAGACTCAGGACGGAGAAACCTACATCGAGAAATACACTCGGGGAGTCCTGCAAGTGGAGAACATTGTCAGTTTAGAGAGGCTACGACAGGTACGTTGTTCTAACGTTGTTAGAATTCTGTATTCTCATGTTAAACGATGACAAAGTTTCAGATAATGATGATAATAATGACTCTGAACGCTCGGTTTCAAACACCTGGTGTTAGCACTCAGTAAACGTGGACCTATACATGTCCGGAAGTCCCTGGGAGTGCTTGGGACTGTGACCAATCACAGCATAGTGGATGTGAATGGAGGCGGGCCGTGGGTGGAATAAATTGAACAGAAGCAGGAAATCATTGAAATTGTGCACAAAGAGGTGCAGAATCTGGAAGATCTAGAAAGCTTTTTGTCTGGTATGGAACCATTCATTCATTCATTTTCTACCGCTTATCCTCATGAGGGTCACGGGGGTACTGGAGCCTATCCCAGCTCTCTTCAGGCGAGAGGCGGGGTACACCCTGGACTGGTGGCCAGCCAATCACAGGGCACATATAGACAAACAACCATTCACACTCACATTGGAACCATTCATTCATTTTCTACCGCTTTTCCTCACAAGGGTCACGGGGATGCTGGAGCCTATCCCAGCTGTCTTGGGGCGCGAGGCGGGGTACGCCCTGGACCGGTGGCCAGCCAATCACAGGGCACATATAGACAAACAACCATTCACACTCACATTGGAGCTAATTAACCACCAAAAACAAGTGATTACTGTAATCATTCATTCATTTTCTACCGCTTTTCCTCACGGGGGTGCTGGAGCCTATCCCAGCTGTCTTCAGGCGAGAGGCGGGGTACACCCTGGACTGGTGGCCAACCAATCACAGGGCACATATAGACAAACAACCATTCACACTCACATTAGAACCAATTAACCACAAAAAACAAGTGATTACTGTAATCATTCATTCATTCATTTTCTACCGCTTTTCCTCACGGGGGTGCTGGAGCCTATCCCAGCTGTCTTCAAGCGAGAGGCGGGATACACCATGGACTGGTGGCCAGCCAATCACAGGGCACATATAGACAAACAACCATTCACACTCACATTGGAACCAATTAACCACAAAAAAACAAGTGATTACTGTTATCATTCATTCATTCATTTTCTATTGCTTTTCCTCACGAGGGTCACGGGGGTGCTGGAGCCTATCCCAGCTGTCTTCAGGCGAGAGGCGGGGTACACCCTGGACTGGTGGCCAGCCAATCACAGGGCACATATAGACAAACAACCATTCACACTCACATTAGAACCAATTAACCACAAAAAACAAGTCATTACTGTAATGATTATTTTTTTATATGAAATCACAGATTAATTGGAGGTCAGTAAATATTTTTTTCTTAAATAATGAATCTAAAAGCATGAATATATGTTTTTCTGTACAGGCCGTGACAGTGAAGGAAGCACTGGCTGCAAGAGGAAGACTCAGAAGAAGCATCAGTACACCAAATGTACAAAATGTAAAGAACACATTACTCTGATTTCTTTACACAATGTGGATTGCATGGAAGTATAGAAATAGTTCAGAGATGTGTAAAAAAAAAAATAATAACACTTCCTGTTTTCTATAGTCGTCCTGCAGTAAAACAGACCTGACGGGTTGTGAGGATGAAGACTGCAAGGTATGTGAGGCATGCTTTAATGCTGTGTGTTTATAACTGAATATGAATAAATGAATATATGAATATACTCAATATGAGGTAATATGAGCTGTGTGTGTGTTTGATGCCCAGGACCACTGTGATCACGTTGACAGCTGCAATCCTCAGGATGGTTCTCTCTGCAGCACACCAGTGAAGAACAAAGAGGGTCCAGGTAAATAGCCCCAGAGAATATACTGTATTTGCATTAGGTGGTTTTTTTTCTAAATACTATTTTAAAATAAGTCTCTTTGGTGAGGTGGTGGGTGGGTTTACATGGGGTGGGCTTATCTAAGTGGGGTCTGGGCCGAGGCGTATCATGTCCATAAGAAACAAACATTTAAGCGCCTTATTTCTCAAAAGTGAAGTAAACAAGTGAGGGAAATTACAGATTTTTCTCAAGTTTGGTGCTCATGAGGAGGCTACATGGATACATCCATCCTTATCCTCATGCTGGAGCCTATCCCAGGTGTCTTAGGGCGAGAGGCGGGGTACACCCTGGACTGGTCGCCAGCTAATAAGAGGGCACATATAGACAAACAACCATTCACACTCACATTCATACCTATGGATAATGGATATGTTGCAAACTCCACACAGAGATGGCCGAGGGTGGAATTGAACTCGTGTCTCCTAGCTGTGAGGTCTGTGCGCTAACCACTCGTCCGCTGGGCAGCCCACATAAAATTATTAATTAATTCTTTCATTAATTTTCTACCACTTATCGCGGGGGGTGCTGGAGCCTATCCCAGCTGTCTTCGTGCCGAGAGGCGGGGTACACCCTGGACTGGTGGCCAGCCAATCACAGGGCACATATAGACAAACAACCATTCACACTCACATTCATACCTATGGACAATTTGGAGTCGCTAATTAACCTAGCATGTTTTTGGAATGTGGGAGGAAACCGGAGTACCCGGAGAAAACCCACACACGCATGGGGAGAACATGCAAACTCCACACAGAGATTTCCAAGCCGAGATTCGAACCCAGGTCTTCACGATATCCTGACTGTGTGGCCCTCCATGGATACATTCTACTGTTATATAATTAAAATATCAATATTGCATAATAGCCGCAGGTTCAATTCCACCCTTGGCCATCTCTGTGTGGAGTTTGCATGTTTTCCGGGTGCATGTGTGTGTTTTTTCCGGGTACTCCGGTTTCCTCCCACATTCCAAAAACATGCTAGGTTAATTAGCGACTCCAAATTGTCCATAGGTATGAATGTGAGTGTGAATGGTTGTTTGTCTATATGTGCCCTGTGATTGGCTGCATGTCCAGGCCACCAGTCCAGGGTGTACCCCGCCTCTCGCCACGAAGACAGCTGGGATAGGCTCCAGCGGGTAGAAAATGAATGAATGAATGAATGAATGAATATTACATAATAGGGAACTTGATATCATCCCCTCATAGGTTTGCTTCCAGAGAGTCCGACGTTCTTCAACTCGAGTCCCTTCAAGCTTCTGTCCCCTCAGCCGTCCAAGTTCCTCAAGTCCCTGCTGCCTGTTAAGGAGGAGAACAAGGTGAAGAAAGTCCTGGAGGCGCGTCCGTTGCTGGGACAAGAGGCAAGAAAGAACAATTGAAATATATAACTTAAATGTGCTCATCATTCTTTGTGTTGTGTCACTCATCATATCAACAAACGCTTCCACAACTTTGTAAATGTGCGTGTTGACAAACGTGTTTTGTCAAGAGTGCACTGTTGGTTGTCCACAACCATGCATAGCCAAACAGAGAACAGACATATTGCTTCCATGAAATAATATACATACAGCAATAATACATCATTGCGGAACTAACATTGCAAAAAGCATGCCAAGTAACTAACTGTGTAACCTGCCCAACATGCATGCATGCATGTATCGTATGCGTGTGCGTGAGTGTGAAGTTTGTGCTGTTGTTCTGACCCCATCCGCAGAGCATGCGCTCATGTGTGGACAGCCCTGCACTGCTCCCCCCTCCCTGCCCCTGGCGCCGACCCAGGGCAGGCAGCGAGGGCCACTGCAAGCCTACCACCCTCACCTCCACCTCCACCCCCGCCTGCAGGCAGCTCAGCCACACACTGCCACGCGGTGCTGTAAGTTGCTACACACACGTTGGCTCTCACGGGAAGTAACGCCACAAATTGTCACGGCGGGGTGAAATCATACCGGGAAATCCGTATCACGCTTGGTCACGCTTGACACCTCAGGTCTGGTTGGTTTGACTAATGTGGGTGGTCTCATCCATACTCGAGTGTGGTACACAGGGCTGTACAGTGATAGTGACAAGGTATATAACTATTGTTGACGAGCTGTTACAGCTTCCTGTGTAGGAGTAGTAGTGGCAAATGGTGAATGAAGCGACATCCAGATTGTTGATGTAGATATCAGTGCATAATAACGGTAACGGTAACACTGTTGGAATAGTAATTCATTACATTACTCATTACTGGAATTCAATAATACCATTATTTTGAATGTGGGTATTCCCAGCACTGTTTACAACAGGGGTCTCAAACTCAATTTACCTAGGGGGCCACTGGAGCTAGGGTCTGGGTGAAGCTGGGCCGCATCAGGTTAAAAATATATATTATATATATTAAAAATAAAAATATAATTAAAATGTTAATACATAATAATTATATTAAATATTAATAGATATATATATAATATAATAGTCTTCAATGCTTCTGCTATACCCTCCACTTTTTCAGTGCTTTGGTTCTTTGGAAAAGCTCTGATAAAACATTAAATTCTTATAAATTATGATAAATTAATTTTTATTTATTATTAAATTATTAAATAAATGTTTAATGTTAATTTTTATTTTTCAACACAAAATAAGATGGAAAAATAAATAAGCAAATCAAAAAACAAATGAAACAAATTAACAAATTAAACTAGCCTCTAGTGAGTTTGAGACCCCTGGTTTACGAGGTCAGTTACTGCAAAAAAGGTCAGTAAGGATAATTCATAATGCCGCCTACATAGAACATACTAACTCCTTATTTCTAAAATCACAAATACTTCAACTTGCTGATATAGTTCATCTTCAAACAGCTAAAATAATGCATAAGGCATAAAAATAACCAATTAGCTAAAAATGTCATCCAATACTTCTCTACAAGAGAGGAGAAATATGATCTCAGGGAAGAACTACATTTGAAACACTTCTATGCTAGGACTATGTTAAAAAGCCATAGCATTTCAGTCTTGAACCAGCCATGATGTGCTATATAGATCACTATATTGACAGTTACTATGGTACACATTATGTCATTGTATGGTCATATCACCTTGTACTTCGGTACGTGACAAAAATAAAAACAAAAAATATATATTTTTAATTTTTTTAAAAAATTATTTATATATTTTTTAATAAAAAAATATTTTTTATTTTTATTTTTTAATTAAAAATTTTATTTAAAAAAAATATTTTTTAAACTTAAACAATATTAGGAAAGCAGGAAGTGAACAAATGTAACAGTTACTGATTGTAAAAGTACCAGATGGAGGGGTAGGATTTAATAAGCTTTGCTTCTTCCTACTCCTTTTGGACATGTGGAACTGTGAACTGATTATGTGATGCATTCAATTGTAATCTGATGCATGTTCAAATTGCTTGTTTCTAAACAGCATGAGTCCGATGAGGAGGAGACTGATGTGGACATGACTCTCAATCTGGACCGGGGCCCTCAAGACCACTTCCAGGCGTTCATCCCAGAGGACTTTGCAAACTTCGACATCTACAACGCCACTCTGGAGAGCCGCGTTGATTTCAAGGAGAGGAGAGAGGTGTCTCGTAGCCCCACCACGAGCAGCTGCACCAGCGGTTACTTTTCCCACAGCGCCTCGAACGCTACGCTGTCTGACATGCCTTTCACTTCCAGCGAGAGCTCGGATCATCTCAGCTGCGCTTCCAGAGATTCCCATGACCCCCTAGGATGTTCTTCGGGAAGGGGTTCCACACAAATTAAAGGTGTTACTACCCCTGGTAGTGAAGAGCCACTTCCTGTCACTCCCCCTGCTTCTTTACCTATCAGTGTTCCATGTGGGAAGCAGAAAACATTCCCTCAAAACTGTGTCCTCAGTTCTAGCCAGGAGTTTACCGACTTTAAAGGAGCTGATGATACGATCACAGAAGAGGATTTGGACCATTTCACAGAAAGATGGCAGCAGGACGCTGATGAGATCCGCACAAACGCCTCGGCTGCTGCACACAAACATTCTGTTACAAGTACCATTTGCGCCTCAGTCACACCTCCGGTCATCACCCCGTCTCCAACCTGTGCATCACTTCCTCCTCCAGCATCAGCATCACCACCCGGTGGCACAACTTTGTCCAAAGTCCAAACCCTGACAGGAGGAGACCCCCTGGTCCGGGAGCCAGCGCAAGGAGACGTGCCCCCTCACGGGAGCCCATGTCCCAGCCCGAACCCCAGCAGCACGGAGCCCTCGGGGGACTCCAGCGGGGATGAGAGCACACCCGTCGCCCAGCTTCCCGATTGGATGGCGCCCGGGGAGCTGGTGTGGGTCGGGAAGAGACGAGGAACGGTCCACTATGTCGGAGGGGTGGAGTTCGCTAAGGGGATCTGGGTTGGTGTGAAACTGGACCTGGCTGTGGGTAAGTTAAGTCAAACTAAACAAAATATGGTGTGTGTGTGTGTGTGTGTGTGTGTGTGTGTGTGTGTGTGTGTGTGAGAGTGACTGGAAGAAAAGCTCTGGAAAAAAATTTTTTTGAGCCAAGGCACAAATTTTATTATGAAAATCTTGAATCATGAAAATACAGTTTTTCTTTTGGTAGGTTCCATGTTTATAAAATAAAATACTAATTGTTTAACCCTTCCTCAGGTAAGCACAATGGTACAGTCCGGGGGGGGTGTACTTGTGTGTGAGAATGACTGGAAGAAAAGCTCTGAAAGCTCTTTTTTTTTTTGAGCCAAGGCACAAATTTTATTATGAAAATCTTTGAAAACAAAATACTTGTGATGAAAGACGGGAGTCCAATTTTTGTTTTGGTAGGTTCTGTGTTTATATTGCCATAGAACGCAATACAGTGTGTACTTGTGTGTGAGAGTGACTGGAAGAAAAGCTCTGAAAAACTTTTTTTTTTTTTTGAGCCAAGGCACAAATTTTATTATGAAAATCTCAAACAAAATTACTTGTGATGAAAGACGGGAGTCCAGTTTTTCTTTTGGTAGGTTCCGTGTTTATATAGCCATAGAACGCAATTCAGTGGGCCTTGAAAGATCAGTCAAAATGGCCGCTTTTGAAAAATGTTTGGGATTGAATTGAAGCATAGTACTACCTAAATACTACAGTAAGACACATTTAGGGGTGTTCATGTAACAAAATACTAATTGTTTAACCCTTCCTTGGGTAAGCACAATGGTACAGTCCGGGGGAGGGTGTACTTGTGTGTCAGAGTGACTGGAAGAAAAGCTCTGAAAAACTTTTTTTTTTGAGCCAAGGCACAAATTTTATTATGAAAATCTCAAACTAAATTACTTGTGATGAAAGACGGGAGTCCAGTTTTTCTTTTTGGTAGGTTCCGTGTTTATATAGCCATAGAACGCAATACAGTGTGCCTTGAAAGATCACTCAAAATGGCCGCTTTTGAAAAATGTTTGGGATTGAATTGAAGCATAGTACTACCTAAATACTACAGTAAGACACATTTAGAGGTGTTCATGTAAGTATTCATATCATGTAACAAAATACTAATTGTTTAACCCTTCCTCAGGTAAGCACAATGGTACAGTCCAGGGGAGGGTGTACTTGTGTGTCAGAGTGACTGGAAGAAAAGCTCTGAAAAACTTTTTTTTTTGAGCCAAGGCACAAATTTTATTATGAAAATCTCAGGCAAAATTACTTGTGATGAAAGATGGGAGTCTAATTTTTCTTTTGGTAGGTTCTGTGTTTATATAGCCATAGAATGCAATACAGTGTGTACTTGTGTGTGAGAGTGACTGGAAGAAAAGCTCTGAAAACATTTTTTTTTGAGCCAAGGCACAAATTTTATTATGAAAATCTCAAACAAAATTACTTGTGATGAAAGACGGGAGTCCAGTTTTTCTTTTGGTAGGTTCCGTGTTTATATAGCCATAGAACGCAATTCAGTGGGCCTTGAAAGATCAGTCAAAATGGCCGCTTTTGAAAAATGTTTGGGATTGAATTGAAGCATAGTACTACCTAAATACTACAGTAAGACACATTTAGGGGTGTTCATGTAACAAAATACTAATTGTTTAACCCTTCCTCGGGTAAGCACAATGGTACAGTCCGGGGGAGGGTGTACTTGTGTGTCAGAGTGACTGGAAGAAAAGCTCTGAAAAACTTTTTTTTTTTGAGCCAAGGCACACATTTTATTATGAAAATCTCAAACAAAATTACTTGTGATGAAAGACGGGAGTCCAGTTTTTCTTTTTGGTAGGTTCCGTGTTTATATAGCCATAGAACGCAATACAGTGTGCCTTGAAAGATCACTCAAAATGGCCGCTTTTGAAAAATGTTTGGGATTGAATTGAAGCATAGTACTACCTAAATACTACAGTAAGACACATTTAGAGGTGTTCATGTAAGTATTCATATCATGTAACAAAATACTAATTGTTTAACCCTTCCTCAGGTAAGCACAATGGTACAGTCCAGGGGAGGGTGTACTTGTGTGTGAGAGTGACTGGAAGAAAAGCTCTGAAAAAAAATTTTTTTGAGCCAAGGCACAAATTTTATTATGAAAATCTTTGAAAACAAAATACTTGTGATGAAAGACAGGAGTCAAATTTTTGTTTTGGTACGTTCCATGTTTATATAGCCATAGAACACAATACAGTGCCTTGAAAGATCAGTCAAAATGGCCGCTTTTGAAAAATGTTTGGGATTTAATTGAAGAATAGTACTACCTAAATACCACAGTAAGAAACATTTAGGGGTGTTCATGTAAGTATTCATATCATGTAACAAAATACTAATTGTTTAACCCTTCCTCAGGTAAGCACAATGGTACAGTCCAGGGGAGGGTGTACTTTCGATGCCCGCCAGGACACGGCGTGTTTGTGAAACCGTCTCGTCTCGCAAGAGGACCGCCCTCCATGGACACAGAAGCGGCCACACTCATCAGATAAGATAACGAAGCTACAATCTAATCACTGAATATGCACATGCTCTTCATGCACATACTTTTTTTCATATGTTGATGACTTTGGAGTGTGGAAATATTATCGCCACTTCAAGTTATCCTATTTTTCTATTTTTTCCGTTCATTATTCCCCGAGGCTCATATGATGATTCATCTGGGATATGAAGATGAAGAATGTACTACTGTTAATAATAAGCATTGATATTTTTTCATCAATATGTGATATATCAGGGGCAACCAAAGAGTTTCATATCTGCTGTTAGAAGGGTTGCAATGGGGGGGTGGAAAAGGAATTTCATGGGAATTAATAACAATTTATGGCAATTAATTGAACAAGAACAGAATACAATGGCGTCACGGCGGTCGAGTGGTTAGCGCGCAGACCTCACAGCTAGGAAACCAGGGTTCAATTCCACCCTCGGCCATCTTTGTGTGGAGTTTGCATGTTCTCCCCACATTCCAAAAACATGCTAGGTTAATTGGCGACTCCAAATTGTCCATAGGTATGAATGTGAGTGTGAATGGTTGTTTGTCTATATTTGCCCTGTGATTGGCTGGTCACCAGTCCAGGGTGTACCCCGCCTCTCGCCCGAAGACAGCTGGGATAGGCTCCAGCGACTCTCGTGAGGAAAAAGCGGTAGAAAATGAATGAAAAAGAACAGAATATGAAAATGCAGGGTAGAAATGAAACGTTAAAATGTTTTTTTTAACCAAATGATGCTAAAAATTAATAGTCGTATTTGTCATTTTGCACAACTTCCTTGATTTGAATCTTTGGATTCGACTTAATTCCACATAAATTCCACTAAAATTCCCCTGAAAATAGAATTTCAACCTTTGTTTTAAGTTCCGTATTGACCTGAATATAAGACGTCAGTGTTTCTGACAGGACTTCAGTGGTGATTCGGTGCGTAATGACGTCTAATGGACGCTTTAGAAGAGAGGAATAATAGAAAGTGAGTATTTTTTTTTGCTCTGGCTTCTTATTTTATTTTATTTTTAACATTACAAACAAGACAGTCACCTGTGATGGCTTTGCGATGGTGGAGACGACCACAGGGGGACCCGCTGCTCGTTGAGAAGAGCCATTTAATGTACATATATGTTGGTTTCTTTTCTTAATGTTTTTTTGTCAAACATTAAGATTTCGCACTTTGTTTGGTGGTCCCTTGAACACAACACAGTTACTGTATGTGTTATGAGATACAAAAGACTGCCGGGGTTTAAACTGCTTTCTCAATATATGTAGTGACAAAGTTGCCGATCCCTCCTGCTACATGTTCTTATTCTCTGGCAGACCAGGTGTGTATCAAGCGTGTTACGTAGACAGCATTATCTTAAAATTAGCATCAGAACTCCGCTGTTGTGTAACAATTTTTAAGACACTTTTTTTTTTGCCTGTGGGTGGTGTGAGTGACAGGAAGAAAAACCTCTGCATGTATAATTTTTTTTTTTTTTTTTAATACCGCCTTATATTGGGGTCAATGCTGTACTGTTTTTTTTTTCGACACGGGGGAGTACATTGTTGATATGTGTTTAACCTCAGTGCCATGTCTCTATATGGAATAATCCCATCTATATGGAATAATCCCACGTATCCTCAAAACCTGTATTGCCTTCACTTTTCTGTGACTGTCATGTTGTTGAAGTACTGTAACGACGTGGATCACCCCCCGCCCCCCAAAAAAAAAAATCCAGCATTAAAGTGGTGCTGCTGGAACGCTTGCACTGGAAAGGATCCTCAGAGACGGTCTTCCGTATGATAACAGCTTTCTCTTTTGGAATTACAATTTTCCAGGCTGTGTGAGCAATGCCTTATTTACCTGCTTCCGTTAAGGCGGACATGTTATCTTTTAAAAAAGTGTGTACCTGTTAATGTGTGTGTTTTATTAATGGCTGCTCATAATGCCACTGACTTATATGTGTTTTTATTTCCATTGACTGTCCATGTGAATTTTATATGCTGACTGATACGTCACACCACATGTTAGCAAGGTACTCAATAATGCATTATGTGTCCTGTTCAGGATCAAATGACTGTGTGATGAAGAGTGTCATGTGACACAGAAACAACGCTCTATGAACATGTGGTGAACTGTGGACTAGAAATAATGATATATAAATACATATATTGTATGTATGTATGTAAAAATGGGGAAGAAAAACCATGATCTTACATTCGTTAAAGGTCAAAGCTGCTCTCCCTTATATGGAGATGTAAATACAGGTTTTTGAAAATAGTATTTACGCTGTTATAAATGTACAGATTTTGTATTTATGGTGTATCGATGTTTGGTACAAGAATGTTCTAGAATAGAACATTTACAATCAAGCTTTGGTGTTGACTTTTTTTGTTCTATACTGCAAGTACCACAAAATGCAAATGGTGAAGTTTGTTATTTTTATTCTAATTTTGCAGAACAGAGGATCCTTGAATCTCCGGTGGCTTCTTGCCTCTCATGGCTGAGGACGTGGGTTTGATTCCTTAGTGTCAGGGAGGGAAAAACTAATCATGTGATTGACTGGGTGTGGCGACCCCTGACAAGTAAACACCAAAAGGAGTTCTCATGGGTCAGAAAGAGGATCTTGACTATTCTTTTGGCTGTAGATCCTGCAAAACAGCACAGCGCTCCTGTCACATAGACAATCTTTGACATATTGCTTGTTTTATTATAGGACTATTCTATATTAGCTATTTATTGAGGTTAATTACACACATAGTAAATAAAAACTTAACAAAGGGTGAAGTCAGGTTCTGACCTTGGTGGAACTGTGGCCCGCAGACCAATTGAACATCCCTGGTTTGACATCCTGTTGTGGCTTTTCTCTCAAAGTGGAATTGAAAAGAGGCATAATCTTTCGCTTTACCACTGCCGAAACAAGCAAACGTGTTTGCATGTTTGATTTTTACACACAGCTGCCGTAGAGGACTTAAGAGGTCACGCATGTGTGTAGCGTGTGTGTGTGTGTGTTTTAACAAGCACATCATATCACTCATAATAGGAAAAGCACAGGTGTCACCCCTAACATTAACAATAACTGTTCTATTTGTGGATCCATGCAGGCTTTCTTTTTATTGTGCACACCTGTGCTTTACCCACTGTGACTTTTCACAGTGAAATACATACACACTCAACACACATAAAATATGATCCAGTTGTATTTGTAGCTTCTGTAAATCTAAATTTAACCACTATAAGTATCCCTACTGGAAGTGTAATACTCATTTATATGACATTAGCTGCAGAAATGCTAATGAATGTTTTCATAGAAACTTTTCTGACAAGCTATTTCAGCATAAATATGAATCAAATATACTACAAAGCAGTAAAACTTACAGAAAATACTTTAAATATATGATATAAATAGTATACATTGCTTATGAAATAGCATTAACCCCAAGTCGAGTGACATTGTATACCTGGATAGTTCAATGTCCGAAAAAAAGTAGGAAGAAGCAGTTCTTATTTATTCAATATTACAAAGTCCATATTTAAAAATGTAAGAAAAAGACTGGAGTGTGTCCAACGTGTGTGTGTGTGCGTGACAGCTGTTCATTCTGCACCAGGAGAGGGTTCGAGTCACATTTCTATGTGGGGGGGTGGGGGGGTCACTCACCAGTCACAATATTAGGTACACTCGCACTAACAAGCTGGGTCAGGAGTTCCGCCTTTGTTAAGATTATGCTCATTTTTGAGGAATTTTATTCCACAATGTGATAAATTCCTCAATACCGCTACAAACCAGTATCATGTACATTTTGTAGGTGTGCCTAATATTGTGGCCAGTGTGTGTGTGCGTGTATATATATATACGTCCGCCATGTGTGTGTATCGTGTAACTGCTTTTTACCACTCTTAACAATCCTTATACGTCATATTTACGTGCCCGGCAGCAGTAAATGAAAGCTTACGTGCGCGCACACGTTTTGCCTCCGAAGCAGAGCTCACCAGGGCGCATGCATGTGTCACTAAACGCCTCTGTGTTCGGCCACCTCCGGCCAGCAGAGGGCGCCGCGCACACAGGCCCGCCTTGACTGCGACTCTAATTAAAACAAAACAAAACACAATGTAACTGACGACAAGTTGAGTTGGATATTTGACAGACATTTTTTTTCGTAGTTTTGGATATTTTTTTGGGCTGTTGTAAGACTAAGTTCTAAGATGGTCGCTACCTGGGTGGAGATATTAGTGTCTGACACTCTTGACAAGTGGGCAACAAACTAACAGGTGTCCTCCTACTCCTCCTTTTTCTCCTCCTCCTCCTCCTACTGCTGCTTTGCTAGCTCCACGGCGTTGCCGGGGGACTTGCTTGTCCTGTCCGAGACACACTCACACTCACATACTCATTCAACTCAGACGTTTCTTCACCTCATCTGAGCTCCTAAAGACTTTATTTTTTATTTTTTTTTTTACAAGAAAAAAAAAAGTCCACAGCAAGAAGATGCATTCAGCACAGAAAGACACCACTTTCACTAAGATCTTCGTGGGAGGTCTGCCTTACCATACCACGGATTCGAGTCTCAGGAAGTACTTTGAGGTGTTTGGGGACATCGAGGAGGCTGTAGTCATCACAGACCGCCAGACTGGGAAGTCCAGGGGTTATGGATTTGTGAGTGTTGCTTCCTAGAAAGAATAATACTGTGTTTATGTTGTGGTTCCTTGTTGTTAGTCCCAGTATTTATTTCTATTTGTGGTTTTATGCTAGGTGACTATGGCAGACCGGGCCTCTGCTGACCGAGCCTGCAAAGACCCCAACCCTATTATCGATGGCAGGAAAGCCAATGTGAACCTGGCCTACCTTGGAGCCAAGCCCAGGGTCATACAGCCAGGTAAGGGATGCTGATTGTGGAACAGTCGTATAACGTTTAATCAACAACATCTCTACTTTTCTAGGCTTTGCATTCGGCGTGCCTCAGATCCACCCAGCATTCATTCAAAGGCCGTATGGGTATGTTGCAGTATCTCCTAAAAAACTCTTTATTATCTTTTCTTCAAATTGTCTATAATCAGTGGTCCCCAACCTTTTTAAGCCCACGTTAAGCCTCCGACATTTGCTTCAGAACTCATACTATGCACCGATTTAAGCAAAAACAACAACAACACCAAATTAGAACGCTGTAAAAAATGAATACTGGCTCACTTTTGGTGCCCGGAGTTTGTTTTCTACAGAGTAAATGAGTGTGAGTATCAGGCACAGCTTGTTTTTGGTAAATAAAAATAAATAAATAAAACTAAAAACATGCTAAGTTAATTGGCGACTCCAAATTGTCCATAGGTATGAATGTGAGTGTGAATGGTTGTTTGTCTATATGTGCCCTGTGATTGGCTGGCCACCAGTCCAGGGTGTACCCCGCCTCTTGCCTGAAGACAGCTGGGATAGGCTCCAGCACCCCCCGCGACCCTCGTGAGGAAAAGCGGTAGAAAATGAATGAATGAAAAATAAATAAATAAAACTAAAAACATGCTAGGCTAATTGGCGACTCCAAATTGTCCATAGGTATGAATGTGAGTGTGAATGGCTGCCTGAAGACAGCTGGGATAGGCTCCAGCACCCTTGTGAGGAAAAGCAGTAGAAAATGAATGAATGAAAAATAAAAAATAAAATAAAAATAAATGAATAAAAAATAATAAAATAAATAATTTTAAAAAAGTAATTGAATGGCAATTGAAATAATAATAATAAATAATAAATATCATAAAAACAATAGCCATTTTTAAAACTGTAAACCTTGTAATATTCCTCTTACAGCTACGTAACAATTTTTAAATTCAGTTGTACACATGAAAAAACAGAATCCAGTATTGTACTCACACAATGTAAATTTGTCAAAGCATCTTCTTGCTGGAAAATGAGAATTATGAGAAGGCACCCCATCTTCTGCGGCATTTTTTTCCCCTGCAGATAGCGCCATCAATTTGCTTTCTGTTTAGTTTACCGTAATATTGGTTCCGTTCCGTTTAACTTAAAAAATATATATATATGGAATAATGTACTTCATAGTAGAAGTACTCCTGTTATAGTTTAGCTATCTTGTCTCCCATTTATTCACATTGGCATCGTAGAGAATGCTTGTTGACATACTGAATTGTTTTTAGCAGCCGTCGGCACATTTAAAAAATATAATTAAACAAGAAAACAGGGGGGAAAAGGCGCACTGTAACTTTTTCAGTCCAACTGCGACGTCCGCGTCCATAATCGAAACTATTATTTCTATACGTTGAATTTGCCTTAGTTTGAATTTACAGAAACACAACAATGTTGGGCTGGTTGGGGACCCCTGGTGTACACCACCTGCTGAATGAGAACTGATGAGCGACTGTGACGGAATTGAACATGTGTCCCTCACCCCCCCACCCCCCCTCCTTCCTCTCCCTTAGCCAACTGCCGGATTGACTTGATGTTTGTCTGTGTCTCTCTCTGATCCGACAGGCTGGGTAACGGTTAAAATAGCAGATGGTTTTCGGAATAGCTGCATTGGGCAGAAATGTTACCTGTAAACTGTGGCATACACAAACGAGCAGAAATGGTGACTAGATGCATGGGTGTCTTTTTTTATTTTTATTTTTTTATTTGTTGTTGTTGGTTTTCATAGCACATAGATTGGTGTGTGCTTGTTTTTTTTTGTTTTTTTTAGTATGATGTGGTGTTCGGCTTAACTTGTGTGCTGATTTCTACTTCTATTTGGGGCCGGGGGAGTGGATTTTTTGGTAGGGAAGGTTTAACTCTACAATGGGATTATTTGAAATTTGTGCTTTGTTCATTTCGCCCTCGTCTGTTTTTAAGTTAACCTCAAGGTGATCATGTTTTGTTGTTAAAAAAAACAAAAAAAACTAATTGGATCCCCTGCAACAAAACAAACACTTGGCCTGCATGTGGGAGTTTTTTTTTCTTTCAATTAACCCATTGCTTCCAACTCTATTGTAAAGCCTTTAAAATAACTTCAAGCAACTCGGGGCCTCGACGGACAAATGTTCAGACATGAGATCTGCCTGTTAGGCAGCAGCTGTCCGCTACAATGATCTCTGTGGCCTCTCAATTTCAGATGGAAAATGGGAGCGGCGCTGTTAATAATGCATAGCGCAGGCATTGGCGCTCAGCTGGCGCTCAACAGGTGGAAGCCTTTGGGTTCCGTGCTGCGGATTACCATGCATCCCCCGCTCGCTTACAAAGCACCTTTATTTAGATCTCCGCTTGGAAAAAATGTCCATTTAGGAAAGCGCATTGCTCCCGTTTGAATTGCTATAAAACATGGCGAAAAGTACTGTATATTAAATACTCACGTGCCGCTATCCATCTTCCCCGATAAAATCCCAGTATGAGATTTTGCCATAATTATAGCTGTGTGGCAAATTACAATACATCTCTAATAGTGGGAATCAGAATCACACATATAAATATGAAACAATATGTAGCGATACCGATCAATATACAGCGATTGTGTAGTAATCATATTAGTCTATACATGTCTAATAGGCATAGCAATCAGAGTAACACAATATGATGAGACTGACAGATTTTGTGATGAAATAGTCATTGTGCGATAATTCATATAAATCAATATACAGTGAGACACACAAGCACCAGACTATCTTAAACATCCCGAATAGAAACACATCTAGTGTAAAGGTGAATATAGGGGTGCTAGCGTCCAGAGAGCTCTTTATAATGTAAAAAAAAACATATTTTGGAGTGTATTAGTGTGTACATACAGTATCTAATAAGTGTAGGAATCATAAAGTAACATTATTATAGGACGGGGTGTGAATTTGTTATCATCATGCGCCACATCAAAGTTAAAATTTGTTAAAAATGTAAAGAAATTGTGTCTTTTTGCACATACGTTATTTCCAGTGGGCCATATCTAGACAGAACTAGCCCCCGAGCCTTGACTTTGATACCAATGTTCAAATTAATTTTTAGCAGATTAAAATTAACAAAACATTATTAGAGCCCTGTAGACATGACAAAACATGACTATAGTCACATTTATACTTTTTTTATTTACAACATATTGCGCAACTGCAGGGTCTTGAGACACATGCTAACTCGCAAACTAGAGAGCTAGCGACCTAAACGGTAGCCTTCAAGTTATTTCCTTTAAACTTAAATAGCCAAAAACTTACCACTTCCACACGGATAGGGAGGATAACTATTAACAGTTATTTAACCTTTAACATGAACATTAATCAAATGTGATAATTTTTTCTGGGTACATGATAGCATACAGCATCCATATCAAACTTGCGCGGGCTGTATTAACATTAAACTTTCATATCAAGGCGGGAGCCTCAAACTAGTGCCGCGTGTTTGAGACCCCTGAGCTACAGTAATTATTAGGTATTGCAACCCCATTCTGCTTACATAATAAAACAAACAGCCACATTTGACCTAATCTATCGACATTGTATGACACAGGACAGCGACGTGATCATTTGCCGACATTCTGTGCTCCGCTTCCTATCTGAGAGCAATTCGGGGGGGTCACGGAGACAGACGGGCGGCGCAGACAAAAAGTCGTTCCAGTGGACGAGCGCCCTGCCATGTGTTACAGAAGGAGATCAGCGCGTCCTTTGGACATGACAAGGGCAGCAAAAATAGCCTTGCTACCAGCCTCCCTTGTCAATCAACTTGGCATGTGTATGTTTATGTGTGTGTGTGTGTGTGTGGGAGTGGGGGGTGGTATGTCCAAATGAGGGACAGATATAACCCCCTTCACACCTGCTCCTCTATATATTTTTGGGAGTGACTAAAGCCGAGTTTACGCATTTTGTTTCTCGCAGTGATGTGAAATTTTGCGTAGCGATGATTAGCTTGGTTGTAAACACGTGTCAAGTATGTGGAATCATTTCCGGTACACATAATTTACGTCTCATGGTTTGACTTTTTCCACTATGCACCTTTTGGGACGAGTCAGTGGGAATTATTCCTGTAATTAAATTTCCGAAGCGGTGTTCCCTCCTTTTTTTTTTTTGTCCTTTTTTCAAATTTATTCTCTTTCTGCAGCTACAAGCTTCTATGGAGTTCAACATCTTGTAGGTCAAAAAGAGCCGTTAATGAAGCCTGGCATCAGGCGGGACCAACTAGTGCTTTTACTAGACGTAAACAGTACTTGACGTAAGCGTAAATAAGTGACGCGGGAGGGTGGTATAACGTTTTCCGTCCCGAATTGAGTAAACAATGCGTAAACACTTCAAAGAAGGGCTAGAGTGTACACTTTGGCGCCTCCTGCTGGTATCATGGGAGTACAGCAACACTCCTAGGACTTACTGTACTATAAATAAAACAGCAAAGTCACACAATAGCTTCAATTTTGAGTTCGGTGAGGATCTAAAAAATGGACTGGAGTGTGTGTGTGTGTGTGTGTGCTTTTTCTTTGGCTTCAGTGTGTTGTGTGATGCCACCAGAGATGATGATGATCGAACAAGAACAAGAAAGCTATATTGGCGAGGGACTATAGAGTTCACGTAATGTTACCTTGAAATTGTTTGACAGTTTGACTCTGAACGCATCATTTCCATTGCCTTTAAAATTCCACTGACAACATTCCTCAAGTATTCCGGTGTAGAGTATATAAAAAGAATTTAGAAATAGGCTGTGACGTCACATGCACAGTTGACACAGTGGTAAAGTGGATTTGTTTGCAGTTGGTTTGCTTTGTGTTGAAGGACTTAACATGTGTGGGCATGCCTGTACGTGTGCTGTTGGCGTGACAAGTGTTTGGTGGACACGATAATTGTCCACTTTGTTTCTTGACGTTGTGGTGTTGTTGTGCGGTCAGCTGGCATTTTGTCCTGATGGATCTCGGTTGGCGCGGCGCTGTTTTTTTTTGTTTTTTTTTGTTTTTTTTTCAGATTCCGTTGCTTTTGTTTTGTTTGTGTTTTTTTTAAATTGTTTGTGCTGCTTCTTTAACTTTTCTTATCCAGGTTGTTCAGTTAATGAATGGATTTGCTGTGCTCTTGAGGTCTGGATTGAAGTCTTTTTTGGCGCCTGCTCGTTTGGATGGATAAAACTCGCCGTGAATCACCTTTGACCCCTAGCGTGTGTTTGTGTCCCGCAGGATCCCGGCTCACTATGTCTACCCTCAGGCTTTTGTGCAACCCAGTGTGGTGATCCCTCACGTACAGCCGTCGTCCGCCTCGGCGGCAACAGCTGCCGCAGCCGCCGCCACCTCACCTTACCTTGACTACACCGGAGCGGCGTACGCTCAGTACTCCGCGGCGGCCACTGCCGCCGCTGCAGCTGCCGCCGCCTACGAACAGTATCCGTACGCGGCTTCCCCGGCGCCGACGGGCTACATGACCACAGCCGGCTACGGCTACACGGTCCAGCAGCCGCTCGCCACTGCCGCCACCCCTGGTGCCGCCGCCGCTGCGGCCTTCAGCCAGTACCAGCCTCAGCAACTCCAAACAGATCGCATGCAGTAAACTATATATATATATATATATATACCTCAAAGGAGCCACACAGGTCACAGGAAGTTACTATAAAAGGCGGAAGAATCGAGAATGAAGGTTTTCAGCACCAGCTTTTAACTTGAAAAGTGAAGAATGTCACCAAAAGTGCAAATACTGTATTTTATTTTAATTAGATCAGTATTTTTTCCCCCCAAATATTTAATATTTATACACCACAAAAAATATTTACAAACAGGATTTCAGTGTATTTTGTATACTATATGATATATTCCCAAAGTGCATTCATGTCTTATGAGGTGTCTTCCCCGACTACTACTAGTATACCAAAATATGCATCATGTGCATTTTGTTCAGTATTTCACAGTTTTTGGACCAGTATTTGTATCCAGTGAATCTATGCAGACTACAGCCCTTCTCTAGTTAAAAAAAAAACAAAAAAAACATGTCTTCACAGCAAATGAGACAAACTATTGAGACTGAAGCTGAGGGGGTGTAAAGCACTGGCCTTCCTCATTTAAATGCTCCTCAAAAGCAAGCTCAGCAAAAAAAAAAAAAAAAAGTCGAATGTGAATCTTTTTGTTTTGTTTTCCGAATGTGCCTTTTTAAATTATTTACTATTTATTATTATGGAAGCTTACAATAAAAAACCCTTTCTTTTTGTGTTTGTGTGTTTAGTTAGTTCCACTGCAACGTTCATACTGTGGATGTTAAAAAAAGAAAACGCTACAATTTGTATAAAGAATACGAGAGGAAAGCTAGCAATAACTTTATTATATTTGTCTTGTGGACTCTTAAATGTACCTTTTTTTATACTTTACCAGTTTGATAAAGCAAAAAGAATGTTATTTTTTTTCCAACCGTTTGATGGCATCTGATGTTGAATGTGAAATGCAAGGGTTGATTTTGCTTTGCATTTTCTAATGCATGACTAAAACATGAGTAGGATGTGAAATAAAAGGAAATGTACAAACAAAACCTTTTAGTTACGTGTATCGTTCTGAGTACACTGGATGTTTTGAATTAAAAATGTATATCACACAATCGGTGTGAATATTATGTTGATTTCAATCAGATTTAAGTTTAAACTTCTGTATTTTGCTTTCAGTAATAGCTTCCAGCAGCAGCAGTGAATACACTAATTTGAAGATGTGCTTTTACTGCCATCTAGTGGCTACTTGAAGTTAGGTTTCGTTACTGTGTGTGGTAATAAAATAGGGGGCGAACAGTAATAGTGCATTTGACTATGCAAACAAAGGTACCTGCAGTATTATATGATTGATATAACCAGTTTGGTGTTAACCATGTCATTTTAATACTTATACAGTGTGTATGAAATGGAGATTTAATCTCATGTAATCTGCAAGAAAGGTAAGGAATATTAGCTTGCATTTTGATCATAACTCATTTCTTATCACGAATTGTCATGCCAAGCATGTAGAGGCGAGAAACAAAAACATATTGCATGCAATTTACATTAATTTTGCGTTTTTTTTAAAGAAAATATATTATTTTGAGGCGTTATTGTACCGAATTGCAATGTAGGAGAAGAAATTGGTAAGTGAGGAAGTGTAGTGGCTTTGTGCTGTGTCACGTGTGAACAGGTGAGGTCACGTGGCATAAGGTGACGTCACTTGGGTTAGCCTGGCTTAATAATAATAATGAGAGGCTGAGGACGTGGTAAGTGTCTATTTGGACTACTTCGTTCCTTCTTTGGTGTGCTAAAAATGTGGCGGTTATTAATTTAATACGTGATATGGTTACATAATGAGCTGTGACGTGAATGTGTTAGCAACTTGATAGAGATGGACTACAGCTGGAGACACATACGCCCAGGTTTCCTAGCTAGATAAGACCGTCTTGAGTTAGCCGAGGCTAGCTAAACAGATGCGATATTGATTTTAATTACAATAATATCAACGTACTTGAATATTGTATGTATGTTATACGAATCTGGGTTTATCATACGGCTACATACTGTACGTACACAAGAGTGTGTTTATAAGAGTGTGTTTAATATTTGTTGTTGACTGTTAGCTTAGCATACGGACACACCGGCGAAGACGTTAGCATACAAACATTTGACTACGAATGTCCGAATTACAACAAGCACTTCCTTTTCGTATCTCTATATTGATATAATACAGATTATAATAGTTTATTATCTGTTTTTCTTCCTTCAAAATGATGAATGGACGCTAATGCGTAGTTCGATAGGGCAGCCTGTAATGTGCAACTTCCTGGTTGTTTGAATGTTCCGCCCTGAGTCCAGCTGACTCCTGTTAAAAGCTAAATCCATTCAAAATCAGTATTGACAAAATAAATGATGTTTAAACACACAACAACCATAGCTGTTCTCTCTTTAAAGCATATTTTATGTGACTGACTTTATTAAATTAATATTTATAATGACCCCAATACGGATATTGCTTGGTGACATTATGCTGTTAAACTACAAAAAAGACTGTTAAGCTAGGGGTCCCCAACAGACAGCTAGTGGGGCTCATGATGGCCTGGGGCTGCATGAGTGCTGCCGGCATGATGGCGTCTAATGTACAAACAAAACCTTTTAGTTACGTGTATCGTTCTGAGTACACTGAATGTTTTCCATTCAAAATGTATGTGCATTGACGATTACTACAATAGCATGCTTTTAACAAGCATTTCATTCATTGAACCGCACCACCAAAACAGCCATTAATTCTACTTTTAGGTTTGCTTTTCACTTAAAAAGTGCTCTCTGTGATGTCACAGTGGTCCCGACTTCCTTATATGGGCTTACCAGTGTGCAAGCTGTTAGCTGTAGAGCTGAATGGGACCAATCACGGAGGATTGGGCGGGTCGCGGGTGGAAAAAATAGAACAGACCGTTTTTAAGTGCAGATTCAGGAAGCTCTATAAAGTTTTCTATGTTGGCTATTGCATGTAGCTGCTCTATAGGAGTCCACAACTCAATACAAAGGGTCAGAAAATTTGAATAATTGGTCTCCTTTAAATTTCTTGGACATAGGAAATTCTTCCCTTGTTAAGCCCTCACGCAATACAATACTACAATACAATATAAATGATTAGGTGCAGATTCAGGAAGATCTGTTTGATGGAAGCGCTAAAAAAAATACTAAACTAGGCATCCCCAAAAGACAGCTAGTGGGGTTTGTGATGGCCTGGGGCTGCATGAGTGCTGCCGGCATGGGGGTGCTGCGGTTCATTGAGGGAAGCATACATTTTGTGACATTTGGGAGCGGAGCATGAACTCATCACTTGGGGTAACTAGTATTTATGGATCTGACAAAAAGCATTAATTACAATTAAATGGAATATTTTATATTTACTATGTTTTTCTTTTTGTCTTTTCTGTAAAAGATTCTGTTGCACTACTTTCTGTATTTATTTGACTTCCACATACCAGAAGCGTGTCAGTGAATCCCAGCGCATGTGCAGGCATGAAGCCATCGCCATTCTTGTAAAACCAGATTGTATTGTGATGTGGTGTCGTAACGTGCGGCTTCTTTTTTCCTGTCTCCAGCGCCCCACTGGGTCCCACGAAAGAATGAAGCTGCGCCCGATTTCTGGTTGAAGTTTAAAGAAAGTGTCCTCCTGGCGTGGCCATGGAGACTTCCCCATTTCCCAACCGGTGCGTTGCAGGCCTCCACGCGGCGGGATGGGCGTTGATTCTACCCTGCTTCTGGTTTCTTGACCGACTCATCGCTGTGTGCAAGTCTACCACACTTGAGAAGACGCAGAGGCTAGAAGAAGGATGCTACCTCCGTCCCCTGAAAGTTGTTTTTGGCTCCATCGCTTTCAGTATTCTTTTTCTCCTCACGGCGCCTGTAGCCTTGCTGGGCTTCCTGCTGTGGGCGCCGCTGCAAGCGTGGCGCAGACCCTTCTGCTACCACCGGGAGGCGACATCGTTGCAGTGTGAGTCACACCGAGGCTTTGAACTGGAAGGGAAGGCGTCGTTTTGTTTCGCATCGGCCAATTTGTGTCTTCTACCGGATAGCCTAGCTCGCTTCAATAACCTGGGACACACCCAACGCAGGGCGCTAGCCATTGGCGAATGCATAGCCATGAGCGTGAGCCGACCCAACATCCGCATCTTTATCGACTCCCCCAGCAGCTGCAGTACCGTCAGCCCCTCCGATAGCATCGTCCCCGCGGTCAATTCGTCCTCGTTTAGCGCTACAGACCGCCAGGTTCCACCTCCAGAGAGTGATGTCTCGGGAGGAAAGCCTAGCAACCAAGTTGAGGTGGCGCCCATCCAGCATAACTCCAACCAGAACTCCAACCAGCAGGGCCAGCGCAGCGCCCCCCGCGCTTTGCTCTCCCGTGGTCTTGGCCAGCAGGATGATGTCCCCTGGGAAGTGTCGACATTTTTCCCCGCCAACGTGGACATCCTCTGCTTAGAGGAAGTGTTCGATAAGAGAGCCGCGCAGAAACTCACCCGGGCGCTAAGTCCTCTGTTTGGTCACATTCTCTACGACATTGGAGGGTATGCCTGCCAGCCGCCGTGCAGCTGTTCCACTTTCAAGTTCTTCAACAGCGGCCTCTTCCTTGCCAGTCGCTTCCCCATCCAGGAGGCCCAGTACCACTGCTTTCCCAACAGCCGAGGAGAAGATGCCTTGGCTGCCAAGGGCCTCCTCGCTGCTAAGGTACGAGCTTTCCTGCTTGTATGGAGTGTTTACTTTCACACCAGTCAAAGTCAAGTCACAGGATTGTAATCAATCGCAGGTCACATTGGGCTCAAACATTGGCAAGACAATATTTTTACTTCCTGTTTTGAGTCCTTGGTATTGTATTGATTCGTGATAATGTATATTTTTACACACATAAATGCCTCATTATATATATATATATATATTTACGGCCCCTCTACCAATTTTTGCCAATTTTTTAACCCAATGTGACCTGCAATTCATTGCATGCTGTGGATGTTTTGTGTTTTTGTTTTGTTGCACCGTGAGCAAGTATGTCATTCTGTGTGATTGACCATCTATATACCATCTGTGTACATATATATAGATGTGGATGTTTTGTGTTTTCGTTTTGTTGCACCGTGAGCAAATGTCATTCTGTGTGATTGACCATATATACATATATATAGATGGTCAATCACACAGAATGACATATTTTCGTTTTTTGTTTTGTTGCACCGTGACCAAATATGCCATTCTGTGTGACTGACCATCTATATACCATCTATATATATATGTATATATATATATATATGTATATATATATAGATGTGGATGTTTTGTGGTTTTGTTTTGTTGCACCGTGAGCAAAAATACCATATATATATATATATAGTATATAGATGGTCAATCACACAGAATGACATATTATCGTTTTTGTTTTGTTGCACCCTGAGCAAAAGTGTCATTCTGTGTGATTGACCATCTATATACCATCTATATGTATGTATATATATATATATATATATATGTATTATATATATAGATGGTCAATCACACAGAATGACATATTTGCTCACTGTGCAACAAAACGAAACCACAAAACATCCACAGCATGCTAACGCATCACATAAATCATATGAGCGATAAACAACATCTAAGTGCTACAAATAACTTAAAACTCTTACTTCCAAATGCCCGCAAGGCATGCTGGGTAGAAGAACAAAACATTGGATATCAAGCAACAGATTGTATCTGACTATTTTTGGCGACTCAGGCATGCCACAATAGCACTGCAAGTCATGTGGGCGGGGGGATATAATTTGGAAATTAAGACGCTTGGTGGGCCACAGTTTGGCCACCCCTGTCCCAGACTGACAATGGAAATATTAAGCAATATTAATACTTTAATTTTTTTCTTATTGATGGAGATGTCGGACTTCTAACACCCACTAACACCCACTTCTATTCTATTCTATCAGGTGGTGATTGGGAAGAACCAGAAGCAGAGCGAAGTGGTTGGTTATTTTAACTGCATCCACCTTCACGCACCAGAAGGTGAACGTGGTTTTCCTTGAGGAGAAACCAAGTAAGTCCTCATCAACTCCGAGTCCTGAGCATCTCTTTGAAATCAGGCGAAGGAGAGATCCGCTGCGAGCAGCTGAACATGGTGACCAAGTGGATCGGGGATTTCCAAGCCGCCAACAGACAACCCGACGAGGAAGTGGCTTTCGATGTACTTTGCGGCGACTTTAACTTCGACAACTGCTCGCCAGGTGATTTTTGCACGTCTCCTTTTTGCAATTTATGTTCAATTCCGCTCTGGGATTATCCACTTTAGTGCAGAGCTGTTTCCCTGTCTTTTCCAGATGACACTTTGGAACAGAATCACTGTCTCTTTGAGGAATATAAAGACCCTTGCAGGGCGGGGCCCGGGAAAGAGAAGCCCTGGGTCGTTGGTGCGTGATAAAACAGTCTGAGCGCGTGCGGGAACGCATTTGCATATCCGATGTAAATGTCTGTGTTTCAGGTACTCTACTAGAGCAGCCGACGCTATACGATGAGTGTGTAAACACCCCGGAAAACCTACAAAGGTGCATTCAAGTCGCCCATTTTACGAGTGTCAACATAACCAACATGGAATTGTGTTTCTGTGCAGGACTTTGGAGAGCGAGTTGCTCAGAAAGCGTTACATCTGCCCCCCCGTCCCCGCCTCAGACTCGCCGTTGGTTTACCCCGAAACCGACCAACCGTGGATCGGACGGCGGATTGATTATATCCTCTTTCGGGAAAAGTCCATCTCAAAGCACTGCAGAACAGTACGTGGCTGCACTCTTTCTTTCTTAAACCGGTTCCAACCGGTTTGTCTGTTACCTAAAACGTCGACTTTGTCATTTTAGGAAGTGGAAGAAGTATCGTTTATTACCCAGCTGGCTGGCCTAACAGACCACATCCCTGTGGGCTTGAGACTAAATGTAACCATGGACTCGTGATGGTGTGGGGACATAGTGTTGTGTTCAGGTTCACAGAAAGGGACCAAATGTACACGTTTACATTGCTAAAAAAAAAAAAAAAAGCCATAATTTTAAAATGTTTACATCATTTAAAATGGGATTTGCTGCTGATGCATTCACATATCTGACGTATGTGAAATATCTCAGGTGGTATTTAAATTTAATAAATATATGGGTTTGCCTGGATACGCCCCATGTTGTATATAGGCCTCTTCTTGATTTTGTATATGTATGGGTTTTTTTTGTAATTCCCTACAGAAATAAATATAAATAACATAAGTCTATACAATTTGACAAATTTGCAGGGCCCCGATTTCATAAATGATATTGGCGTTGTCGTAACAAGTCATATTTTCACTGACTTTCCATATTCCCTGATACCGTTTATGCATAATTTTTTGAATATGAACAACAAGCTGAGCAGTTTCAGCAAGAATCTAACCTACAGAAGGCAGACTTTGCTTTGCTTTTTTGCGTATATGCCACATGCCATTTTTAGTGAGCATAATATTACCAGAAATAATGGCTGATACGAAAAAAACCCGACATCAAACGCAACATCAGCGCCCCACAATTAGTTTGAAAAATTGTGTCGACCAATGTAATTTAAAACCTTAGCGTTATATTGTGTTTCTCATATATCTCATTTAAATACATTCATCATTTTAAGGCAGAATTACCATAAAATGTTAGTTTGTACATATCACATATCACTGCCATTTTGCTACAAGCATTCACACTCTTCTGTACAACTATGAAACATAATGCATGTTTTTAACATACATGTTTTTAGGAGGAAGTCGAATAAACATGCAAACTCTACACAATGATTCAAAACCACAACTGTAATTATGGCGTCTCATATGACATTTTAATAAGCATATTCTTAAAAAACACGTGAAACTTATTTATAGTATATATTCTGTTGTATAATTACGGTATCGAAATGTGGCGTAATATATTCCATCGCTAGGTGGCGATGTAGTGCGTGTGTACCGCACAAAAAACGAAGAAGACGTAAAACCCAATCAAAATCCAAGACACTTTTTTTACTTCCTGTTTTGAGTCCTTGCTACCACGCGTGAAGGTGCTAGCTATCGTATTGTATTTATTCGTGATAATGAATATTTTTACACGCTTAAACGCCTTATTATGTAAAAGAAGAGTTTGCTCTGCTTACAAAGTTCTGCGCCACAGCCAGTTAATTCATCGAAACACTGCTACAAATGTAACCTTATGTTCGTCTCTACGCTTGGCTTCTGTTGACCCCTTTTTAACAAAAAGATGTTTTTCGGACACCGACGTCGGGACCAGGACGCCACCGACGAACAGTGACGTTATGCGGCATGAATCACCGGAGCCGGAGACCGACTTTAATGACAACCGTCACCTGAGCCAAAGTGAGTTAAAGCAGCTTTATTTGATTCAATTAGATCAACACCGGGAGGCAATATGATCGTCATAAGTGAGATATTAATTCCATGTCATTGTGTGATACAAAGGGAAGCAGCTTTGGAAAATAGTCGTTCATATTTCAGCGACTGTAGATAAATCATGCAAATTGCTGCATTAATAACCATAGACCCATTTTACTTCGAGTTTCATCTTCTCGTGAATTGTGTCGAAACCGAGTAATTCCCACTTTGTGTGTTTTTAAGAGATAATTACACCTAAAAAAATGACATCATTTAGATAAATTAATGGACGTTTTGAAGCGTTGATGTAACGTAATGTACCAATTTCACCACTAGGTGGCGTAACTTAAAGTCATACAATAGACTTAGTCGGTAGTGTGTTAAATCAAGTTTAATAACAAAGTGGATAGCAGCACACAAGAAATAACACAAGTACTATGAAGTATTTGCAGTGTACATTTCTATACTCGAACATTGGCATTTTCTGCCGTTTTTGGGTGCTTCTGGGGCCCCTGTTGAGTGTGTGTGAGGTTTCCCCTGTGTTTTTGACCAGAAAAGTTCATTAGAAGCAAGTTGGAAAAAAACTGGAAAAAACGACATACTAACCTCTTAGGTTTTTTGTCAAAAATTGACGCCCTAAAATTTTGGGATTTTATGCCATTTCTGGGTGCTTCTGGGGCCCCCAGTTGAGTGTGTGTGAGGTTTCCTGTGTTTTTTCAACCAGAAAAGTTCATTAGAAGCACGTTGAAAAAACGGAAAAAAATGACATACTAACCCCTTACGTTTTTTGTCAAAAATTGACGCCCTAAAATTTTGGCATTTTATGCCATTTTTGGGTGCCCCTGGGGCCCCTGTTGAGTGTGTGTGAGGTTTCCCGTTTTTTTTTTTACCAGAAAAGTTCATTAGAAGCACGTTGAAAAAAACCAAAAAATGACATACTAACCCCTTACGTTTTTTTTCAAAAATTGACGCCCGAAAAATTTGGCATTTTATGCCGTTTTTGGGTGCTTCTGGGGCCCCTGTTGAGTGTGTGTGAGGTTTCCCTTGTTTTTTTACCAGAAAGGTTCATTAGAAGCACGTTGAAAAAACTGAAAAAAACGACATACTAACCTCTTAAGTTTTTTGTCAAAAATCACCGCCCTCGAACATTGGCATTTTCTGCCATTTTTGGGTGCTTCTGGGGCCCCTGTTGAGTGTGTGTGAGGTTTCCCCTGTGTTTTTCACCAGAAAAGTTCAATGTCAACTGTACTGTATTATGAAATAAATACTATACATAATTTAGTTGATACATCTTTTAATTCATTTCCAGGGTCGACCGAGACGTTCAACCTGGATGTTTTGGTGTCTTTGCTGCGACAGGAGAACGCAGACGACATCTGTGTGATTAAATTACCGGAGCACATCAAATACACCCAGTACATCATCGTGGTCAGCGGCGTGTCACCCAGACACCTCCGTGCGATGGCCCTTTACGCCATCAAAGTGGTAAATGACCTGCAATTTCTCCCTCCTCTGACACATAAAACCTGTTCTCTTTATCTTCAACCATCGCTTCTTTCCTCCGTTTAGTACAAATTTGTGAGACGGGATCACAATCCTCATGTGAAGATTGAAGGAAAGACTGCAGAAGACTGGCTTTGTATTGACTTTGGTATGTAAAACAAGCATCGGGTGTCATGCTTAGACATGAGCTGTGTCTGTCTATCCTGCAGGGAATATGGTGGTCCACTTCATGCTTCCGGAGACCAGGGAAGTGTACGAACTGGAGAAACTGTGGACTCTGCGTTCCCACGATGAACAACTGAGCCGAATCCCTGATGAGAAGCTCCCAGAAGACTTTATATATGACCTTGAAGACGCCAAAGCGTGACTTAAACCAGCATTCTGTTGTCATATAACATAACGTATCTTTGTTCCAGTTCGCTCATTCAAATAAAGTTATATTTTTGTAGAGTACTGTACAGTCAAAGTGACTCAAATATTGTAACACTGTGTTTTTTTTTTTTATGAAGGTCCAAGAAGCAACAATTCCGACAAGGGCTACAACTCGACATGCGGTTTCCTCCGTCACTTCCTGTCCGTCATCTCTCCATGGCAACACATGCACAAATGGTCTTCATTAGTTCCTCAGTAACTACTCAAAATGTATTATTTTCGTTCCTCAGCAACTAGTCTAAATGTTTATGCTTTAGTCATCAGTTCTTCATTAGTTCCTTGGTAACTACTCTAAATGTATGTGCCTTAGCTCCTTGGTAAATACTCAAGTTCTACATCAGTTGCTCAGTAACTCCTCTAAATGTATGTGTTAGTTATTAGTTCCTCAGTAACTACTCTAAATGTATGTGCCTTAGTCATCAGTTCTTCATTAGTTCCTTGGTAACTACTCCAAATGTATGGGCCATAGTTCCTTGTAAGTACTCACGAGTATTACATCTGTTGCTCAGTAACTACTCTAAATGTATGTGTTAGTTATTAGTTCCTCAGCAACTACTCTAAATGTATGTTATTAGTTCCTCAGTAACTACTCTAAATGTATGTGTTAGTTATTAGTTCCTCAGTAACTACTCTAAATGTATGTGTTATTAGTTCCTCAGTAACTACTCTAAATGTATGTGTTAGTTATTAGTTCCTCAGTAACTACTCTAAATGTATGTGTTATTAGTTCCTCAGTAACTACTCTAAATGTATGTGTTAGTTATTAGTTCCTCAGTAACTACTCTACATGTATGTGCGTTAGTTCCTTGGTATGTACTCATTAGTTTTACGTCAGTTGCTCAGTAACTACTCTAAGCATTGTGGTCTGAGGCAGCGTGAGTGCTGCCGTCACCAAGGAGCTGTGGTTCATCTATGAAGTCCAAAATGTTCTGTGACATTCCGAAGCAGAGATTGGTCTTTCCAACATGATGCCGAGCCCAAACGCACCTCCGAGATGATCAAGGTGATGGCGTCTCCTCCAGACCCAATGAAGCACCTGTGGATGGACAACACCTAATTTAGGCAACCATGGCGATGTGGGGACTTTGGTGGCTGACATGTGAAGGTTGTTCTTTATAAATACGAGCAAAAGGCTAGCATGGTTTTGTGATATTAAGATAGAAAATACTATTTATTTCCCTATTTGGGAATCTAACAACATCCTACTACGCCGCCAATGGTCTTTGACTTAGCAAGTGAGCGTTGCGTGCCATTGAGCCTCCCCGTACGTCACACTACAGCACAACGTGAACCAAATGTAGAAATAATGAAGAAAGCGATTAGGAAGCCATGTTTACAAGTCCGTGCCTCCATGCCGCTTGTCAAGATGACTGATGACAAAAAGGAAAGAAATGAGTGGACAATAACAGGTGCATACATTATACATCCTATTTTGTCATTATGGGACGCCATTTTTCTTCTGCTGTGGCTCACGCTGTCATCAGCGTAGTCATTTTACCATTAATGAGCATCCTGCTAAGACACATCAGCTGTCTTCACTTTGGACACCACACTCCATTACCCTCTGGATGCTACGTCACGACTTCACTAACTTTTAGCTCAAACCACTGCAATACACTCACTGGCCACCAGGGGTACCAAGATCCAAATATACAGTGGAAGTTTGGTTAGCATCATTAATTCCTTCCACAAAGTAACCAAAACATTGAACAGTTGAACAGAAAAGTTCATAAGAAGCAAGTTGAAAAAAACAAAAAACGACATACTAACCTCTTACGTTTTTTGTCAAAAATCACCGCCCTCGAACATTGGCATTTTCTGCCGTTTTTGGGTGCTTCTGGGGCCTCTGTTGAGCGTGTGTGAGGTGTTCCCTGTTTTTGTGGACCAGAAAAGTTCATTAGAAGCAAGTTGAAAAAAATGACGTTCTTTTCAAAAATCGACGCCCGAAAATTTTGGCATTTTATGCCGTTTTTGGGTGCTTCTGGGGCCCCTGTTGAGTGTGTGTGAGGTTTCCTGTGTTTTTTTTCACCAGAAAAGTGCATTAGAAGCAAGTTGAAAAATACAAAAAAACGACATACTAACCTCTTACGTTTTTTGTCAAAAATCACCGCCCTCGAACATTGGCATTTTCTGCCGTTTTTGGGTGCTTCTGGGGCCTCTGTTGAGCGTGTGTGAGGTGTCCCCTGTTTTTGTGGACCAGAAAAGTTCATTAGAAGCAAGTTGAAAAAACTGAAAAAAACGACATACTAACCCCTTACGTTTTTTGTCAAAAATCGACGCCCGAAAATTTGGGCATTTTCTGCCGTTTTTGGGTGCTTCTGGGGCCTCTGTTGAGCGTGTGTGAGGTGTTCCCTGTTTTTGTGGACCAGAAAAGTGCATTAGAAGCACGTTGAAAAAACTGAAAAAAACGACATACTAACCCCTTACGTTTTTTGTCAAAAATTGACGCCCTAAAATGTTGGCATTTTATGCCATTTTTGGGTGCTTCTGGGCCCCCTGTTGAGTATGTGTGAGGTTTCCCTTGTTTTTTCAACCAGAAAAGTGCATTAGAAGCACGTTGAAAAAACTGAAAAAAACGACATACTAACCCCTTACGTTTTTTTCAAAAATTGACGCCCGAAAATTTTGGCCTTTTATGCCATTTTTGGGTGCTTCTGGGCCCCCTGTTGAGTATGTGTGAGGTTTCCCTTGTTTTTTCAACCAGAAAAGTGCATTAGAAGCAAGTTGAAAAATACAAAAAAACGACATACTAACCTCTTACATTTTTTGTCAAAAATCACCGTCCTCGAACATTGGCATTTTCTGCCGTTTTTGGGTGCTTCTGGGGCCTCTGTTGAGCGTGTGTGAGGTGTTCCCTGTTTTTGTGGACCAGAAAAGTTCATTAGAAGCAAGTTGAAAAAACTGAAAAAAACGACATCCTAACCCCTTACGTTTTTTGTCAAAAATCGATGCCCGAAAATTTTGCCATTTTATGCCATTTTTGGGTGCTTCTGGGGCCCCTGTTGAGTGTGTGTGAGGTTCCCCCTGTCTTTTTGACCAGAAAAGTTCATTAGAAGCACGTTGAAAAAACTGAAAAAAACGACATACTAACCCCTTACGTTTTTTGTCAAAAATTGACGCCCGAAAATTTTGGCATTTTATGCCGTTTTTGGGTGCTTCTGGGCCCCCTGTTGAGTATGTGTGAGGTTTCCCTTGTTTTTTCAACCAGAAAAGTGCATTAGAAGCAAGTTGAAAAATACAAAAAAACGACATACTAACCTCTTACGTTTTTTGTCAAAAATCACCGCCCTCGAACATTGGCATTTTATGCCGTTTTTGGGTGCTTCTGGGGCCCCTGTTCAGTATGTGTGAGGTTCCCCCTGTCTTTTTGACCAGAAAAGTTCATTAGAAGCAAGTTGAAAAAAATGAAAAAAAACGACATACTAACCCTTTACGTTTTTTGTCAAAAATTGACGCCCTAAAATTTTGCCATTTTATGCCATTTTTGGGTGCTTCTGGGGCCCCTGTTGAGTGTGTGTGAGGTTTCCTGTGTTTTTTTCACCAGAAAAGTGCATTAGAAGCACGTTGAAAAAACTGAAAAAAACGACATACTAACCCCTTACGTTTTTTGTCAAAAATCGACGCCCGAAAATTTTGGCATTTTATGCCATTTTTGGGTGCTTCTGGGGCCCCTGTTGAGTGAGTGAGGTTTCCCTTGTTTTTTTGACCAGAAAAGTTCATTAGAAGCAAGTTGAAAAAAATGAAAAAAACCACATACTAACCCCTTACGTTTCTTTCAAAAATCGACGCCCGAAAATTTTGGCATTTTATGCCGTTTTTGGGTGCTTCTGGGGCCTCTGTTGAGCGTGTGTGAGGTGTTCCCTGTTTTTGTGGACCAGAAAAGTTCATTAGAAGCAAGTTGAAAAAAATGAAAAAAACGACATACTAACCCCTTACGTTTTTTGTCAAAAATCGATGCCCGAAAATTTTGGCATTTTATGCCATTTTTGGGGGCTTCTGGGCCCCCTGTTGAGTGTGTGTGAGGTTTCCTGTGTTTTTTTCACCAGAAAAGTGCATTAGAAGCACGTTGAAAAAACTGAAAAAAACGACATACTAACCCCTTACGTTTTTTGTCAAAAATTGACGCCCTAAAATGTTGGCATTTTATGCCATTTTTGGGTGCTTCTGGGCCCCCTGTTGAGTATGTGTGAGGTTTCCCTTGTTTTTTCAACCAGAAAAGTGCATTAGAAGCACGCTGAAAAAAATGAAAAAAACCACATACTAACCCCTTACGTTTTTTTCAAAAATTGACGCCCGAAAATTTTGGCATTTTATGCCATTTTTGGGTGCTTCTGGGCCCCCTGTTGAGTATGTGTGAGGTTTCCCTTGTTTTTTCAACCAGAAAAGTGCATTAGAAGCAAGTTGAAAAATACAAAAAAACGACATACTAACCTCTTACGTTTTTTGTCAAAAATCACCGTCCTCGAACATTGGCATTTTCTGCCGTTTTTGGGTGCTTCTGGGGCCTCTGTTGAGCGTGTGTGAGGTGTTCCCTGTTTTTGTGGACCAGAAAAGTTCATTAGAAGCAAGTTGAAAAAACTGAAAAAAACGACATCCTAACCCCTTACGTTTTTTGTCAAAAATCGATGCCCGAAAATTTTGCCATTTTATGCCATTTTTGGGTGCTTCTGGGGCCCCTGTTGAGTGTGTGTGAGGTTCCCCCTGTCTTTTTGACCAGAAAAGTTCATTAGAAGCACGTTGAAAAAACTGAAAAAAACGACATACTAACCCCTTACGTTTTTTTCAAAAATCGACGCCCGAAAATTTTGGCCTTTTATGCCGTTTTTGGGTGCTTCTGGGGCCCCTGTTGAGTGTGTGTGAGGTTTCCTGTGTTTTTTTCACCAGAAAAGTGCATTAGAAGCACGTTGAAAAAACTGAAAAAAACGACATACTAACCCCTTACGTTTTTTGTCAAAAATTGACGCCCTAAAATGTTGGCATTTTATGCCATTTTTGGGTGCTTCTGGGCCCCCTGTTGAGTATGTGTGACCAGAAAAGTTCATTAGAAGCAAGTTGAAAAAAATGAAAAAAACGACATACTAACCCCTTACGTTTTTTGTCAAAAATCGATGCCCGAAAATTTTGGCATTTTATGCCGTTTTTGGGTGCTTCTGGGGCCCCTGTTCAGTATGTGTGAGGTTCCCCCTGTCTTTTTGACCAGAAAAGTTCATTAGAAGCAAGTTGAAAAAAATGAAAAAAACGACATACTAACCCTTTACGTTTTTTGTCAAAAATTGACGCCCTAAAATTTTGCCATTTTATGCCATTTTTGGGTGCTTCTGGGGCCCCTGTTGAGTGTGTGTGAGGTTTCCTGTGTTTTTTTCACCAGAAAAGTGCATTAGAAGCACGTTGAAAAAACTGAAAAAAACGACATACTAACCCCTTACGTTTTTTGTCAAAAATCGACGCCCGAAAATTTTGGCATTTTATGCCATTTTTGGGTGCTTCTGGGGCCCCTGTTGAGTGAGTGAGGTTTCCCTTGTTTTTTTGACCAGAAAAGTTCATTAGAAGCAAGTTGAAAAAAATGAAAAAAACCACATACTAACCCCTTACGTTTCTTTCAAAAATCGACGCCCGAAAATTTTGGCATTTTATGCCGTTTTTGGGTGCTTCTGGGGCCTCTGTTGAGCGTGTGTGAGGTGTTCCCTGTTTTTGTGGACCAGAAAAGTTCATTAGAAGCAAGTTGAAAAAAATGAAAAAAACGACATACTAACCCCTTACGTTTTTTGTCAAAAATCGATGCCCGAAAATTTTGGCATTTTATGCCATTTTTGGGGGCTTCTGGGCCCCCTGTTGAGTGTGTGTGAGGTTTCCTGTGTTTTTTTCACCAGAAAAGTGCATTAGAAGCACGTTGAAAAAACTGAAATAAACGACATACTAACCTCTTACGTTTTTTGTCAAAAATCACCGCCCTCGAACATTGGCATTTTCTGCCGTTTTTGGGTGCTTCTGGGGCCTCTGTTGAGCGTGTGTGAGGTGTTCCCTGTTTTTGTGGACCAGAAAAGTTCATTAGAAGCAAGTTGAAAAAAATGAAAAACGACATACTAACCCCTTACGTTTTTTGTCAAAAATTGACGCCCTAAAATTTTTGCATTTTATGCCATTTTTGGGTGCATCTGGGGCCCGTTGAGCGTGTATGAGGTTTTTCCTGTGTTTTTGACCAGAAAAGTTTATTAGAAGCAAGTTGAAAAAAAACAAAAACATATACATTTTTAACAACTTCATTCTTAAAATCTCACATTATTATTTTTCTCGATATGGGCCTAATATCCTGTTTTACTTTGGTTTTATGAATGCATCACCAAACCTACTTTTTGTTGTTTTAGCATTACATTTACAGATTCTTCTCTTGTTTTTTTGCCATTTAATGTCCTTTTAATTTTTATATTTCATAACAAATTGTGTTTTTTGCCACATCCTGCCAAGACTTTCCCCACCAATCTACTGCAATTCTGGGAAAGCGGTGTTACAGCGTCCCCATTTCGGCGCCGTCTGTGAAGTACAGCTCTAAAAGTTGAAAGGTTTGAGTGATTTCGGCAGCATTTATCGAACACCGTTTTGAGTTTGAAACGTTACTGGACACATATACGTACGTCGTGTCGGCATTAAAAACAATTGAATCTCTCCGCTGACTGCTCTTATTTATTATTTAAAGACTGCAATCAATGATACGCCAGCCTGTGAGTGTTTATGCAATTCATTGAAGTTTAATGTCTTAATGGAAGTCGGCGCTGGTTGCTAAGGAGCCCATCATGTTGTAAAACAGCAACATTGAAAAGGTATTGATCACTGAAGCACGCTGCACTCTAATGCACTTATACCCTGCAGCGTATCCGCATATTATTCTATTGCATCGTACACAGAGGGGCAGAAGTATTTGGACAGTAAGGGTATAAACTACTGGTCTTGTTTTCATTATTTTGGTACTTTAACTTTTAGTTTTAACAGTCTATTATTCATCATATTTAAGTCGATTTTACGCATTATTGGCTTAAATTAAGCATTTTCAAGCATAAAAATGTTCTAAATTAGCTACAATACACTGTAAAGTTTAAGACATGACTGGCCACTAGGTGTCACTACTAACACGCAACAGTATTATTATTTATCTGGCAAAATAATAACATAATAATAAAAATAGTCATCGTCAATATAATAATAATAACACGGGCTACTTAACCTGAAACGTATTGTTGACATTTATTCAAACAAGTCTTATCGATGTCTTAAATTATTATTTTCTCTGATTATATATACTGGCCACTAGGTGTCACTACTAACACGCGACAGTGGATCTCCAATATTATTATTTCTCTGGCAAAATAATAACATAATAATAATTTTTTTTATTTATTTAAGTCTTATCGATGTCTTAAATTACTTATTTTCTCAGATTATATACAAAATATTGGGAATGTGAACATGAAGGTGACTATAGGGGTGCTATAACATGTCTAGAGGGCTCTAATAATGGTCACAAACAGGTTTTCACCAACAGGTTTTTCTACAAAAATATTCAGTTTATTAATGTTGAAATTTTGTTTTTGAAATATTTTGTGGAAATTGACAACCAAATCATTGTGATAAACGAGGTATTCCTGTACTGTACTGTATATCTATTTATTCGGCACATTATTATTATTATTTATTATTATACGGGAGACAGGCAACGCCATTTCGTTGGCAATTTCACTGCTGTGTTTTTGTGCAATGACAATAAAGTCATATAATATATATAATTTATTTATTTAATATTTATTTATTTAATATATATAAAGTCTATCTATCTGAACTGTACTGTACTGTACGCAAAAACACAGCTGAATGTGACAGGGTAGTCTGTATAGACCAAAAACCAAATGTATATAGTGCAGTAAATGTGAGTACAAATTTCAATGCATTCATGTTTCCCTCAATGAACCGTGGCTCCACAGTGTCGGCAGCACTCATGCACCACTACCACTCACAGGCTACTTTAATTTCTGAACTTATATCCTGATGAAGTGGTTACGGAAATATGCAAGTCCCAAATTTTTCCCTTTTTCCTCCATGATAATGTTGTGATATCGGTCCCGAACGCCCCCCCGCTCGAGCCCACCCCTGCTTGGTCTTCATCCGAAACTGACGATGATAACCGTGAGTCAGACGTGACATATCGCGTAGAGTGTGTATACGGATGTGAGGTTTTTCATCTAAAGTTAGTTTCTGCCTCATTTAGTAGCTTACGCATGTATTCATTAGCCATAAGCGTCATAAAATAGCATCATTTGTATCACTGCCAGAGATTACTAATCAAATGAGGCGGTGGATGTTTCTCGGGGGAGCTTTAAAAGTGAAAGGCTGCCTTCCCCCGTTGGACACACCCTGCATAAAACACACAAGGCAGACAGAGGAGCGTTCAACAGAGTGGAAGTCATCGCGCAAGCAGCGTTTTCAGCCTTTAACAACGTATGTTGCTTAGTTTTTTGGCTTTCTATTCGGATATTCGGTGATTATGAATTGTTACTACGGCACCGTAAAACTTTAGTTCTTTTACCCCCTGCAGGATTCTCAGCTGGGATGTCTCTGGTTGTGCTTCTGTGCCTGCTGGCTTGTGTCCACTCGGGCATTCATGCATATCCACGTAAGCCCGCCAGTCCCAAAGAAGGAGCGCCGCCTGAGGAGATGGCGAAATACTACTCAGCGTTGAGACACTACATCAATCTCATTACGAGGCAGAGGTGAGTGAGAGTTGCGGGGTTATTCTTTTTATTGACGGTACTGGCGAGCTATTGGCTCTTTTCCATGCGCAGGTACGGGAAAAGAGACAGCCCAGACACGGTGTTTTCTGATGTTTTTGTCAAGGAGAGCACGGAAACGATTCCTGAATTTGATTACGTCAGGTAAGAATCCTTCATCCTTTGATTTGAATACATTTTCTAATTGGATGTTTACTAACTCATATGTCAGTTATTATTAACTTATTCAAAATTTGTTTATTAGTGACTTTTCACATTTCTTATAATTGCTAAAACAACTTTGAAAGAATTTCTTTTAGGAATGTAAGATGAATGTTAGATGTTAGTCAACTACAACATTAGAGCATCATTATAATAACGCACATTTCCTGATTTGCTGTAAATACTAATTATTGCAATATTATGTATCTTATGTGCAAACTATAACATCTTTATAGGTTCCTTAGGTATTTATTTTTAATTTTTTTTAATCCCATAGAGGGAAATGTACTTTTATTTTTCCCTTTCTGAGATTATTTCTAATATTTATATGGTTAGTAAAGCAGGATGACAGCAATGATAAACAATAACAACAACAATAATAATCACATATTGTGTTTTTAAAAAAAAACAATACCAGATCACCTTATAATGCATGCATGTATATTGTTTTTGTTGTCACTATGAAAAAAATTTACGAGCAAACAGAAACATCTGTGTAATTTAATCATTTATTTATATTTTTTCCCTTTTTTCTGTGTTGTAGTCTGCTACACATATATATACATTCTTGGTTGTAGTATTAGTATTAAATGTACGTAGTTTTTCTATTTTCTGCTGTTTTGGTGGGCATGTACTGTACCGCTTTATAATATCTATTAAAATTTATTTTATTCTATTCTATGATATACCATCTATTATTATGGCTTCCCATCCCAATGCAGTACTGTGATTATGTGTTGTAGGTATGATGAACTGCCCGTGTGGTGATGATGATGATGATGCCGGAGTTGGCTTACCTTTTCATGTGTAGCTAAATGGACCTACAGTGAAGAAAATAAGTATTTGAACACCCTGCTATTTTGCTATTTCTCCCACTTAGAAATCATGGAGGGGTCTGAAATTTTCATCGTAGGTGCATGTCCACTGTGAGAGAGATAAACTAAAAAGAAAAATCCAGAAATCACAATGCATGATTTTTTAACAATTTATTTGTGTGATACAGCTGCTAATAAGTATTTGAACACCTGAGAAAATGAATGTTAATATTTGGTACAGTAGCCTTTGTTTGCTATTACAGAGGTCAAACGTTTCCTGTAGTTTTTCACCAGGTTTGCACACACTGCAGGAGGGATCTTGGCCCACTCCTCCACACAGATCTTCTCTAGATCAGTCAGGTTTCTGGGCTGTCGCTGAGAAACACGGAGTTTGAGCTCCCTCCAAAGATTTTCGATTGGGTTCAGGTCTGGAGACTGGCTGGGCCATGCTAGAACCTTGATATGCTTCTTACGGAGCCACTCCTTGGTTTTCCTGGCTGTGTGCTTCGGGTCGTTGTCGTGTTGGAAGACCCAGCCACGACCCATCTTCAATGCTCTGACAGAGGGAAGGAGGTTGTTCCCCAAAATCTCACAATACACGGCCCCAGTCATCCTCTCTTTAATGCAGTGCACTCGTCCTGTCCCATGTGCAGAAAAACACCCCCAAAGCATGATGCTACCACCCCCATGCTTCACAGTAGGGATGGTGTTCTTCGGATTGTACTCTTCATTCTTCTTCCTCCAAACACGCTTATTGGAATTATGACCAAAAAGTTCTATTTTGGTCTCATCTGACCATAAAACTTTCTCCCATGACTCCTCTGTATCATCCAAATGGTCATATGCAAACTTAAGACGGGCCTTGACATGTGCTGGTTTAAGCAGGGGAACCTTTCGTGCCATGCATGATTTCACATCATGACGTCTTAGTGTATTACCTACAGTAACCTTGGAAACGGTGGTCCCAGCTCTTTTCAGGTCATTGACCAAGTCCTGTCGTGTAGTTCTGGGCTGATTCCTCACCTTTCTTAGAATCATTGAGACCCCACGAGGTGATATCTTGCATGGGGCTCCACTCCGATTGAGATTGACCGTCATGTTTAGCTTCTTCCATTTTCTAATGATAGCTCCAACAGTGGACCTTTTTTCACCAAGCTGCTTGGTAATTGCTCCGTAGCCCTTTCCAGCCTTGTGGAGGTGTACAATTTTGTCTCTGGTGTCTTTGGACAGCTCTTTGGTCTTCGCCATGTTACAAGTTAAAGTCTTACTGATTGTATGGGGTGGACAGGTGTCTTTATGCAGCTAACGACCTCAAACAGGTGCATCTGATTCAGGATGATACATGGAGTGCAGGTGGACTTCTAATGGGCAGACTAACAGGTCTTTCAGGGTCAGAATTCTAGATGATACACAGGTGTTCAAATACTTATTTGCAGCTGTATCACACAAATAAATTGTTAAAAAATCATGCATTGTGATTTCTGGATTTTTCTTTTTAGTTTATCTCTCTCACAGTGGACATGCACCTACGATGAAAATTTCAGACCCCTCCATGATTTCTAAGTGGGAGAAATAGCAAAATAGCAGGGTGTTCAAATACTTATTTTCTTCACTGTATGTTGCATGGACTGTATACTGTATACTGTATGTTATTTAGGTAAAGACATACCAACGTAATGTATTGTAAATGCCTACCCACTTCTGCTGACTGTATGTGGCGTCCCTTACTAAACAGCGCTCTCTAGCGGGGAACATACGTAAAGCTTATTTTGGTATTGTGCGGGAGTAGAATAGGATACAATATATTAACTATATTTTGTGTAAGAATTGAGTGTATTCATTTTTATATGGCTAATACATATTATGGCTCAGACCTGATTTATTTAATCAGTGAAGAATCTGTAAAAATTTGGAACAACTGTCAACATGTATGTCCTGGATGTTTGGTTCATATTCAGTGTTTTTGTCAGTGACTTTCCATGTTTAAATAAAGTTGAAAATATAAAAAATATAGTAGCCAGTTATTGCCCCACCACCATCACCCAAACATACACAGATTAGTAGCTTACAATCATACTATTACGGACCTAAAGGTTAGCAAAAAATTGTTTTATCAAGCTCATTAATGTTTTTAGGCAAACAGAAATATTTGGTAACACTTTACAATAATGTACACAAAATTACAGTTGTTCACGAGCTAAGCTAACCATAGCCACTGCTCATTAGTTCCTCAGTAACTACTCTACTTATTAGTTCTTCATTAGGTCCTCAGAAAGTACTGTAAATGTGCCTTTGTCATTAGTTCCTCAGTAACAACTCAAAATATATGTGCCTTAGTTCCTCTGTAACTACTCTACTCATTAGTTCCTCAGTAACTACTCTAAATGTATGTGACTTAGATCCTCATTAACTGCTCTACTCATTAGTTCATCAGTAACTACTCTAAATGTATGTGACTTAGATCCTCATTAACTGCTCTACTCATTAGTTCATCAGTAACTACTCTAAATGTATGTGCCTTAGTTCCCCTGTAACTACTCTACTCATTAGTTCCTCAGTAACTACTCTAAATACATGTGCCTGAAATCCTCTGTAACTACTCTACTCATTAGTTCCTCAGTAACCACTCTAAATATATGTGCCTGAAATACTCTGTAACTACTCTACTCATTAGTTTCTCAGTAACTACTCTAAATACATTTGCCTGAAATCCTCTGTAACTACTCTACTCATTAGCTACTCAGTAACAACTCTAAATATATGTGCCTTAGTTTTTCTGTAACTACTTTACTCAGTTCCTCAGTAACTACTCTAAATATATGTGCCAAAGTTCTTCTGAAACTACTCTACTCATTAGTTCCTCAGTAACGACTCTAAATATGTGCCTTAGATCCGATGTAACTAGTCTACTCATTACTTCCTCAGTAACTACTCTAAATATGTGCCTTCGGTCCTATGTAACTACTCTACTCATTACTTCCTCAGTAACTACTCTAAATATATGTGTTCCTTAGTTCCTCTGTAATACTTATCAGAAATAGGAGCTGGATTTCAGCACGTTTGTACGTTTTTACCGTGCACGGCGGCAGCCGATGGTAAGTTTGGTTCCTTTTTTTCTTGCCGGCATGATATGAAGTAAATTGGAGACGCGGAACAACGTGGCGTCTTTGAACGCAACCCCTCATGGCTCATAACAACATGGTTAAGGTGTTTTTGTCTTTTTAAGTTATTTATTGTCTTGAACAGACATTAAATTTTTTTTTTTAAATCCGATTCATCCAAAAAAATAATAGGCCGATTATTCGGTTATGAAAAATGTTATTTGCGGCCCTGATATTCATCATCAGACAACGAAGTTAATGTGTAATATTATATATAATAATAATACTAATTTTATATAGCACAAGCAATGTTTGCTATCGTGGCCACGAGTATAGTTTGGATTTCCAGTATAGTTATTAATAGTAACTAGTAAATTTAATATTTTTTGTTTTTCTCATATTTTGACTCATTGTTAGTAGTGAAATGAATCTTGAATGGCATTGTGTGCCATCCACAGTGGAGCTCTGTAAGGACTACTACTATCCGAGGGACGGGGCGCAGCCAGCCAGCCATCCAGCCAGCCGTGCACACTGACCGAACATAATACAATAACAAGTAACCATCGTTAACTAGTACTACACGAACGCACGGCAATGGACATGTTGTGTGAAAGGGATAGAAGAAGCGGACTGCAGTGAAGACGCCAGGTAGTGTCATTCATTTCACAGCAACGTTAGCATCGTCCTGTTAGCTTCGGTCCAGTCCAGCACGCGCACACGCTGTGCCTTCAGCTAATGGTCTGCTAGCAACTAATTTATGTCTTAAAATGCAAAGGATATTTACTCACCTCTGCTTTTAGGAGCAATTCTATCAGACGTGTGATTTAATTCAAGACATTCTAAGGGCGTATTTAGGACACGCGATATAGAAAACGCGTGCACAACACACGTGAGTGTTCGTTCGGTAACGCTAACATGTTACAGCTAACAAATTGCTAACCGAAATGGTTCATTCAAAAGACAGTCAATGTCGGGATAAACATTGACTACGAGATGCTTTTTAAAGTGTCGCGTTGTTTCGTGATGGCGGCAGATGTGCTTCTCACGGGAATAATAATAATCAATGGCTAGCAGCGAGTTTGGATGAGGTCACGCCGCCTCTCGTTATATGCGCGCAGTGAGCTTGTAGAACATCATTTAAATGTACATTTTGTTTATTTTCATGGTATTGTAAGAGTTTTGCCTATCCCCACAGTTAATTCGACAACCCTGTCGACTCCATGAAGTGGTTGTTACGCGTTTGTCTTCACTGCCGCCTGAGGCGGGCGTGTAGAAAAAGTTCATTCATGTTTACTGTGTTGGAATGTTTGTACAAAACCGACTCAATAGTTTACATTTCAAGAACTAAAACGTTTGTTGAGTGGTGTAAAGAGCTCATACAAGTTACGTGACTTAATATGAGATAAACTTCTCCATTTACCTTACCAAGTTCCATATTGTTCTGTGTGGTTGAATGAGGGGGTGGCACAAGATCTCGTGAGATTAAAACGTGACAAGAGTTCTTGTTCAGAGAAAATATAATTGGACTGAAAAAATATTGGGAAAATCTCAATCCCAATCTCATGTATCATCTTGTCTCATCACAGCCCGAGTTTGAAAACAACTGGCCTAAAAATAGCCCACATTTGAATATTACTTAGAAAAAAAGACAAACTCTATGGCCCAAATCCTCCCACCTTCTCCTCTGACTATGCTTCATTTTTGTCCAAATTGCACCAAAAAGTTTGTTTACTTTTACTTTTTGTACTTTAAATTAAGAAAAATCAATTTATTTCATGAAATGTCCCTCTTGCTCCATCTTGTTATTCTGGCAGAAAAGATGCTTTTATAATGTGTTTATGAGTGAGGGTGAGCAGGTAGCGCTAAATGTATTTGTGGTGGTCCAAATACATCTGTGGCGGGCCGACACAAATGTGGAAATATGGGAATCACTTATTATTATTATAATGAGCCACACAGTTTATGCAGTATTGTGGTATTTATTCTATATTACTAGTAGTGCAGTGCTTCTCAATTGTTTTCTGTGTGGGACAGGAATGTCTTCGCGACCCCCCCCCCCCTCCCCTCCCACTAGCGAAACTGATATTTATTCAGTTACTTGAAACTGCAACCATGAAAATGCAACAAAATGGAATATTCAAGCGTCAAATTACACGTTGAGTCCTATAAATTTGTGCATGTTGGGAGGTCTGTGTTAAAATGAAAGCCTCTCGCTTCCACCCAGGAGGGGCAGGGGGCCCGCCCCACTATTTGAGAAGCGCTGCTAGTGTAACCTGATTGCTGCTAGCCTGAATGTTTTTCTTGTTTAACTCCAACGACAAAATAAAGTGTCTTACATGTTGTTATCGACCTTAATCATAATCGCATTCATCCTTCTGCCATGTAGACTTTCCAGATGCGTGTAGAAGATGTGAGGCTCCATGTTGGGGTGCTGCACAGATGATCTGAACACAGTTTGTGGGTGAGATTTCATTTCGAATACACACAAAAGTATTCAGGACAAGGCTAAATACACTATAATAACTTTTACCTCCGGCTTTTGCATGCATATGTCCAACTGTTGAATGTTTCAGTACTTTTTGCACAACCTAAAAGTGACTTAAAAGAAAAAAAATCAGATTAGTGCATTTCTGCTGTGACACTGTTAGCCCAAAAGCTGACTAGCACAAACGTTATGTCTATTTCCTTTGCCTAATAGCCAAGTTCATGGGGTTAAAAAGAATCCATACTCGTGTTTATTCACCCTCCCACTTGGGCCTCGGTGGTCAGCGTTTGGCTCACTCTGTTTGCAGCGTTTCCCCAGGAAGCCTCTCTCTCTCTCCATGTGTGTAAACTTTAGCCGGAGAAAGAGTCATCATTTGTCACCCGGTACCACTCCTTGTTTTAGTGTAGCAACAATGTCAAACGTCCTCTTTTCTTCCGTGCTGACATAAACACGAGTAACAGTAAACATTTATGTCACAATGTCAGATTGCAGTCAGATTATTGACTGACTTGAGTGGTTTTCCTGCCTTCTCTTTAGCCCCGCAGTTGCTCTGGTCACTGTAGGCGGGCATTTGGACGGAGTTTGACTGTGCAAAGACGGTTTCGCCATCACACACGCTCAAACAGTGCACAACATGACTGTGGCCAATGCAAAATCAGGCTCAGGTAAGGCAAAGTTCACACAAACCCTTTCGTTTGGCGTGTTTGATTTGATGTTTTCTATTAGTAGTGCAGATAAAACATTTTTAAAAAAGCAAATTATTGTATTTTTGAGCTGTGTTGAAAGCCTTTCAGTGTTAAGAAACCGCTTACAGGTTCCTGAATTTTGCAAGTTTTTTTTATTCAAAAGCAGACTTTCCGGTGTGTGCTTTGTCACCACGAGGCATTTCTCTCTCTGTCAATCTGCGTGCGAGGAAACGAGGGAACGCCAACCAGCCCCATTGATTGACTGTCCCACATTGTTCCGCTGTTTTCATCGGCTCGCCAATCATAAAAACACTACATCTCAAAAGCATTTGATTAGCCGGGAACTTTATACCCTGTTTATTTTTGTGTCATTTCAGCCATGCAGCAGGTTCTAGACAACCTGAAAGACATGCCCACTGGCACGGGGGCCAAAGACATTGACCTCATCTTCCTCCGTGGCGTCATGGAGAGCCGCATCGTTCGCTCCCTTGCCAAGGTACCACTAATACTACAACCCAGGAATAATTTATTAGGATTATTCATTCATTTTCTAACGCTTATCCTCACGAGGGCTGCTGGAGCCTATCCCAGCTCCAATCTCCAGCGAGAGGCGGGGTAGCCAATCACGGGGCACATATAGACAAACAACCATTCACACTCACATTCATACCTATGGACAATTTGGAGTCGCTAATTAACCTAGCATGTTTTTGGAATGTGGGAGGAAACCGGAGTACCCGGAGAAAACCCACGAGAACATGCAAACCGAAACTGGCCGAGGGTGGGATTGAACTCAGGTCTCCTAGCTGTGAGGTCTGCGCGCTAACCACTCGACAAATGTTGATACTACACTTAGTATTACAGTAAACCTCGGATATATCGGACTCGGATATATCGGAAATTCGCTCACAACGGACAGATAAAAAAGAACCGATTTTTCTGTAATGCATTTCCAATAAAAATTCATTGCATATATCGGATTTTTTACAACGGATTTCGCCTATTTCGGACAAAATCTCCAGTCCCGTTCCAATGCATTTCCATTAAATTTCCCTCGCATATATCGGATGGCCGCATCGTGGCGCTCCGATTCGCCGAATCGTGACAGGCCGCTATACGACGTCATTTGCAGCGTTTGCAGCGTTGCCTGCGCGTCCAGGTACATTGGAAACATAGTCAAGGAAGTGCCTTTTTATAACGGATAAAATCAGACATTTTCCGGTATACGCATATAACGGATTTCGCTTATATCGGACAAAACCAGTGGGAACAATTGAATCCGATATATCCAAGGTTTACTGTAATACTATCAATATTATTATTAAACAAGGTCTAAAGTTGTGACTGATTCTGTATATTTTATTTATTTAGTTTAGCAAAAAAGAAAAAACTAGTCCACAAATTCATATGACCTTTGAAAATGACCAGGAAATGAACAAAACAACAACAAACCACAGTGCTAAATTAATAAGTAGAATCCAGACCTCCACTAAAGCTGATGGTGTGTTTAAATGTATGGTTGTACCTTGTAAACTTCCAAAGCCATACTCTTCCACTGCAACCCTGTTGGTAGAGCGCCATCTTCTGGATCTGATTGGTTACTGCATCACTTTGGCCCTGGTGACAAATACAGAGTACATACTGGAATTAACAGCTTTATTGAAATAGTCCAAATCATCAAACATAATAAAGTCCTTTATAAGTAGATTAGAGTAACATAGAAAAGGTCATGGTTTGTGAAGGCCATCCTAGTAACCGTAACACCGTAACACAAATGTGTTAAAAATGTGAGTATCGCACTTGTTAATAAAAAGGCGTGATTAAAAAAAAAAAAATAATCTGATGCAGATTGCAGGTCATCACGTTCAACCACCCGAATCTATTCATAGAACAATGGCGCATGCTGCACTAAGAAAAGCGTGCCCCCCCCCCCCACTTATAAGAAAAGCGCTTATGTAACATTTCATTCCTGGTATCGTTTCACGTATGCAGGGTGTATATTTATTTAAATGTTTGAATCTGCGCTGCTAATTGTGCTTTTTGTACTCTTTAAGTGACGTATTAAGAATATATTTGTTGGTTGTTAAATATGTTTATTTATTTAACAACCCAATACAATACACTCATATTCACCAGTATACACCAGTCATTATTTGCACTATGACCCATTATCATTGCACTAAAATTAATATATGTGCAATATGTCTGCTCCTGCATATGCTCCTGTGCAATACTATGTGTATCTTGTATATATTTAGTCTTTTTTTACTCTACTTTTATATACTTTTTTTTTTTTAACTTGACTACTGCTCTGAAAGGAGAAGCTCTCCAATCTTGTTGAACATCTTGTAAAATGACAATAAAGGCCATTCCATTCCATGCCATTCCATTCCAAGAAGAATGAACCCCTTATATATTATTCCAAATGACGTTGTTCACAGGCCCACGAGCGCCTCGAGGAGGTCAAGTTAGAAGCGGTGCGAGATGACAACGTTCAGCTCATCTCAGAGATCCTGGACTCTATCAACGCCCTGCCTGAGAAAGACCCTGCCACTGCCGAGCTCACCCGAATCCTTCAGGAACCTCATTTTAAGGTCTCTGTTTCCTCACACACATACACAAAGATAAATAGTGAGAGGCAACACTTGTTTCTCACCACATTGGAACGCTTGTCAGAACGTTTTTTGCTCCAGCTAAATGCATGTTAGGCCAGGTTCCTTACATTCTCCGCTGCTTATTCGCTGTGGTGGTGGTAGTGGTGGTGGGGGGGTGTATTTCCTTGGGCCAATGGCAGGCCTAGTTGTGTGGGTAAAGAGAGGGGGCGAGCACTATTTCACCTCCAGTGTGAGTAAATCTTCGGAGTTGCTGATGCAGTTTGTAGCTTCGGACCAATGTTGTAGTGGCAGCTGGGGTAAGATCATTAAGGTTATTCATGATTAATCAGATTTGGGTACAGGTCGCTTGATGAAGTATTACCTAGATGTCCTATAACTGACTTGTATGTACTGCAGTCTTTGATCGAGGCTCATGACAAAGTGGCCGCTAAGTGCTATGAGATGCCCAACGCCTCTGAGGACTGCACTGCGTCGCTAGCCAGTTGTCTGATGCCCGCCGATGCTATCAGGATGATCGGAATTCAGAAGAAAACAGGAGAACCGCTGGTAAGTCAAATTCCTGTATCCTGGTTCCTGGTTTATTCCATACCATGCGACGGACGCAGATAATAATAATAAAGGACTTCTTCCAGGGAGTGACGTTCCGCGTGGAGCACGGGGAAATGGTGATCGCGCGAATCCTGCACGACAGCTTCATCGACCGCCAGGGCATGCTGCACACCGGCGACATCATCCGCGAGGTGAACGGGCGCCAAGTGGGCAGCGACCCGCTGGAGCTGCAGGAGCTGCTGAGGGACTGCAGCGGCAGCGTCACACTCAAGGTGCTGCCAAGCTACAGAGACTCACCAGCGCCTCCGCAGGTGAGCACGTGAAGCTGCTTTTTTTTTTTTTTTTTTTAAATATTCTGTACTGTACCTGATAATTTCTGTAAGAAAGTAGAGTCCTGACCTGTGTGATCTCAGAATGCCAAACCTCTGTAAACCGAGCTCAGCGGGGGTCTATTAATAACACGCCATCTCCTCCTTACTGTAACAGCACGGCAGCTGAGGGTCCAACAGCAGCGTCATGTCACCGTATGACCTTCTCGTGAGGCAAAGGATCAGATGATCAAAGTTTGCTAATCTGCTAATGGGGATCTTAAACAACGGCGAACATGTTAGCTTTCAGTAGTCGTTAGCCCTTCACGTGATTAGTTGCTTCCCCCTTTAAATCTTCTGTCATTCCTGGCAGGTTTATCTGAAGCCCCACTTCAACTACAACCCCGCCGCAGACAACCTGATTCCATGTAAAGAGGCGGGCCTGGCGTTCTCTAAGGGAGACATCCTGCACATCGTCAACAAGGAGGACCCCAACTGGTGGCAGGTGACACATTCTGATCTATGAAGGCGAGAGCTAAGCTTGACATTTGTAGTACGGTTTGTTTGGTCAAGTGTGAATATATATATATATATATATATATATATATATATATATATATACTGCTAACAGATATGTACACTGACGGGTGTTTGTGTTCTTTAAAAGTTAATTGGTTCATAAATTTCATAAATTAATTTCCGCTAAGTAGGACTCATTATTAATTTATTTCTATGGCTTTTTATTCGAGTGGTTAGCGCGCAGACCTCACAGCTAGGAGACCAGGGTTCAATTCCACCCTCAGCTAATCTCTGTGTGGAGTTTGCATGTTCTCCCCCGTGCATGCGTGGGTTTTCTCCGGGTACTCCGGTTTCCTCCCACATTCCAAAAACATGCTAGGTTAATTGGCGACTCCAAATTGTCCATAGGTATGAATGTGAGTGTGAATGGTTGTTTGTCTATATGTGCCCTGTGAATGGCTGGCTGGCGACCAGTCCAGGGTGTACCCCGCCTCTCGTCTAAAGACAGCTGGGATAGGCTCCAGCACCCCCGCGACCCTCGTGAATGAATGAATTTTCTATTGCTTATCTTCACGAGGGTCGCAGGGGGTGCTGGAGCCTATCCCAGCTGTCTTCTACCCTGGACTGGTGGCCAGCCAATCACAGGGCACATATAGACAAACAACCATTCACACTCACATTCATACCTATGGACAATTTGGAGTCGCTAATTAACCTAGCGTGTTTTTGGAATGTGGGAGGAAACCGGAGTACCCAGAAAAAACCCAATCGAACTCGGTGGAATCGAACTCGGGTCTCCTAGCTGTGTCGCCTGCACGCTAACCACTCCTATAGAGCAGCATATAGTAGACATAATAAGAGTAAATTAGCCATTTAAGATGTAAATAAAGCTCCTGTTCATGTGTGTCACAGTAAATGTGTTCCCCAGGCGGACAAATCATTGATCATTTAAACCTGCAATAAATGCCTGTTCTGCTTATCTCGCCAAACAGTGACACCTATTGGCCAAAGTACATACATACAATGTACTACATAATTAACCTGTGTATTTACCTGTTGACATTCCAATGCTGTTTTACCTCATAGGCACGCAAAGTCGTGGGCGGGGCGACCGGTCTCATTCCAAGTCAGTTCTTAGAGGAGAAGAGGAAAGCGTTTGTGAGAAAAGACTGGGATCTTTCGGGTAAAGGTGAGTACCAGTAGCTGTATTAGATGTTTACCTGTGTAAACTGCGCTGAAAACCATGTGTGTACGACACAGGGATGCTGTGTGGGAACATGATGGCGAAAAAAAAGAAGAAAAAAATGATGTATCTCACGGCAAAGAACGCAGGTGTGTGTTTGTGTGTGTCACCTTTGACTGGTTTCCACTCTTCACGTACACAAAGTACGATAAGATCCATGCTTATCCTGCAGAATTTGACCGCTATGAGCTGCAGATCTACGAGGAAGTGGCCAAGATGCCTCCCTTCCAGAGGAAAACGCTGGTTCTGATTGGCGCGCAGGGTGTTGGGAGGCGGAGCCTAAAGAACAGACTCGTCGTCTTGAATCCTCTGAGATATGGAACCACTGTACCCTGTAAGTGAGTTTCACTTCTGTCAGCTAACCCGTTTAGCACATTACGTTTACTCAATAGCAATAGATGCCATGCCTCAAATAATCAACAAGTGACCCTCGCAGTATTGATTTGTAGTATTAATTGTAGTATTCTGGATACTCGATTATATTAATTGAGGTTAGATTAGATTACCTTCACGTTGCGTGTAGTTTGCCGTGGCGTGTCCGATACATACTGTAGTTCTCCTCCCAGTCAGTGTGGAAGTGGTAAGGTTTTGGCGTCTTATTTTGTCCTTGTTCACCACTCTGTTTGGAAACACTTCAAATACACATTGTACAACATATTTTTTGTCTATTACAGACACTTTTTCAAAAAATATGCATTGACTGTGTGTACAAATAGTAGTAGTGTAATAATAGTGTAGTTTGCCATAGCGTGTCCGATACATACTGTAGTTCTCCTCCCAGTCAGTGTGGAAGTGGTAAGGTTTTGGCGTCTTATTTTGTCCTTGTTCACCACTCTGTTTGGAAACACTTCAAATACACATTGTACAACATATTTTTTGTATATTACAGCCACTTTTTCAAAAAATATCCATTGACTGTGTGTACAAATAGTAGTAGTGTAGTTTGTAAGTAGTGTAATAATAGTGTAGTTTGCCATGGCGTGTCCGATACATACTGTAGTTCTCCCAGTCAGTGTGGAAGTGGTAAGGTTTTGGCTTCTTATTTTGTCTTTGTTCACCACTCTGTTTGGAAACACTTCAAATACACATTGTACAACATATTTTTTGTCTATTACAGACACTTTTTCAAAAAATACACATTGACTGTGTGTACAAATATCTTATCTTACATATATTTAATCATGTTTGTAGTATCGGTGAAGTAGCTGAAGATGGCAGTACAAAATATATCCTATTTCTTAGCTACTAAACAGTTGTTTAAACAGATGACTCTCTGCAGTTGAGTATTAGTACAGCATATTCAATGCCGTTCTATTCCAGTCACGTCCCGCAGCCCAAGAGAAGAAGAAAGAGACGGCCAGAACTACTGTTTTGTGACGCGTCAGCAGATGGAGCAGGACATCAAAGATAGCCGTTACCTTGAGCACGGAGAATACGACGGCAACCTTTACGGCACCAAGATCGACTCCATCCACGAAGTGGTGGGGGCGGGCCGCACGTGCATCCTGGATGTCAACCCACAGGTGACAATACCGCTTGCTGTGGGAGTAACCGGACGTTTTTTTGACACTGCTGTGTGTTTTTTTTTTTTTTTTTTAAGGCTCTGAAAGTGCTGAAGACTTCCGAGTTCATGCCTTTCGTGGTGTTCATCGCGGCTCCAGAGCTGGATACCTTACGAGACATGCACAAAGCTGTCGTAGATGCCGGGCTAACAACCAAACTACTAACTGTAAGTTCATAACATCGAACAAAAAACACTCGACTGACCTGAGACTTATGATTTGATCAACTCTCAACAGGAAAACGACTTAAAGAAAACGGTGGAGGAGAGCGCCAAGATCCGCCGCGCCTACAGCCACTTCTTCGACCTGACCATAGTCAACAACAACCTGGACAAGGCCTTCGATCAACTCCAGGAGGCAGTAGAGAGACTATTCGTGGAGCCCCAGTGGGTGCCGGTCAGCTGGGTCTACTGATAACGGATCGGACTGTCCCGAGCTGCTATGCCAGTGAAGTAAACAGAAGAAGAAGAAAGATGGGACACCCGGGGGGGGGGCTCAAAACTGCATCGCACACACTATGCAAGCCAGCACAAACAGGAAGTGTACTTATTTATTGGCAGAACTGTTTTAATCTAGTCACCACATGCATTTTAGTGTCAGGATGTTTTAATAAAAAAAAAAAAACAACTACTATAAACTATTGCTGCCATATCCTGTTATTTAATATTACATTCGTATGCAAGTTAGGTTGTGTATTTATTCTGCTAATGAGGGCTTGCTCATTACCTCACTCTGTGTGTGTTTACACTCGTTCTCGTCTCATTTTGCCAAGTGTCAGTGGGTTGGTGGCCATAGTGGGGGAACAAGAAGTGAAACTACCGTTTTCATTGTTCTCCATCAGATCCTGTGTGTGTACAGCCTTCCATGCAGTGCTGCATTTAAGACCTTAAAAAAACGTTCCACGCCATTGTTTTGGATTAAACAGGGTGCTGCGTCTCAATGAACCGTCCCGTTTGATGTGATTAAAACTTTTAATTCAAATATTTAGTGAATTTGACTTATATTTCAAATAACTGTATTTTCAGATGTCAATTTTTTTTCTTCTTTCTAATGAACTGTGCTGTTTTTACATGTATATGGAAAAAAATACATTTGGAATTAAGAGACAAATGTTTTAAAATGGAACGTGTATTTTTTTTAATCATATTTTCCCATAATTCATAACATACAAAGATGGGTAGAGAGAGACAGTTCAATTTCTTTTGCTTGTTAGTGTTCCAAAATGAGGCTTCCATGTGATTTCTCTCAGCCAATCAGTGACGAGAGATAAGATTCATAATGAAATACAATAAAAGCAACATTACATTTCTATATAACGGGCAAAGATTTAAGCCCCCAATGCAAAAATAAATTGTGCTTAATTTAGAATGTAGAAAAGGCTTTTACAAAGTGCATTTACACATAAACGCCTCAGTGCTGTAGTAAAAAAGATCATTTAACTCGTTCAATACCGAAGACATACAGTACATTTTTATAAAACTTTTGCTCAAAAGGCAAAACGAGGTGATGATGCAACTCCTCACTAATGTATTTCACCTCAGAGCAATTTTAAGCCATAAAAACGACCACTAGGTGGCAGAAGATATTCATTCATTCATTCATTTTCTACCGCTTTTTCCTCCCGAGGGTCGCGGGGGGTGCTGGAGCCTATCCCAGCTGTCTTTTGGGCGAAAGGCGGGGTACACCCTCGACTGGTCGCCAGCCAATCACAGGGCACATATAGACAAACAACCATTCACACTCACATTCATACCTATGGACAATTTGGAGTCGCCAATTAACCTACCATGTTTTTGGAATGTGGGAGGAAACCGGAGTACCCGGAGAAAACCCACGCATGCACGGGGAGAACATGCAAACTCCACACAGAGATGGCCGAGGGTGGAATTGAACCCTGGTCTCCTGGCTGTGAGGTCTGCGCGGTAACCACTAGACCGCCGTGCCGCCCAGAAGATATCATGTGGACGGAAAAAAAATCACACACAACAGGAGGGAGGAAGTGAGCGAGCGTGGGTGAGTGTAGCGTTTACGCATTGTAGCGAAGGTTTAACGCATGTACAGTAAACCTCGGATATATCGGACTCGGATATATCGGAAATTCACTCACAACGGACAGATAAAAAAGAACATATAGACAAACAACCATTCACACTCACATTCATACCTATGGACAATTTGGAGTCGCCAATTAACCTAGCATGTTTTTGGAATGTGGGAGGAAACCGGAGTACCCGGAGAAAACCCACGAGAACATGCAAACCGAAACTGGCCGAGGGTGGGATTGAACTCAGGTCTCCTAGCTATGAGGTCTGCGCGCTAACCACTCGACAAATGTTGATACTACACTTAGTATTACAGTAAACCTCGGATATATCGGACTCGGATATATCGGAAATTCGCTCACAACGGACAGATAAAATAGAACCAATTTTTCTGTAATGCATTTCCAATAAAAATTCATTGCATATATCGGATTTTTTATAACGGATTTCGCCTATTTCGGACAAAATCTCCAGTCCCGTTCCAATGCAATTCCATTAAATTTCCCTCGCATATATCGGATGGCCGCATCATGGCGCTCCGATTCGCCGAATCGTGACAGGCCGCTATACGACGTCATTTGCAGCGTTTGCAGCGTTGCCTGCGCGTCCAGGTACATTGGAAACATAGTCAAGGAAGTGCCTTTTTATAACGGATAAAATCCGATTTACGCATATACCGGATATAAATCCGATATATGCGTAAAACGGACATTTTCCGGTATACGCATATAACGGATTTCGCTTATATCGGACAAAACCAGTGGGAACAATTGAATCCGATATATCCGAGGTTTACTGTACATAGTCCAGTCCCAAATGTGAAAATCGTTAATAGTTGTAAATACATAATTCTTATGTAAAACAACCACTTTGTGTGTTATTTATATTGTGGTACAGTTGTATCGATATTGGAGCTGTCACAAAAGCAAAAAATATTTCTCTTAAAGTGAAAGCTATGCTTGAAATGTATCTTTTCGCAAAAAAGCTGGAACTGAAATTTTCCTGAAACTTACCTGTTCTATTGAAGATTACTAAAAAACACAAAATTAGGGTTTTTTCATTGCAAATATGATTTCCCAGCACAATAAAAAGTACATGAAGTGTTTGAGCTTCTAAAAGTAAAGACTCTGGGAGTCAAAGACAATGGGCCAATGAATAAAGGCCTCTCAGAGCGATACACATAATAAGAGGACGGTTACCCGGGTTATGGTTTATTTCCGTCCTCAATGCGTCACCGTCGTTCCTCAGGGTCACTTTAGAGGACGCCAACAGATGTTCGATGCTGGACAAGATGTCCTCCGTCAGCGCAGCCGTGTCCGTTCCAATTGCTGGCGACTCCTCGCTCGCTGTTATAGATTTCACCTGCACAAGTAAAAGGACGACAATTTGTGATTGTCACACACGTACACACACACATACACACACACACACTGGAGTGTGGGGCTGATGTTTGATGACAAACCAGAAGATCCAGGATTTTTAACACATCGGCACTGCAGCAGAGTCGCAGTGCAGCAAGGCAATCAGTTGTTAGCTCTGAAAGGATAAAAGATGCACTTAAGAGAAGCGGCATAGAAAATGGATGGATGGATAAGAAATCATTTCATATTTTACAACGTAACTACATGGAAATGTATGCAAGTCGATTTTTTACGTTTTCAAATGATGTACAGGTTATATGTCAAGCATTGCATTAAAAAATTCATTCATTTTCTACCGGGGGGTGCTGGAGCCTATCCCAGGTGTCTTCATGGCAAGAGGCGGGGTACACCTTGGACTGGTGGCCAGCCAATCACAGGGCACATATAGTCAAACAACCATTCACACTCACATTCATACATATGGACAATTTGGAGTCGCTAAGGAAACCGGAGTCCCCGCATGCACAGGGGAGAACATTCAAACTCCACACAGAGATGGCCGAGGGTGGAATCGAACTCGGGGCTCCTAGCTGTGAGGCCTACGTGCTAACCACTCGGATGCCCGTGCAGCCGTCAAGCATTGTATTAAAAGATATTTTTTTAATAATGGCGCAGTCTACTTATGTCTACTATAGGCTGCTCTATAGGAGTGGTTAGCGCACAGGCCACACAGCTAGGAGACCCGAGTTCGATTCCACCCTCGGCCATCTTTGTGTGGAGTTTGCATGTTTCATCCCACATGAGCAGGAGGTTTATTTACATCTTAAATGGCTAATTTACTTTTATTATGTCTACTATAGGCTGCTCAATAGGAGTGGTTAGCGCACAGGTCGCACAGCTAGGAGACCCACGTTCAATTCCACACTCGGCCATCTCTGTGTGGAGTTTGCATGTTCTCCCCGTGCATGTTTTCTCCAGGTACTCCGGTTTCCTCCCACATTCCAAAAACATGCTAGGTTAATTAGCCACTCCAAATTGTCCATAGGTATGAATGTGAGTGTGAATGGTTGTTTGTCTATATGTGCCCTGTGATTGGCTGGCCACCAGTCCATGGTAGAAGACAGCTGGGATAGGCTCCAGCACCCCCGCAACCCTCGTGAGGATAATGAATTTAATGAATTTATTTATCATTAGGTTAATTTATTAATAGTATATTCCTCCACAGCAAGCATGGAAGACCAGTTTTCCGATGGAGAAAATATCCAAGAATATTAACACAATTCCAGGAGACCAGGGTTCAATTCCACCCTCGGGCATCTCTGTGTGGAGTTTGCATGTTCTCCCCGTGCATGCGTGGGTTTTCTCCGGGTACTCCGGTTTCCTCCCACATTCCAAAAACATGCTAGGTTAATTGGCTACTCCAAATTGTCCATAGGTATGAATGTGAGTGTGAATGGTTGTTTGTCTATGTGTGCCCTGTGATTGGCTGGCGACCAGTCCAGGGTGTACCCCGCCTTACGCCCGAAGACAGCTGGGATAGGCTCCAGCACCCCCGCGACCCTCGTGAGGAAAAAGCGGTAGAAAATGAATGAATGAATGAATTAACACAATTCCTCCTCACCGTCCAAAGCACTGGTAACAAGGTGAACCGCACTGAGGACTGTTGTGGACTCCTCTGACCCTTTATCCGATTCCGCCAGGGCGTCCAGTACAGTCTGAATGTTTTCTTTATGTGCCAACGGAACATCGGCGACGTCGGCGCTCTTATCCAGGAGCATGCGGTCCAGCTGTGAGAGTGAAAGAATGAAGAAGTCAAGCGTCAGGACGAGACGCAAGTGTGACATGTCGGCAACGTCTCACCGTGCTCTGAAGAGCGCCGAGAGCCGTTCTGTCCTCCAGAACGGCCGTGATGACCTGCAGCAGGGAGGACTTGATGGAGGAAGGAAGAGTCGCAAGTCGCTGGAAATGAGCATGCAGCCCATCCAATTCTGCAGTGTTCAAAAGACTCAATAATATATTTACACTCATAAAAATAAGTGTCTAATTGTCTGAAACATAATTAGAGACAATTTTGGAGAGAGGTCACAGACTTTGGACCTGCAAAAAAAAAGGCCTGCTGACTCAAAATCTCAGTTCTAGGTTTTTATGTATTTGTATATACTTATTAGAATTTATTTGCAAATGTGGCCGAGCTTATGTTTACATTGGTTGCCAAGGCAACAGAGGTTGTAATGGTAATGGTTTAATTTCATTTGAACATGCATCAGATTACAATTGAATGCATCACATAATCAGTTCACAGTTCCACATGTCCAAAAGGAGTAGGAAGAAGCAAAGCTTATTAAATCCTTCCCCCTCCATCTGGTACTTTTACAATCAGTAACTGTTACATTTGTTCACTTCCTACTTTCCTAATATAATTTAAGGGTTTTTTATTATTTTTTTAATTATTTTTTTTTGTCATGTACCGAAGTACGTATTTGTTCACTTCCTGCTTTCCTAATATAGTTTGTTATTTTATTTAATTTTAGTACTTTTACAATCAGTAACGGTTACATTTGTTCACTTCCTGCTTTCCTAATACAATTTAAGGTTTTTCTTAATTATTATTTTTTTAAATTAATTTTCATTTATTTATTTATTTTTGTCATGTACCGAAGTACGTATTTGTTCACTTCCTGCTTTCCTAATATAGTTTGTTATTTTATTTAATTTTAGTACTTTTACAATCAGTAACGGTCACATTTGTTCACTTCCTGCTTTCCTAATATAATTTAAGTTTTTTTTAAATTAATTTTTATTTATTTATTTATTTATTGTCATGTACCGAAGTACGTATTTGTTCACTTCCTGCTTTCCTAATGTAGTTTGTTATTTTATTTAATTTTAGTACTTTTACAATCAGTAACGGTTACATTTGTTTACTTCCTGCTTTCCTAACTTAATTTTTTTTCATTCATTTATTTATTTATTTATTTATTGTCATGTACCGAAGTACGTATTTGTTCACTTCCTGCTTTCCTAATATAGTTTTAATTTTAATTTTAATTTTAATTTTGTCACGTACCGAAGTACGAGGTGATATGACCATACAATGACATAATGTGTACCATAGTAAGTGTCAATATAGTGATATATATATAGCACATCATGACTGGTTCAAGACTCTTCATCCTTGTATTTAGCAAACATCAATACAAGCTTGCGTCAGGATTTAATGGGATTTTAACCACAAAGTGTTTGAGTCCCGGGTTCTTTTATTTTGACAGCCGTAAAGTAAAGGTAAATATGGAAGGCTTGACAACAACTGACCTTGTCTCAGTCGGCTGATTTCAGGGTTTTTCAGCACAGATGCTAAATCGGTGACACTCTGTAGTCCAGCCGGACTGTCCACCTCGAAGCCCCCCTTGGTGTTTGACATCAAGCACAGCTCTGCTCAAAAAGGACAAAGACGTCACAAACAGCCAGCGACACAGCAGAAGGTCGTTTCTTTTTACGCTTACCATAGCGACCATCATGCTTGACCTCCAGCTCAATGAGGGCATAGGCCAGGGTGGTGTTAGTGGGAATCTCCATGGTAACGTTGCTGTCTTTGCTGAGGCTGCCGTTGTCTTTCAGTGAAAGCTGCAAACAAAACAAGACAAGTTGTGTCTTCTTAAAGACAAGATTTTTTTTTTGAAATAGCCCATTTTGACGTGTCCTCGAGTCGTCCCTCTATATCAGGGGTGTCAAACACGCAGCCCGCGGGACACTAGTTTGAGGCCCTCGCCTTGATATGAAAGTTTAATTTTAGTGCGGCCCACGCAAGTTTGATATGGATGCTGTATGGTATCATGTACCCAGAAAAAATTAAGTTTGATTAATGTTCATGTTAAAGGTTAAATAACTGTTAATAGTTATCCTCCCTATCCGTGTGGAAGTGGTAAGTTTTTGAGTTTAAAGGAAATAACTTGAAGGCTACCGTTTAGGTCGCTAGCTCTCTAGTTTGCGAGTTAGCATGTGTCTCAAGACCATGCAGTTGCGCAATATGTTGTAAATAAAAAGAGTATAAATGTGACTATAGTCGTGTTTTGTCATGTCTACAGGGCTCTAATAATGCTTTGTTCATTTTAATCTGAAAAAAATAATTTGTCTACCCACCAACTATATGTGGTTTCTTAAGTTTTTATTATTATTATTATATTTATTTATTACTGATTGATTGATTTTCTTTATTCTTGATTTGTTTATTTATTTTTCATCTTATTTTGTGCAGAAAAATAAAAATTAAGATATTTGAGAACAGTGGAATGTTTTATCAGAGATTTTCTTGTAGAAAATCGGAACCAAAGCACTGAAAAAGTTTGTATATTTTTCTGTTTTTAATAAATGCTTTTTTTTGGAAAACCTGATGCGGCCCAGCCTTGCCCAGACCCTAGCTCCAGTGGCCCCCAGGTAAATTGAGTTTGAGACCCCTGCTCTATATGGTTACATTAAGTAGTAAACACGTTTGGGAGTGTTCCAGTCGCACCTTTGGACTCTTGGGTCCACAGAGGCTGAGCGTCCCTGCACACTGTCCTGTCTGCTGCACCTCCTCGATGACACAACAAGGCTGGCAGGTCACAATGCGCTCCTTCACGATGCCAAACACCTGGCGGTTCTTCCGAGTCTGCTGGATCAGACAGTGGGACATGTCCAGCACCCTGGTGGGACATTGGATTGGAAAATAAATAGGAAAAAACATCACATTCATTATAAATGATAATTAAAGCATGAAACTGTTTTTGATACATTTGGACCGCCACAATAGAATTGACACTAACTGCACGGTGTACGAGTGGTTAGCGTGTGGACCTCACAGCTAGGAGACCCGAGTTCAATCCCTCCTTGGCCATCTTTGTGTGGAGTTTGCATGTTTCCTCCCACATGAGCAGGAGGTTTAGTTACATCTTAAATGGCTAATTTACTTTTATTATGTCTACTATAGGCTGCTCTATAGGAGTGGTTAGCGCACAGGTCACACAGCTAGGAGACCGGAGTTCGATTCCACCCTCGGCGATCTCTGTGTGGAGTTTGCATGTTCTCCCCGTGCATGCGTGGGTTTTCTCCTGGTACTCCGGTTTCCTCCCACATTCCAAAAACATGCTAGGTTAATTAGCGACTCCAAATTGTCCATAGGTATGAATGTGAGTGTGAATGGTTGTTTGTCTATATGTGCCCTGTGATAGGCTCGTTCATTTTCTCCCGCTTATTCTCACGAGGGTCACGGAGGGTGCTGGAGCCTATCCCAGCTGTCTTTGGGCGAGAGGCGGAGTACACCCTGGACTGGTGGCCAGCCAATCACAGGGCACATATAGACAAACAACCATTCACACTCACATTCATACCTATGGACAATTTGGTACGCCACCAGTTAACCTAGCATGCATGGGGAGAACATGCAAACTCCACACAGAGATGGAATTGAACTCAGGTCTCCTAGATGTGAGGCATGCGTGCTAACCACTCGTCCGCCGTGCAGCCCAGAAAAAAAACATAATAGCGGAAAATGAAAGTGTAGCACAAAATATACTGGTATGAAGTCAGCTAGCATATAGAAAATTGATGCATATTCATTCAATATTAGTGGAAAATATACAATTCTTCTCAACAAGAGAGGAGAAATATGGACTTAAATATTTAATATTAAAAATGATATTTGGTTAATTGGAGAATCTAAATCACCCATAGGTATGACTGTATGAAATCTGGTATGGTATGGATATATTATTATTATGGATGTTATTTAATTTATTTACACTGACTTTTAATAGGTATGGATGTATTATTATTATTATTATGGATGTTATTTAATTTATTTACACTGACTTTTGTTTTCGAAGTGACTATGTAAAGAAAATGTAATTGCCGTGTTATGTTTTCCCTGCAACTTTATGGTTGTCCAAAGATCAATCCTTCTGTTTGGAGACCTTTGCCATACATTAGCATGGATGTTTTCTTCATGAGGATTTTTGCATTGTGAGTGTTAAGATGTATAGATTGGGGAGCAAACCTGTTTTTGGAGTCTTGGAGCAGCTTCCGGACATCCACTTCATCTTTCTTCAAACTGCCGAAAGACGACTGGAGTTTGGAAGACTCTTTGCCTTCCATGTTTACGTTGGAATGGATGAAATTGGCATCCATGGTGCCTTGAATGTTGTCACCGTATGTGCCATTGTATTTGATGAAGTCTGTTTCTATTACACCTACGGACCGGGAATAAATATCAGCTTCAAAGTAAACAAATATGTACATAAATACGCATGTTAGCACAGCATACCTGGGGTTATAGTGTCACCTGTGAGGATGTCGTTGAGGGTAAAGTCAGTTGGGAGATGTTTGGGCTTCTGCCAGAACCAGAAACGTTTCTGTCTCACCACCACAGTTAGCAGAGTGATGGCGTCATTGAGGCTTCTCACTGGGATCAACAAACCTCCTGGGTCCACCTCCTCAACAAAGTTTCTGGTGGCTGTAGCAAACATCTCCCGACTGGAGAAGGTCAGGCTCCTCCTTCATTTGGAAATTAAATAAATTCTATTAAATATGTAAGTATATTATTCCGTGTCAAGCACGTGACAGCAAACAAGCAGTAAGTCCCCGTCAATAATAACCAACCGTGCACGAGGACAATGGCTAACAAGCTAGCAGCATCACTCGCCACGGACGTGAAAATGTCGAGGAAAAATATGAAAGTTACCGTTTTCACACCTTTTCGTCGATGTATCGGTGAACCGGACGAAGGACTTTCAACGACTAAATTACGACTCAACAGGGACTCACCACGGAGGTCAACAGTCAGCGACAAGAAGGTTCCTGTCACAAAAGACATACTTTGGCCCCGCCCATTCCGGAAGCAAACAACAACACAGCCAATAACATTATTTCATTTGTTATGCTGCATTTTCATTTCCGTATCACTAAAATATTAAATAATACATATTTTGTTATTTTATCAAAAATATAATTATAAATTAATTAATTCATTTTTTAATTTAACACAAACCGTTTTTCTTTAAAAAAAATATTTATTACTATGAACAAAATTATCTACATTACCACGGTACTGATCAATTGGGATGAAAACATGTTAACATCTTGATTAACCAAATTGTTAATATTGTTACAAACTGCATACTAATTAATTACTATTTTGGTAGGTAGTAAGACAAAAAATATCAAGTTATTCAAAGTTTCTGTGAAAGCAAGTTTAAAATAGAAGTTTTACATAAATCACCAGTTTAAATTTGAATATCATTCTTTAAGTCGACTTGAACATACACAAGACACCCACAAGAGGGCAGCATCGCAGCATTTATTGGAGCCGAGGGAGCACATTGTGGCACCGTGATGCAGGTGTAAACAAAGGTACACCAGATGAGGTTGAAAAGATGGATGATCTTTTGCTACAGCTCTTCATGTTTGCACCATTAATTAACACACCGTTATAATCAGTTTAAAAAAAAGTAACATTCATTAAAATACGCAACAAATAAAATGACAGTACTACAGATAAGGCATCAGGTATGTGCAGAATAAATACTAGATGTTAATCAATGGCATATCAAGGCTACTGTATCTGAGGTAGACATTGTCTGAAAAGATGAGCTCACACTCAATATTTTTTTTTTTCATCAGATGCTCGTTATGAGGTGAACAGGCCATCCTTTTCACATTTCTCCAAAATATGGGCTTAAATACAGCAATATTCTCGCAGTGCATAACATGTTCACATAACTTATAGAAGCACTTGTTAAGGCAGTGATACAGAAAGTCGGCATCGAATGTGGATGTTTCGAGTGCGAATGCGTTGATGGAGATGGGAGTTCAGGTCACCACAATGTGGGGAAATCTATGTGGGCAAAGCCTGGATCTTTCCTCAAGTCCCAGTACGTGTTGTTGCTCACCCACGTATCATCCTTGGATTTGCTAAAGGATGCAACAAGAAAAAATGGAGCATCATAACACCGAAGGAAGACATTTTTATACAACTTTTTGCACAAACTACTGTATAACGAAGGCTACCTGAAGAATTTTGGTTGATGTGCGATGCTGCTCTCCTCAAGGACTCGCCTTCTCTCTCTCTGCAGCTGTTCAATCCTTTGCTTCTGCTCCTCGGCAGCCTCTAACTTTCCCTCCTCCAGCAGTCTGGTTTGTGCAGCACATAAACAAAACATAAACAAACATAAACACAATCTAAAAAAGTCATTCAGAGTATCTGTTGACACCACGGGCTGCATGGTGGTATAGTGGTTAGCGCGCAGACCTCACAACTAGGAGACCAGGGTTCAATTCCCTCGGCCATCTCTGTGTGGAGTTTGCATGATGTTCTCCCCGTGCATGCGTGGGTTTTCTCCGGGTACTCCGGTTTCCTCCCACATTCCAAAAACATGCTAGGTTAATTGTTAATAGGTATGAATGAGAGTGTGAATGGTTGTTTGTCTATATGTGCCCTGTGATTGGCTGGCCACCAGTCCAGGGTGTACCCCGCCTCTCGCCCCGAAGACAGCTGGGATAGGCTCCAGCACCCCCGCGACCCTTGTGAGGATAAGCGGGAGAAAATGAATGAATGAATGTTGACACCACTTGATTTAATACATAAATGCAATGTAAAAAAAATGTAATTAATTGATTTAGATAAACTTTCCAAGTTGCTAACTTAATTTTTTTTAAGTTATGTTCAAATAATAATGTTGGCTATTACATGAACTTAATTTAGCATGTCATATACACTCACATTTTATTGTTGGTAAGCTTAAAACAAAATTCAAGTTGCCATGACTTAATAAAATTAGCTTGGTAACATAATATACACACACACACACACACATATATATATATATATATATATATATATATATATATATATATATATATATATATATATATATATATATAGTTACTGCTACTTAAAAAGCTGTGTGCATGGTTATTATAATTAAGTAGACAACAAATTAAACTGCTTTGAATAAAATGATTAAGTCAGTTGACTTAACATATTTCACAATTTCATTATCTCAATTGTTCAGTAAGCATTACTTAAAATAAGCTTTGAGTGAAGAGGAAAAGCTAATTTGTGCAATGCAATATTGTTTGTTGGTTCAAAGCAATTTCAAATTAAGTTGTCATAACTGAGAAAGACTAATGGAAACTGTTGCGTTGATTTTTTTTTTTTTTTTTGAGGCTAAATGTTTATTTTTTGAGTGCAGCTTCTTTTCTGGGCTTTTTACATGCTAAGTAATGTACTAATACATTGGTTTACCTTTGTTGCTATGAGTCAGTAATGCACATTGCTATTAACATTTAATATTTCAGTTCTATTTTAGTATGCCCCAAATTTGGACTACTGAAGCACAAACCTTACAAAAAGAGCTAAAATTAGCTTCAAGAAATGTACCGAAGAGATTTGTGCAGTGACTATTTTTAGCTGCGTCTGCCTCAGAGGTTTGATCATTAGCGTGCGATGCAGTGTCAAAAGCACACACAAGTGAGGTCAACACAATTTTAAGCGTTGACAGCTAATCAGTGTAAAAATAACTCCACAAAACCGGAGTACAATCCGTTGCATCCAATTGTTGTTATTGTTTTTTTTAAGTCATTTCCCAATGGAAATCACGTTTTAACTAACATTCTAACTAGAGCTGATGGGTATTGGCGTTCTTACCGATATCCAATAAACCCATGTTGTCCAGGCCAGGTCACATGGTGTGCAATTCTTTCACTATCATGTCACTGCATGTATTGCATAAATATAGACTGGTTGTGGAAAATAACACAAATACATGAAATAATATGAAATATTATAGTTATTAAGTTATAGTACTAATGACAAAATAGTCATTAATAGCTAACTGTTATGCTGCACGGCGCTAAAGTGGTTAGCAAACAGGCCTCGCAGCTAGGAGACCCGTGTTCAATTCCACTCTCAAACATGCTAGGTTAATCGGCGACTCCAAATTGTCCATAGGTATGAATGTGAGTGTGAATGGTTGTTTGTCTATATGTGCCCTGTGATTGGTTGCATGGCCACCAGTCCAGGGTGTACCCCGCCTCTCGCCATGAAGACACCTAGGATAGGCTCCAGCACCATCCGCGACCCTTGTGAGGAAAAAGCGTTAGAAAATGAATGAGCTAACTGTTATGCTGCATGGTGCCCAAATGGTTAGCGAGCAGGCCTCGCAGCTAGGAGACCCGTGTTCAATTCCACTATCAAACATGCTAGGTTAATTGACGACACCCTGGACTGTGATTGGCTGCATGGCCACCAGTCCAGGGTGTACCCCGCCTCTCGCCATGAAGACAGCTGGGATAGGCTCCAGCACCATCCGCGACCCTCGTGAGGATAAGCGGTAGAAAATGAATGAATGAGCTAACCGTTATAGCATGTCCTCCGACTATCAACATCACAGATATAATTGGGAAAGCTGCACATTTCTATGTTGCACAAACATCCATATAAAAAGACAAAGTGAAGTGCAAAGTATAAAAGTTTCTTCTGATTATTTTGATCGATCGGCCACCAATATCCGTGAAAAACATGTGATTGGCCTATTTCGATAACAAACAATGTGGTTAGTTTGGAGCTCGTTTTTGTCCCACAGGGAAGTAGATATTCATTAGGTACATACTAACTTAATAATTGTTTGGTAATTGTTTCTAGCGTTGACTTTGGTCTCTCACCGTTGATCCACTCGTAGTCTGGTGTCAGTGGGCGGCAGCAGCAGTTTGAGGGGCGTGTCCAGCTCGTTGAGTTCAATGGCGAACTTTGTGAAACCGTAGTACTGCTCGTGGTCGAGTGGTATCGCATCTGCACGGCCAAGCATCGGACATAACTAATGATGCAAGAATGAAATTAAATGAAATGGTCATACTTGCTCTCCACACGCATGTGGCCGACGGCGGTTCCCCACAGAAAACCGCCTCGTGCCACTTCCCGAAGAGCCTGTGGATGACGTTTCCCTTCTGATCCATGATGGTTCCTTCCACCTCGTTGGCACTTGAGTTCCATTTAGCCTGTCACAAAGATTGAAGAACATCCATCATCACAACGGAACATTATTTGGAATGGTTCTTCATCACAGAGGAGCTCATATTGGTCCTTGCCACCATCTGCTTGCTTTCTCTTGCTTGGATGGTGTGTTTAATGGGAGGTGAAGATATATAAATCACTTATTCCTTGACTCGGCAACCTGCACGGCTTGCGGAGACCTTTGAAATGAGAACTGTTTAAGCAATTAACCTTCTCGGCTCAGGAAAGGTTTCCATACATCAAACCTGGGCTTCTTGCTGGCGTGCAGGTGAAGAACACCGACCGTGTGCAAAGGTCATTGAGTAATAAACGCACTAATATGGCAGTGATGTACTGTATATGATCATCATAGATGTTCATTTTCGAGGGCGTGCTGGAGCCTATCCCAGCTGTCCTCAAGTGAGAGGCGGGGTACACCCTGGACTGGTGGCCAGCCAATCACAGGGCACATATAGACAAACAACCATTCACACTCACATTCATACCTATGGACAATTTGGAGTCGCTAATTAACCTAGCATGTTTTTGGAATGTGGGAGGAAACCGGAGTACCCGGAGAAAACCCACGCATGCACGGGGAGAACATGCAAACTCCACACAGAGATGGCCGAGGGTGGAATTGAACTCGGGTTTCCTAGCTGTGAGGCCTGTGTGCTAACCACTGTACGCCATGTAGCCGTAAAAAAAAACTATTAAAAAAATTAACATAGAAATTAGTCAATCGATTAAAATAATTAATTGTGAATAATTTCCCCCATAGTGAACTCAATTAATCGCAGACAGACATTCATTCATTTTCTACCGCTAATCCTCATGTGGGTCGCGGGGGTGCTGGAGCCTATCCCAGCTGTCTTCGTGGCGAGAGGCGGGGTACACCCTGGACTGGTGGCCAGCCAATCACAGGGCACATATAGACAAACAACCATTCACACTCACATTCATACCTATGGACAATTTGGAGTCGCCAATTAACCTAGCATGTTTTTGGAATGTGGGAGGAAACCAGAGTACCCGGAAAAAACCCCACAGAACATGCAAACTCCACACAGAGATGGCCGAGAATGGAATTGAACTCGGGTGTCCTAGCTGTGAGGCCTGTGCGCTAACCACTCAGGCACCATGCAGCCCAGAAAACACACTTTAAGTTTACATTTCTGATATATGCATGAAAAGTGTGAGTTCCCACCTTAACAAACGTAATCTTGCACTGGCAGGCGTCGCTATTTGAGTTTCTGATGGAGATCTCGCCGTAGTGCTCAATCCAGCGCTGTCCGCTCAGGATGTTGTGAATGCAGGACGTCACCTTGTTCCACTCGTAGTGGTCTCCGAACCTGCAGATGTAAAAGCAAATGGATTGAGTGAGGACCTCAAACAATGCACAACGATGAGCCAATTCAAGAAACAATACAAGCAGTTGATGTTTGCTAAATACAAGGATGAAGAGTCTTGAACCAGTCATGATGTGCTATATATATCACTATATTGACACGCACTATGGTACACATTATGTCATTGGATGGTCATATCACCTCGTACTTCGGTATGTGAGAAGATTAAAATTAAAATTAAAATTAAAATTAAAATTAAAATTAAAATTAAAATTAAAATTAAAATTAAAATTAAAATTAAAATTAAAATTAAAATTAAAATTAAAATTAAAATTAAAATTAAAATTAAAATTAAAATTAAAATTAAAATTAAAATTAAAATTAAAATTAAAATTAAAATTAAAATTAAAACTATATTAGGAAAGCAGGAAGTGAACAAATACGTACTTCGGTACATGACAAAAAATAAATAAATAAAAAAAATTAATTAAAAAAAATATTTAAAAAAACTAAAATTATATTAGGAAAGCAGGAAGTGAACAAATACGTACTTCGGTACATGACAAAAAAAATAAATAAAAAATAATAATAAAACAAAAAATAATAAAAAAAAACCTAAAATTATATTAGGAAAGCAGGAAGTGAACAAATGTAACCGTTACTGATTAAAAGTAAAAGTACTAAAATTAAATAAAATTAAATAAAATAACAAACTATATTAGGAAAGCAGGAAGTGAACAAATACGTACTTCGGTACATGACAAAAAATAAATAAATAAAAAAATTTAATTAAAAAAAAAAACTTATGTCATTGTATGGTCACATCACCTTGTACTTCAGTACGAGGTGCATTATTTAAAAAAAAACAAAAAAAACCCCTTAAACTGTATTATGGAAAGCAGGAAGTGAACAAATGTAACAGTTACTGATTGTAAAAGTACCAGATGGAGGGGTAGGATTTAATAAGCTTAGCTTCTTCCTACTCCTTTTGGACATGTGGAACTATGAACTGATTATGTGATGCACTCAATTGTAATCTGATGCATGTTCAATTGAAATAAAACCATTACCATTACAAATCATCACACTACTTTCATTCTTGTCCCGAGCATTAGAGTAGAACCTACCCAGGCAGCGTTACGTGTGTGCTGCCTACAGGAACGATCTCCATCGACTTCCCCCAAAACTTGTTCTTACATCTCACGTCTGTAAAACAAATGAATTTAAATGGATTATTTTAAACCCGACACAGGAGTATGCTATAGCACCCACCTTGCCAGAAGATGAAGTTTTTCGACTCTGCATAGCAAGCCGAGATCGGTGGATGATGGCTAACCTTTAAATGTGAAAACAAACACAAACAGACTTCATTGCATTATTGTGTCGTGAATAAACTTGCTGATGCAACCGTACCTGCTCTGCAACAAACCGGAAACCTTTATCTGGGCGGTCACATTCATAGGTTTCTCCCAAAACTGGGTTGAAAGGTTTCCCGCCAGTTCTGTAGTAGCTGGATGCGTAGCCTGATACGACAAACGTAGCCATGTAGACCTATACACACACACACACACACACACACAAGTTAAGCCAATGCCTCATTCCATTCTATGGAACACATGCTTTAAGGTGCTGAAACTAATGCACAGAGTGAACCCTCTTCTTGCTTGTTTGGAGGTGGGAGACAAGAAACACATGGAAATCTATTGCGGACTTTCAGTCTTGAATTAAAGCTAAATTAACGTATAAATAAAATAGTTGTAGCACAAGCTAGTACACCATCACTATTCATGTTTTAAAGGTCAATTTAATATGCTAATGCTCGCTTTTCCTGGCTGCACGGTGGTTGAGTGGTTAGCACGCAGGCCTCACAGCTAGAAGACATGAGTTCAATTCCACCCTCGTTCAATTCCAATTCTCCCTGTGCATGCGTGGGTTTACTGCGGTTTCCTCCCACATTCCAAAAACATGCTAGGTTAATTAGCGACTCCAAATTGTCCATAGGTATGAATGTGAGTGTGAATGGTTGTTTGTCTATATGTGCCCTGTGATTGGCTGCATGGCCACCAGTCCAGGGTGTACCCTGCCTCTCGCCCGAAGACAGGCAGACTGGGATAGGCTCCAGCGCCCCCACGACCCACATGAGGATAAACGGTAGAAAATGAATGAATGTCTGTCTGCGATTAATTGAGTTAACTATGGGGGAAATTATTCACAATTAATTATTTTAATCGATTGACTAATTTCTGTTAATTTATTTAATCAATAATTTTTAAAAAAAAATTATAAGAATAAGCGGTAGAAAATGCATGAACATCACTGATACAATTGGGGAAGCTGCACATTTTTATGTTGCACAAACATCCATATAAAACACAAAGTGAAGTGCAAAGTATAAAAGTTTCTTTCAGTACTACCGGTCACTTCTGATTGGTTTGATCGATCGGACACCGATATCCGTGAAAAACATGTGATTAGTCTATTTCGATAACAAACAATGCAGTTAGCTTTGAGCTAGTTTGGCTAGTTTGGATCCAACCCTGTTTTCTGCATCTGTATCTCTCACACCAACTGGACATGTCCGAACCATCTCAGTCTGGCCTCTCTGACTTTATCTCCAAGGTCTCTAACATGTAATGTCCCTCTGATGTACTCGTTCCTGATCCTATCCATCCTGGTCACTCCCAATGAGAACTTCAACATCCTCATCTCTGCTACCTCCAGTTCTGCTTTCTGTCTTTTCCCACAGTTTTTTTCCCCTGTGAGAAACACTGCTCTGTATTAAATATGAAATACAAACAGAAAGGAAAAAAAAAACCACACACAAGCACCAAGTAACGCTGTCCTCTCACCATACGTTCAAAGGCATCGTGCGTGTTCGCGGCCCGGTCCAGGAGCTCGCTGTACTCCATCTCCTCACACAGCCTCTGCAGGGTATTCAGCGGCTCATTGAGATGCACCGGCATGGCCACTTTGGACAAGTCTTTGCCGATGTTGTTCCTGAGGATGTTCCACAGGCTGATGGTGCTACTGCTGGGGCTGGGTGAAGATAAGTGGGATCTACGTCGACAGAGGACAGCGGCGCTCTCTCCCAAACCTGACAACACCACACATAAGGGGGTTGGTCCTTTTTTTTTTTAAACATGGATGACATGTTTTATCACTTTTTTTTACCTAAGTTTTGCCTGTCAATTTCTGTGTCGTTGCCGAAGTTGTCCATGGAATTGTTGTCACTAATGTCACTGATGTAGGAGTCATCCTCTGATACCTAAAAATAGACACGCACTTTTAGCAAATAGAGCTCAAGTAGAGGAAATAAACATGACAGAAGGTATCTTTCAACACGCTGTCACGGATGTCCCGTAGGACACGCTAACAAAATTAAACCTGAGCTCCAGCTGTATTTTTGGATAAAAGTAATTAACTTCCATTTTTACATCGCTTCCGCTCCCGCTGCTATCTGATCAACCACATGAAACGGAAAGCGAATGAAGCGGCAGAGTGCAACCTTGTTTTGTGACGCAGCATTTCAAAAGGAGTTAAAATGTGTGTTTCAATGCACTTTATAAACACATGGTATGAAAGGTAGGAGTTAATAAAAAGAAACTGATATCGCAGCTATATTATTGTTTATCAGGGTGATACTGATGCTCTGATGCTACTGGTTCTGCATTTTTCAATTTTTCTGACCTATTAATGGTAATGGTTATGGTTTTATTTAATTTGAACATGCATCAGATTACAATTGAATGCATCACATAATCAGTTCACAGTTCCACATGTCCGAAAGGAGTAGGAAGAAGCAAAGCTTATTAAATCCTACCCCTCCATCTGGTACTTTTACAATCAGTAACTGTTACATTTGTTCACTTCCTGCTTTCCTTATATAGTTTTTGTTTTTTCTGTTTTTTTTAAATAATGCAGTTTTTTTTAATTATTATTTTTATTAATTTTTGTATTATTTGATAAATGTATTTTATTATTATTTGATAAATTTATTGTATTATTATTTGATAAATGTATTTTATTATTATTTGATAAATGTATTTTATTTTATTGTTTGAGGCTTTTACTCAATCCATTCCATAGTTTGATTCCACATAATGCACTTTTCTGACCTATTAATGGTAATGGTTTAATTTCATTTGAACATGCATCAGATTACAATTGAATGCATCCCATAATCAGTTCACAGTTCCACATGTCCAAAAGGAGTAGGAAGAAGCAAAGCTTATTAAATCCTACCCTTCCATCTGGTACTTTTATAATCAGTAACTGTTACATTTGTTCACTTCCTGCTTTCCTAATATAATTTAAGTTTTTTTAATTGTTATTTTAATTAATTTTTGTTTTTATTTTATTTTATTTTATTTTATTTTATTGTTTGAGGCTCTTACCCAATCCATTCCATAGTTTGATTCCACATAATGTTGTTGTTAGAATGTTGTATTCTCGTGTTAAACGATGCCAAATTCGGAAACGATGAGGTTTCCGAATTTGGAAGTGAACCCTGAAAGACGTTGGGATGGTTCGTTCTGACCGTTCGGTTTCTGAGCTGTGAGCTGTACAAGCTGAGTGGGACCAATCACAGCCGAGTGGCATGCCCAGAAGAGGCGGGCCATAAGGTAATAAAGTAAGGAAATTAAATTAAGGAAATACAGCTGGAATAGGACTAAACTGTGGAACTGTGGACCGACTCCACACACTCTGCAGTGTATTTCAGGGTGTACTGTATGTGTTTTGTGACTCTACCACAATCAAGCACTTGTGTAATTTCTAGTCAACATACCCAATCACCAATTAACCAATTTGGCTTTGATTGTTGATACAAATGTCCTTACTGTAAGATGCTTTAAAAACCGTATCCCCCGTAATTTACCTCATTTTCTGAAGAACTATTAGACAGCAGAACCTCCTGTGCGTCAAAGAACTCGGACAGAGACTCCGCAATTGACGCCCTGCTCTCATTGGACACTTGATGCACCAGCGGACGGGATTCAGATGCAGACTCCTGTTTCTAGGAGACAACAACAATCACATCTATAAATAAATACACAAGGGAAAATGCGTCCAATCACCATTGTCAGGAGCGGTGGCCGACGACGATGTTTGTCACAATACCGCAATCACGCGATGCCAATAACGGCCCTGTGGTGGGAGCTAAGGATAATAAGTATATTATTTTAATATCCAGCTATATATAGACCAAGAATAGATATCAGTGTATTTTGTAGTATGGTAAAAACAGCCATATAAGACATCACAATAGTAGTGTATCATATTAAGAGTCATTGCAATCAAAGCCTTTGTATTGTTAATTTCCCAGTAGATAAATCAGAGGCGGTGCATTAGACGGGGGGTTCTGTGGGTGTTTAATAAATTTCCTGGGAAAATGATTAGTTTGATTAGCTCACACCGTGCGGCCAGTAAATCTGATTACATGAGGCGAGAGCTTCCATGTGGTGATGCCGTGTAAACACATGAAATGATTCACAACGCTGTAATCCACAATGTGTTTTTTTTTTGGCTATGATTAGCGAGTGGGCGGGAGTAGAGCAACATGGTGTGAAAAAAAATAATTCTGTAGGAGGCAAATAAAGATGGAATTAATAATCATCATGCTGGTACTGAGGAGGGAGGGGGGGGGGATAAGGGAGGGGCTGCATTCCCACACCCACCTGCACAGGGGCAGTGAGATTTAGGAGTGTGGGTTCTATGATGTGGGAGTCAGCATGAATCTTGCACAGGCGCTCTCGCAGCTCTGAGTTCTGGGCTAAAGCCTGGAAGAAAATAACCAGCGTCAACATGGTGGGAAAGCAGGGATGTTCCAAACCATTTCCACGGGGGAGGACCACATTGCGGTTCATTCCCGCCCGTTCACTTCCTGCTTCCATCCCACAGTGAATATGAGTCACTATGGCAGTAGTGTCTAAATCAAGGGGTGGGCAAACTTAAGGTCCAGTCGGATACTTTCAAAGTATTTAAAATAAAACTTCACCACATAAACTAAAAATAAAAAATAAAATAAAACTTTTTAGAATGTTTTGATTTGTTTTTATGTGCCGTGATCCAGCTACCCACCTTACTCGTGGTGCCAAACACTCAAATCTTCCCATCACAAAGCATCCTGAGTCGATATAGTGCATCTCAATGAGTCTCCATCAGGGGTGGGCAAACTGTGGCCCGGCGGCCACATACGGCCCACCAAGCGTTTGACTCCGGCCCGCCAGTTGCTTTCTAAGTATTTAAACTTTTAACACACAAACTAGCAACCTGACTTGCAAGTCATATGTCTTATTTAGTAAATAAAAAACAAAAAAACTGTCAAATTAAATGACATAGTTTGAAAGTTTAACATGAGAACATGTGATAATATAACACTTTTAAAGATTAAATTAGACAAATAATTCAATTAAAATAATAAGCATAAAATTATGTGTATGTTCTGGTCCAAATGGACAAATTTGTCAACTCAATGCAACCCATGAGTCAAAATATTGCCCACCCCTGGTCTACATCTAGCTACTGTCAGATGTGACGGAGAAGGACATAGACGTAAGATTTCTTCGACCAAGTTGCAGAAAAGTGATATTCTATCAGGTATTTGGGTGTTTTGTATTTTGTTTTTTTTCAGTAGATGTTGCATTTTTGCGATGTTTTGGCTTGATTACAAAACATGAGGTCATCCTGGAAGTAAAAAAAGGGCCATCACATTCTCTTGATAGTCAATGTTTTAGTGTTCGGAGCTCATATTGTAAATTATTATTGAGTAAACTTTAAATGGGACAAATTGTGCTTTTTCCACTTTTCAGACTGACTTCCTTATATGGGCGTGCCTGGGTACAAGCTGTACCAGTTGAGTGGAACCAGTCACAGTGGAGTGGGCGTGGGCGGAATAAATTAAAACAGACCGTTTTGGAAATAAAAGGAAAATTTTACTGAAATATGTGCAGATTCTGGAAGATCTAGAAAGCTTTCTGTGCTGGTTATTATGTGTGCGAGTCCGCAACTCAACACAAAGGGCTGGAAATGAGCATAATAGGTATTTAAAATGAAATTTCATTTTGGTTTCAAGGTGGTCTGTCATTGTTTTGTTGTGCAAAGCGCTCCTGAAAAAGGGGACACGATCACATACAGCAGATTGTATGATACTTTTACCGCTAAAATAAGAAATACCAGTCTTTGCAACAAAGGAAAAGATACCCCGATGCCCCTGCAAAGGAAAGATGCCCCAGCGAACAAACGGTTCAGGCAAGAGCAGTGGCGAAAGCTGATTGGTCCAGGACTCCAGTCTCAGGACTCCAGCCTCGAATGTATAAAAGACCGGGCAGGGAAAGGAAGGGTGCTTTTGTTTTTTGCAGCTGCGCTGTAATAAGACCCGCTTACTTGTAGGCATACAGGGACTGCACATAAGCCTGCACGTCTGTATTAGGTATTGTTGTCAGGAATAAACAATCTGGTTCTTTAAGATTCCCTTATCCTCTATTTGAAACCCACTTAGAGTCTTCAGGGGGGAGGATTTCTACAGTTTAAATCGATTTAATTTATCTAACATACTTCAACCTACATTGTATTACTTTTAGCATGTTAAACTAAGAAAAGGTGATAAAAGTGAGCCCTGCAACCCGTGGGCCCTCTGTGGAAGATGTTTGGACACTCCTGCATGACGGTGTCAGTGGAGAATAAAAAAATGACTTTTTACGTCATCCTCGTGCCTTCATGTTAATGATAAAATTCAGTCGTAAGCAGGAAGTGTCTGCAAAAAGTGAGCCCTAGTGATTAAAATGGTTATTTTACATGGTTGGTTACAACGTATGGTTACATGCATTACCATGTACACAATTTGTTGTTCATTTTGTGCTAAATATTCTGACTGGAAGCCACAGTAGCCCACATTGTACGACATCCGTGGCCTATTATTGCCCGTCTGTGTGGTCGCGTAGGTAGACTGAGTCATCTGGAGGAAAAGCTAACAGACAGGAGGCTATTATTGTCAGAAGAAATGTGTTGGAGTGGTGAACTGAGAACTTCCACTGTGTCATCAGCGTGACGATCGATGTTAACGGTGAAAAAAAACCCGAGTGGGAATCGATGTCGGTGAGACGACGGTCTCACCAAGAAGGTGGGCGGGTGCCCCTCAGTTGGTAAAGCCCTTAAGGAGAGTGAGAGGGAGTGGAATGTCTGACGGCGGTAATGGATCCCACGTACCGTTGTCAGGGCATTCTTCAAACCGACCACCTGCGGGGATGCAGGGGGACAGGTGTCGTGGTCCACGCATTGTTTTAATCGCTCCCTCTCTGACGTGAGCGAGCTCAGAGCCGACTTCATGGTGGTGTGCACTGCAGAGGGGAGACGGCAAGCTGGGATTGGAAATTGGAAGCGTTTTCACAACAATGACTTAGCATGAGTGCCTGACAGAATGGGACCCAAGGGGGGGGGGGTCTCTAAGTGCTAAAATACAACCTAGAAGAGACAAAAAAAACAGAGACAAGTGTTTGATTACAGTGGTGGAGTAGTGAGCGCCACACAGCTAGGAGACCCGGGTTCGAATCCCCGCTTGAGCATCTCTGCATGTTCTCCCCGTGCATGAGTTAGGCTAATTGGCGACTCCAAATGATCTATATGTGCCCTGTGATTGGCCGGCAACCAACCAGGGTTTACCCCGCCTCTCCCCCAAAGATAGCTGGGATAGGCTCCAGCATACCCGGGACCCTCGTGAGGATAAGCGGTAGAAAATGAATGAATTAATGAATAAAATACAACCTAATAGAGGAAAAAAAAAATAGAGAGAAGCGTTTGATTCATGGTGAAAGTGGTTAGGCCAGACAGCTAGGAGACTCTGGTTCGATTCCCGGCTCGGGCATCTCTGCATGTTCTCCCTGTGCATGGGTTTCTTCCCACACTGTTAGATTAATTGGTGACTTCTATCTATATGTACCCTGTGATTGGCTAGAAACCAGTCCAGGGTGTACCCCGCCTCTCGCCCGAAGACAGCTGGGATAGGCTCCAGCATACCCGGAACCCTCGTGAGGATAAGCGGTAGAAAATGAATGAATTAATGAATAAAATACAACCTAGAAGATTCACGGTGGTCAAGTGGTTATAGCGAGCAGGCCACACAGCAAGGAGACCCGGGTTTGATTCCCCGCTCGGGCATCTCTGCATGTTCTCCCCATGCATGGATTTCCTCCCACACTGTTAGGTTAATTGGCCACTCCATATTGTCTATATGTGCCCTGTGATTGGCTGGTGACCAGTCCAGGGTGTACCCCGCCTCTTGCCCAAAGACAGCTGGGATAGGCTCCAGCATACCCGGGACCCTCGTGAGGATAAGCGGTACAAAATGAATGAATGAATGCAAAAAATACAACCTAGAAGAGAAAAAAAATAGAGACAAGCGTTTGATTTAGGGTGGCCAAGTGGTTAGCGAGCAGGCCACACAGCTAGAAGACCCGGGTTCAAGTCCACGCTTGGGAATCTCTGCATGGGTTTCCTCCCACACTGTTTGGTTGATTGGCGACTTGTCTATATGTGCCCTGTGATTGGCTAAAAACCAGTCCAGGGTCTACCACGCCTCTCGCTCAAAGACAGCTGGGATAGGCTCCAGCATGCCCGAGTGCCTTGTCAGGATAAGCAGTAAAAAATGAATGAATAAAATACAACCTAGAAGAGACAAAAAAACAGAGTGTGTCTTTGAAGTGTTTGATTTACAGTGGTCAAGTGGTTAGCACTACACAGCTAGGAGACCTGGGTTCGATTCCCCACTCATGCATGGGTTTCCTCCCACACTGTTAGGTTGATTGACGACTCCAAATTGTCTATATGTGCCCTGTGATTGGCTAGAAACCAGTCCAGGGTCTACCACGCCTCTCGCCCGAAGACAGCTGGGATAGGCTCCAGCACCCCCGCGACCTTTGTGAGGATAAGCGGTACAGAAAATGTATGTATGGATGTTGCTTTAGCTAGGCTATATAGATCATACATAACGATGTGTCAAAGCTACACTATAATATCAATCAAGGCCTGGCTTTGTATTAGTACTAGTACTAGCACTAGTATTAGTTTTACTATTATAGTACTGATGTGAAAATCCAAGCGTTGTCGTCATGTTTGACTCACGGTTAGTGGCGACGCGGCAGAAATCCTCCTGCAGCTTGGCCACGTCAAAAGGAGACTCCACAGATTCCTGGTCGACTTTGTCATTGCACAGTGCAGCAGTGGAGAGGTTGGGGTTCGAGGCATGGAGGCGGATAGAACCAGAGGAGATGCAGCTGGGAACCTACAGAAGAACAAAAATGGCGACTGGTAAGACGGTTATTAAAAGAAAGCAATTAAGCATCCATATTATACAGTACCTACCTGCAGTGTTGTTTTCACGTCTTTGTTGTAGTTCTTTGTGCGCCATTTTCTCTGAAGCCTCTTCTCCTTTTTAGGGCTGTCAAAAGTAGATGCCTTGGGGATTTGAGCACAACATAGTCAACTTATTTGACACTGTTTTTAAATAACGCTCCATTTAAAAAGTGGTAAAAATCAAATATAACAAGCAATGCACCTGAAGAGTCTGGATAGATGGAGCAGAATATGTACGATGGATGACCTCCATACTCTGAAGGAGGTGGCTCAGCTCTAATAGATACGCCTCACAAACCGATAAGTCTGTCCAAAGGAAGACATTTAGCATTCAGCCATCATAATAGTGCAAGGTGGAGCCTATCCCAGCTGGTGGCCAGTCAATCACAGGGCACATATAAACAAACAACCATTCACACTCACATTCATACCATGGACAATTTGGAGTCGCTAATTAACCTAGCATATATAGCAATATAATATTGTTTCTTAACAAATACATATTTCATTCATTCATTCATTTTCTACCGCTTTTTCCTCACGAGGGACGAGGGGAATGCTGGAGCCTATCCCAGCTGTCTTGGGGCGAAAGGCGGGGTACACCCTGGACTGGTCGCCAGCCAATCACAGAGCACATATAGACAAACAACCATTCACACTCACATTCATACCTATGGACAATTTGGAGACGCCAATTAACTTTGCATGTTTTTAGTTTTATTTATTTATTTTTGCGGGGTACACCCTGGACTGGCCGCCAGCCAATCACAGGGCACATATAGACAAACAACCATTCACACTCACATTCATACCTATGGACAATTTGGAGTCGCTAATTAACCTAGCATATATAGCAATATAATATTGTTGCTTATCAAATACATATTTCATTCATTCATTCATTCATTCATTCATTCATTTTCTACCACTTATCCTCATGAGGGTCGCAGGGGTGCTGGAGCCTATCCCAGCTGTCTTCGGGCGAGAGGCGGGGTACATTCTGGACTGGTGGCCAGCCAATCACAGGGCACATATAGACAAACAACCATTCACACTCACATTCATACCTATGGACAATTTGGAGTCGCTAATTAACCTAGCATATATAGCAATATGATATTGTTGCTTAACAAATACATATTTCATTCATTCATTTTCTACCGCTTATCCTCACAAGGGGGTGCTGGAGCCTATCCCAGCTGTCTTCGGGCGAGAGGCGGGGTACACCCTGGACTGGTGGCCAGCCAATCACAGGGCACATATAGACAAACAACCATTCACACTCACATTCATACCTATGGACAATTTGGAGTCGCTAATTAACCTAGCATGTTTTTGGAATGTGGGAGGAAACCGGAGTACCCGGAGAAAACCCACGCATGCACGGGGAGAACATGCAAACTCCACACAGAGATGTCCGAGGGTGGAATTGAACCCTGGTCTCCTAGCTGTGAGGTCTGCGCGCTAACCACTAGGCCACCGTGCCGAGTGGATACATATTTAAAAGGATTCAAATTGACATTTGGCGGGCCGTCACCTTTGGAGCACTTATCCATGTCATCAGACGACTGCAGCCATGCCGCTACCTTGGCTTGGCCATTGCAGCCGAATGCAGAATGCACCGTAGACTGCCTGCGTATCGGCACACACTGCACAAAGAAACCAAAATGTCAGTCCAATAACAATCCCTCCAATGTTCCACAGTCTTTATCTTCAACTCCGTGAGATTAATTCAAGTATGTATACCTTCCGAACAGAAGCAGCGTCAGCAAAACTCGGAGAGGTGGGGGATGGGAAGTGAGGGAAGTGGAAGGGCTTCTCGCTGGGACACATGGCAATCTCATTTTGCCGATAGAGCCGATGGTGACGTAGTTTGGACACCCATTCATCAAAATGCTCCTGTGACTTGATCTGGACGGCAGATCAGCACAAGGACAAGTGAAGGTGACGGCACAAACAATGCCTTGTCACGCACACGCACAACACAAGGTCGTTGGGAATTCATTTAAGCATACTAGGACATAGCTTCCAGCAAGGAAAAGAATGGGAATAAGTGCATGTTTTTGTGGCTAATTTCCCATAAATCATTGAATGGAAGCTATTAACTAGCTTAGTGGTTTACCTTCAGGTGATAGATGTTCTCCTCAGCATCGAGATCGATGCACTTGGCTTTCTTCTTAATGGCCATAACAGACAAACCCACATCAATGCAGCCGTGAAGCTTCCCTTTCTCAATCTGCATGACATTGGATCATACATTTAAATATATGATTATATATTATATGTGATTAACAAGTAAAAAAAACACAATGAGACTGCAGACACTCACATCCGCTTTGCACTTGCCATACTTCAGGATGCCCTTGTCCAGGGAAAAATATCTCTATCAAAACAAAGAAGGACAATACGGTAGTAAGACACAGTCACCCCCGTCTGCTATTATAAAAAAAAGTCTGTGCATCACTTCCTCCACATGACCGTTGGTGCTGATGCATTTGTCGAGGGGGAAGCACTAAAACAACATGGGCTGAGACTGCATGTCAATACTAAATATATATACAGCTCTATTAACCAGCAGGCCATCAGCTAATGCATCTGAAAGAAACACCAGGATGCGGCTCAGAGGAAGAACATCAACAGGTCACATGGAAGTCTTCAGCGGGTGGGATCATTAACTGCATAGAGTAAGCTTCATCTATTACTTCAAAGGCGACCTGGAAAATTATATACATGTATAGTAAAGTAATATTTTGATTTTTTTTTTTGCATGTTTGTCACACTTAAATGTTTCAGATCATCAAAAAATTTGAAATATTAGTCAGTGACAACACAACTGAACACAAAATGCATAACTTAACTGTGTCCAGCACACCTGAGTTCACAACCGAGATCAAAACAAATTCAGGAACAAAGAAAATAATAGGAGCTATCAAAAAAACAAAAAAAAAACATTTGTAGGGGCTCCAGCAAACCACAGTAAGAGCCATTCATAAATGGCAAAAACATGGAACAGTGCTGAACCTTCCCAGGGGGTGGCCAACTAAACAAAATGACCCCAAGAGCGGAGCAACGACTCATCCAAGAGGTCACAAAAGACCCCACAACAACATCCAAAGAACTCACTTGCCTCAGTTAAGGTCAGTGTTCATGACTTGATGATCCCCAAGACGTTTTGGGAAAATACTCAAGATTAACTTTTGCAGGAAACAAAAAAAATCACACCAACAGTAAAATATGGTGGAGGTAGTGTGATGGTATGGGGTTGTTTTTGACCAGAAATGGCAAAAACCTGTGCTGAACCTTTCCAAGGGTGGCCAGCCAAACAAAATGACCTCAAGAGCGCAGCGACGACTCATCCAAGAGGTCACAAAAGACCCCACAACTACATCCAAAGAACTCACTTGCCTCAGTTAAGGTCAGTGTTCATGACTTGATGATCCCCAAGACTTAAAAATACTCAAGATGAACTTTTGCAGGGCGTGTGTCCCATTCCATCTGGCGTGAAAGTAACAAATTGCAGAAAAAAAAAAACATCACACCAACAGTAAAATATGGTGGAGGTAGTGTGATGGTCTGGGGTTGTTTTTGTCCAGAAATGGCAAAAACCTGTGCTGAACCTTTCCAAGGGTGGCCAGCCAAACAAAATGACCCCAAGAGCGCAGCAACGACTCATCCAAGAGGTCACAAAAGACCCCACAACAACATCCAAAGAACTCATTTGCCTCAGTTAAGGTCAGTGTTCATGACTTGATGACCCCCAAGACTTTTTGGGAAAATACTCAAGATGAACTTTTGCAGGGCGTGTGTTCCATTCCATCTGGTGTAAAAGTAACGCATTTCAGAAAAAAAACATCACACTAACAGTAAAATATGGTGGAGGTAGTGTAATGGTCTGGGGTTGTTTTTGACCAGAAATGGCAAAAACCTGTGCTGAACCTTTCCAAGGGTGGCCAGCCAAACAAAATGACCCCAAGAGCGCAGCGACGACTCATCCAAGAGGTCACAAAAGACCCTAAGTTATCACAAATGCTTGATTGCAGTTGTTGCTGCTAAGGTTAGCCCAACCTGTTATTAGCTTTAGTGGGAAATCACTTTTTTTCCACACTTATTGTCCCTTAATAATAAATGTTTCATTTAAAAACTGCATTTTGTGTTCAGTTATGTTGTCATTGACTTTTAAGTATGACACTGCATGTGAACCATTAAATGGAAAAATAATTAAATAAATAAATTCAGGCTAATAATAGCTAAAGACTAAAAAATCCTCAGAATATTTATATAAGGTTTCCCTGAGGAAAAAAATATTACAAGGTACATATTTAAACATCAGACAGGTGTTAGATACCTTATGCCAGCCCTTGAGGGGCCACTTTCTCTTCTTTAACACATAACCCTCCTGTTTTTGGGGCTCCAGGGCGCTACTGAAGCCTCCACGTAGACCATCCACAATTTCCCAGCTGTCCTGTGTGAGAAATAAAAGCAATTTAGGCAAATGATGTACAAATTATGACATTGCCAAAGGCTGTGGTTTGTGTCTAAAAATCAGCACCAGAAACTGAGAGTCACCAGTGGGGTCAATCTGTCTAAAATAACCAAGCAGTAAAAAGGCATGTTTACCCGTTTGAGGGTTTGTCACATGAACCCCGTGACACAGTTACATCGTGAGTCACTTGTCTTCGAGGCCAAAAGTGACATCAGTGACGTATATTGAAGAAAAAGTTACACATACAGACGTCTCCAGCCTGTGACGTATGCAGGTTACATAATGATGACCCCGCTAGGTCAGGGGTCTCAAACATGCGGCCCGCGGGCCAAATGTGGCACGCAGGACACTAGTTTGAGGCCCCCGCCTTGATATGAAAGTTTAATGTTAGTGTGGCCCGCACAAGTTTGATATGGATGATGTATGGTATCATGTACCCAGAAAAAAATGATTACGTTTGATTAATGTTCATGTTAAAGGTTAAATAACTGTTAATAGATATCCTCCCTATCCGTGTGGAAGTGGTAAGTTTTTGGCTATTTAAGTTTAAAGGAAATAACTTGAAGGCTACCGTTTAGGTCGCTAGCTCTCTCGTTTGCGAGTTAGCATGTGTCTCAAGACCCTGCAGTTGCGCAATATGGTGTAAATCAGGGGTCTCAAACATGCGGCCCACGGGCCAAATGTGGCCCGCAGGACACTAGTTTGAGGCCCCCGCCTTGATATGAAAGTTTAATGTTAGTGCGGCCCGCGCAAGTTTGATATGGATGCTGTATGGTATCATGTACCCAGAAAAAATTATAACGTTTGATTAATGTTCATGTTAAAGGTTAAATAACTGTTAATAGTTATCCTCCCTATCCGTGTGGAAGTGGTAAGTTTTTGGCTATTTAAGTTTAAAGAAAATAACTTGAAGGCTACCATTTAGGTCGCTAGCTCTCTAGTTTGCGAGTTAGCATGTGTCTCAAGACCCTGCGGTTGCACAATATGTTGTAAATAAACAAAGTATAAATGTGACTATAGTTGTGTTTTGTCATGTCTACAGGGCTCTAATAATGCTTTGTTCATTTTAATCTGAAAAAAATAATTTGTCTACCCACCAACTATATGTGGTTTCTTAAGTTTTTATTATTTGCCGTTACTCCAAAGATTGTCTCATTCCATGTACAGAGTGACCACACAGACGCACCAGAGACATTGAATAGGAAGCCTCTCGGATTCAAAGGTTAAACGTCTTCTGCAAACACGAAAAGTCCAGTTGCCATGGGTTACCATGACCCTCATAACTAAGAATCTCCACAGCCAAACCTTACGTTGGTGGGGTGACACGTGGGCGGAACGGCAGTTGCAATCTTGTACTCCTCGTATTTACAAATGGAAAAAGCTTTTGTGGGCTATGAAAAATGAATGACATGCGAGTTGGCACAACGACAATAAAAGCTGTCTGGTGATGCCGAAATCTTCAGTCATCTGGAGAAACGTGAAAAAATGAGGTTGAGAATGTGGATTGAAATAGCATTAATGGAGTAATACGACATGAAACATTATTGAGAAGATGATTCAATGGTGCATTCAGTGGTGCAAAGGTTGTTTTGGGGTCATTGAATCCATGCTTTTTGTAAAGTGTTGTTATTTCTTATATCGATTTTCGCTTAGTTTCACAAATGAAGAGTAGATTAGTGTCAAAAGACAGCAATAGCCAGGAAAGGACATGAGTGGTGGGTTCAGGGAATAACAGAATGTTGTAATTTTCCAAAGAAAAAAGGGTAAACTACGAACCCCCCCCCCCAAAAAAAAAAGCTTCCGGTTCGCTCAGCAACAATCTGGCAACATCGACACACTACATCACGGGCGGGTAACAAAAAAATGTAACCACTGCATTGGGTTAAAAATAATTGGTGGAGGGGCCGTCCATGTATAGGTGTCGTCAAACAGAACAGCATACTTGCTCACGGTGCAACAAAACTCACGAAAAATCATCCACAGCAAGTTGATGCATCACATAAATCAAACATAACATGTAACTTAAAACTGTCCCAAACGCCCTCAAGGCATGCTGGGTAGTCCAGCCGCAACGACAATATGAACTACAAAGAATACTGCATCTGACGAGCTCCTCAATACGTATATTTCAATAAAAATGCACAATATAACACAATAAAATGTTTGGAGAAAGAGTACCACAGGCAACCCAGCATGCCTTGCGGCTATTATGGCAGCTCGAGCGTGCCATAATAGCACTGTAAGTCATGTTGTTGGCTACAGTTTCTATTAGGGATGTCTTATTATTGGCTTTTTTGCCGAAAACCGATATACCGATATTGTCCAATTCTCAATTTCCGATACCGATATCAGCCGATACCGATATGTGTAACATGACTGATCTTCTGCGGTGGAATGAACACATACGTGTGTGTTTTTATACCAATATTGCATTTTTATGCCCATAATTATTGATACCAATAATTATCGGACTTCCCTAGTTTCCATGTTCAAGGTTTTAATACGCTTGTACTACATCCTGTAGCCTAGAAAGTAAAGTAAAGAAGTAAAATAAGTAAGTAAAATAAGTTTTTTTAAATACCAAGCAAAATGTACTGCATCAATAAATGCAAGGATTTTTGCCAGGGATGTCTGATATTGGCTTTTTTGTGGAAAACCGATATGCCGATATTGTCCAATTCTCAATTTCCGATACCGATATCAGCCGATATCGACATGTTTAACATGACATATATCCTGTGTTGGAATGAAAACATACATAATTTTTTAATAATCGGGAAAACTGATATTATATTTTTATGCTGATATTGGGCATCCCTAAAATCTGCATTTAATTACCAGACATTTTATTCATACTTTCAATACTTTGTGGTAGTAAAACTACAGAAATTCTAAATAATGTAAACAGGAAACATGAAATTTGGAAATAAACAGATTTCAAAGGGCCCATGTGATGATTATTATTGTCTTTTGTATCTGAAAATAGGAGTTACAGTACGTACACACATACATGAAAAAAAGCACACAAACACACCAGAAAAAGAAGAAGGCTTGGTAGTGTCCTTGGCATTTACCTGTCGGCTGTCAAGTTTGGACGAGCAGCTGCTGTTGCTGCGCGACAAGGTTAAAATCTTCTGCGACATGGCTGAAGTACGCTCCTCCGAGTCCATTTCGCTATTCACCGTGACTGGAGTGACTGCAGCAACATTCCTGTCGTCTAGTGAGAAAACAAAAAATGGATACGAGGGTTATGAGAAGGTGGAGGAAAAAGATGGCTTTAATAGTCGAGGGCCCCTAAAAGCTTTTCAGCTCAGTCTCACTGAAAAATACATTAGGTCACTTAGAGTGATTTGTTTTTGTATCCCTAATATGAGGCGCAATGAGAATTCGAAAAATGAAATTGACAGACAAGACGGGTCGTAAAGCTGCGTTTAAATGAACTCTAAATAATTCATTTACACATTTGAGAGTGCTAAACTGTCAATCTGAGGCTTTTATAGTATTATTTTCATTATTTTCAAGTGTGTACAATGCTATAAGTGTATGTTAGTTGTATTAGTGCATTATTAGACTTTAAATTGTGTAAAAAGTCCCGCATATTTGAGCCAAAATAAACTGTTATGATAATAAATGATTATAATAATATGTGCCCTGTGATTGCCTCGCGACCAAAATTAGCTGGGATAGGCTCCAGCATACTCCTGCGACCCAAATGATAGAACATAACAATCACAACAATGCAATATTTCCTTTCATATGTCATATTTCAATTGGCTGGCAACCAGTCCAGGGTGTACCCCGCCTCTCACCCGAAGACAGCTGGGATAGGCTCCAGCACCCGGTAAGCGCTAGAAAATGAATGAATGTCATCTTTCGCTCTTCATTGGCATTTTTGACATGTTTTTTTCTTACAGGTAATTTGTAATGACTGTCAAACATTTGCAGCATTTCTGGAAATGCTGGCTTTTCAATAGTTCCAGCTTGTATAGTTGAACAATGGAAAATGCTCATTGTTTTTGTCTTAATTGGGTTGTCCAGCTGTCCTTTGATATTTAGAATAAAAAAAAACATTATACAAATATTTATTTTTTAGTTATTAGAACAGTTTAGAACATTTATTAACAATTATTATTAACATTTATTAGAACATTTATTTGTTCAATTGAGAAAATGAATGAATGTCATCTTTCGCTCTTCATTGGTGATTTGACATGTTTTTTTTTCTTACAGGTAATTTGTAATGACTGTCAAACATTTGCAGCATTTCTGGAAATGCTGGCTTTTCAATAGTTCTAGTTTGTTCCAGCTAGTTGAACAATGGCAGCTCATTTTTTTTTCTTTCCGGATAATTTGTAATGACTGTCAAACATTTGCAGCATTTCTGGAAATGCTGGCTTTTCAATAGTTCTAGTTTGTTCCAGCTATTTGAACAATGGCAGCTCATTTTTTTTTCTTTCCGGATAATTTGTAATGACTGTCAAACATTTGCAGCATTTCTGGAAATGCTGGCTTTTCAATAGTTCCAACTTGTTCCAGCTAGTTGAACAATGGCAGCTCATTTTTTTTTCTTTCCGGATAATTTGTAATGACTGTCAAACATTTGCAGCATTTCTGGAAATGCTGGCTTTTCAATAGTTCTAGTTTGTTCCAGCTATTTGAACAATGGCAGCTCATTTTTTTTTCTTTCCGGATAATTTGTAATGACTGTCAAACATTTGCAGCATTTCTGGAAATGCTGGCTTTTCAATAGTTCTAGTTTGTTCCAGGTAGTTGAACATCACAGCTCATTTTTTTTTCTTTCCGGATAATTTGTAATGACTGTCAAACATTTGCAGCATTTCTGGAAATGCTGGCTTTTCAATAGTTCCAACTTGTTCCAGCTAGTTGAACAATGGCAGCTCATTTTTTTTTCTTTCCGGATAATTTGTAATGACTGTCAAACATTTGCAGCATTTCTGGAAATGCTGGCTTTTCAATAGTTCCAACTTGTTCCAGCTAGTTGAACAATGGCAGCTAATTTTTTTTTGTCTCAGTAAGGTTGTCCAGCTGTCCTTTGATATTTAGAATTTTAAAAAAACATTATACAAATATTACATTTTTAGTTATTAGAACAGTCAGCCTTCATTTATTTGTTCAGTTGAGCCAGCTAGAAATGTATTTACATACGTTCAATGAAAATACCGTTTTGGGTGAAAACGCTTCCCAGTATCCTCAAAGTATAAAAATTGTCACATGGATGTCGTGAGGCGAGCCGTCGACAGAGAAAAACCACATCATCACTTCACCATAGTGTAAAAATAATTGGGCCTCTTCAGGAGATGGGAGCCTTTCAGTCAAGTGCTCCACTTCACACGGCCTCATTAACAGTATGTGCTTGCGTGGCTCATCATGTCAACACATTAAACCACATTCTGTTGATGCAGTCAGTGGCACAGTGGTGGCTTGTTATTGGAAGGGTGGGTGACGCATGAACAACGGGGCATTAATTGCTTTGTATGCTAACAGCTGTTTGGCCCACTGGGAGTGATCATTTGGGGGGGAAAAGACTTTGAGGAGCCGCCTAAGCAATACAAGGTACTGAGCTTACTGTTATGGTACTCCCACTTAACAGGAATCAAAGTGGCTTGTTCATTTTCCTTCCAACAGACCAATGGCTACTTGTTGAGGACCACTTTGAAGCAACATGGAGTAGAGGTGGGCAGATCAAGTGTCAATCATGGCCGTATTTGACAAAGGGTTTTCATAGTAGAATGTCATGTTAGATTGTGTCCATAGTAGACTGATATGTTTTTTTGTAGCACTAATGGCGATCCTGGGCTGCACGGTGGAAGAGTGGTTAGCGCGCAGGCCTCACAGCTAGGAGACCCGGGTTCGATTCCACCCTGGGCCATCGAGCATGAGTGGGTTTTTCCTTCCTCCCATTCCAAAAACATGCTAGGTCAATTGGCGGCTCCAAATTGTCCATAGGTATGAATGTGAGTGTGAATGGTTGTTTGTGTATATGTGCCCTGTGATTGGCTGACATTCATTCATTCATATAGACAAACAACCATTCACACTCACATTCATACCTATGGACAATTTGGAGTCGCCGGTTAGCATGTTTTTTAGCATGTTTTTGGAATGTGGGAGGAACCGGAGTCCATGGAGAAAACCCACACAGAGATGGCCGAGGTTGGAATTGAACCCGGGTCTTCTAGCTGTGAGGCTTGTGCACTAACCACTCATCCACTGTGCACCCCTGTATGAAACATTCATTCATACATTCATTTTCTACCGCTCTTCCTCACATTGGTTGCGGGGGGTGCTGGAGCCTATCCCAACTGTCTTCGGGCGAGAGGCGGGGTACACCCTGGACTGGTGGCCAGCCAATCACAGGGCACATAAAGACAAACAACCATTCACACTCACATTCATTCCTATGTTAGCACATTTTGTAGCATGTTTTGGAATGTGGGAGAAAACCCACATAGAGATGGCCGAGGGTGGAATTGAACCCGGGTCGCCTAGCTGTGAGGCTTGTGCGCTAACCACTCAACCACCGTGCAACCCTTTATGAAACATTATTAAATGTTATCTTCAATTCTTTATCAGGCGATTTGACATGTTTTTTTCTTACAGGTAATTTGTAATGACTGTCAAACATTTGCAGCATTTCTGGAAATGCTGGCTTTTCAATAGTTCCAACTTGTTCCAGCTAGTTGAACAATGGCAGCTCATTTTTTTTCAGTTCTCTTCTATGTTTCTTTTATGTCAAGTACAGTAAAACGGATTGGTATCGTGTCGGTATCGGAAAGTACTTCCCTATGTTTACCTGGTTTAGAATCAATACCCAATATTTGCAGTTTTCTAGCATGGAGGTTAATGACATTACCTACTCTGCATTTGCAAGGGTCGTACTGTATAATGTCCACGTCTGATGATGAACAAAAGCGCGGTCATTTGAAACCTCCGTCTGGCCAAGGTCTCAACCGTAACCCAGTGCCTTGACCGTCATTTACAGCGTCCGAAAGCACGCATCACTCCACTTCTCCTATGATTTATTCATCCACTTTCCATTGATCACACCCGTGCTGCGCCAGGTCTGTCACGCCGTCACCCTTCAGGGAGCCCTTTCATCTCAAACAACACGGCCACTTCCCGGGCTTTCATCACGGTGACAGCCCAATCAGACGTGGGATCTTCCACTCAAGGACATGAGAATGATGCGTGGTACCTCGTGCAGTTCTTGCCGCCATGGAAACACCAAACACATAACATAAAAAAAAATGAAGTCAGTTCCTTTGCTCCGTGACCTTCAACAGATCTTACCCAAGCTAATGATCTCAGCTGAGATAGCATAATGTCTTTTTAATCTGCGCTAACTAGATCGACAAAAGCTGAAAGCCCTTCTATTACATTCTGCACTTGATGTTGCAGATGTTTTCTCTGCCTTCTACCGTCTCCAGAGTCTAACCAAAGGCATTGACAGATCCAACAGGCTTTTAGGCATCATTAGTATCTGAGTCACAAGACTAAACGCATCATGGATGAAGCCCTGCAATAAGGAAATGGGAGTCATGTTTGCAAAAAAACGACAGCATGTAGGCACCTCCGAGCACTCACTGCGCTGTAATTCATCACAAATACTCGGGTACTTTATAAATCAGACCGGATTTCCGTCATATTAGCCTCTCGTAGAGATCTTATGAAATCATAGCTGTGTCAACAGAGATAGCATTCATTTGCCCGTGCCTTTTATCACTTGTATCCTGCCATTAGATGATCATATGCATGACAACATCAGCACCAGACTGGTGATAAACTGGCAAAATTTTGGAATAAATGTTCGACTAATCGATTATTTCTTCATATAACACACACAGAGTGAATGTGAAATCTGATTGGTCAAAAAAAAAAACAGCCCTAAGCAGATTACATTAACATGGCTACACATAAAAGTTGTAAGTGCACTCAAGGTAGCCTCTCTGCAGCCGGGTTAGCGCCGTTAGCGCTTCCATCTCACGTTCCCCATGACGACAGACAGTAAACATGGCTGATACCGTCTTTATACCGCAACCTTTATACCGTCTTTTTTTCCCTGTTCACTCCTGCTATACAGCCTCTCCTCCTTCATATCGTCGCTAGGATCTCCGATGGCTCCGCGCAGCGAACAGTTGCTCCCGAGTGTAAACAATGGAGCAAACGTCAGACTACAAACCGAAATACGATGAACATCCATAGCTAAACACTTGCTTAAGGGATCGATATGGCAGAAAAAAATAATACGAAAGTAATAAATAAAGCAATATTAAACGCTAAAAATGTATCCATATGAATGATATGCTTGTTTTTTATATCGTGCTTAAAAGAAATTCCGATATTTTTAATATTTTGATATATCACTCAATCCTACTTGTCGCTTTCAGTGACGTTATTGTTTTTTAATTGTTGCTAGTCCATACGGAAACAGCAAGCTAGCATTTTCAGATATTCCCACTCTGGAAATCGTTTTTTTTTAAATACGGTTACTTTTCGTGATAAAGGATGAGATTAAATAGATCCTCGACTTTAGCTAGCTCTACAGAATAAATCTCCATGGTAACTTAGAACAAACCTACTTTCCACTAACTGTGCAAGCGGATCAGGGATAAGTTGAACCAGTATAACCAAGATATCCCGGCTTTATCCCTTACTCTTTGGGCACCCAGGGTTATAATCAATGGATTGGTAATTATTTTCCCAATAATTGTTCAAAGGAATTTTGTAAAATGTCCATCCATAATTCCGATAATCTGTTCAACTGTTCTAAATACGCAAACCCCACCTAAGAACGTAGGATTCCTTGGTATTCATTAAAGAATAGCCTTGATTTCTGATGATATAATCATATCCCTAAGACATGCCAAATAATATCTTAAAAGAAAATCTATTTAATCTATATTTACCATGCATGGCAACACTGCTCTACGCTGTGTTGTTCGAAACCTCCGATTCATCGCATCAAGCTTGACAGATATAAATGCGAGGCTTTGTTGGTGAACACCTTATCTCTGCACGCACAAGGGTCATCTCCAAGTATCAAAGCTCCTCCTATTGTTGTTAATTGTCGTTCATCTTCACTACCGCTGATGGCCATGCATCCATCTGGGTAAGCATCGGTCAGAAGCTTAAAAAATGACTTTGACTTTTTCTTTTGTAAGACCTGCCTAAGGCTGCTGCTATGCAATCTTTAAGGACAGTCTCGCACCGATAGCCACCACAGTAAATTCCCCGTATTCAATAAAAGCAACCTCCTCTAAGAATAATGGTACAGTGACTTTAGAAGACAATTTAAAGTTCTCCGCAAGGGCACTGCGACACAAGCAAAAAAAGACCAAAAAAAAAAAAACACCACAAGCCAAGAAGAGAGAAAGCGTTCTGACAGAAATAATCTGGCGTCATCATTATAGTTTGTTTTTTTCATGACACAACATATTTCACTTCCTGTTTTTTTTTTTCCCGCACACAGTTTTCACAGTCATTTTTCTTTTAATATGCAAGCAAAGCTGTCAAGCAGTCAGCAAAGCTACATCGCTTTTTTATTAAAAAAAAAAAAAAAATCAGACACTTCAACCTCCAGTTCAGCACCCTTCAAATTCAAATAAAAAGAAATAACCTTAATGAGTTTGCATTGAAAAGCCCGCCACACCACTGCAGAAGCTCTTATGTCATCCCGCTAAGGCAGGGGTCTCAAACTCAATGCATTTATTAAAAACAGAAAAATATACAAACTTTTTCAATACTTTGGTTTCGATTTTCTACAAGAAAAGCTCTGATAAAACATTCCACCGTTCTCAAATATCTTAATTTTTATTTTTCTGCACAAAATAAGACGAAAAATAAATAAACAAATCAAGAATAAAGAAAATCAGTCAATCAGTAATAAATAAATATAATAATAATAATAATAAAACGGCAAATAATAAAAATTTAAGAAACCACATATAGTTGGTGGGTAGACTAATTATTTTTTTCAGATTAAAATAAACAAAGCATTATTAGAGCCCTGTAGACATGACAAAACACGACTATAGTCACATTTATACTCTTTTTTTATTTACAATATATTGCGCAACTGCAGGGTCTTGAGACACATGCTAACTCGCAAACTAGAGAGCTAGCGACCTAAACGGTAGCCTTCAAGTTATTTCCCTTAAACTTAAATAGCCAAAAACTTACCACTTCCACACGGATAGGGAGGATAACTATTAACAGTTATTTAACCTTTAACATGAACATTAATCAAACGTAATAATTTTTTTATGGGTACATGATACCATACAGCATCCATATCAAACTTGCACGGGCCGCACTAACATTAAACTTTCATATCAAGGCAGGGGCCTCAAACTAGTGCCCTGCGGGCCACATTTGGCCCGCGGGCCGCGTATTTGAGACCCCTGATTTACAACACATTGCGCAACTGCAGGGTCTTCAGACACATGCTAACTCGCAAACTAGAGAGCTAGCGACCTAAATGGTACCCTTCAAGTTATTTCCCTTGAACTTAAATAGCCAAAAACTTACCACTTCCACACGGATAGGGAGGATAACTATTAACAGTTATTTAACCTTTAACATGAACATTAATCAAACGTAATCATTTTTTCTGGGTACATGATACCATACAGCATCCATATCAAACTTTGCGCGGGCCGCACTAACATTAAACTTTCATATCAAGGCGGGGGGCCTCAAACTAGTGTCCTGCGGGCCACATTTGGCCCGCGGGCTGCGTATTTGAGACCCCTGATTTACAACACATTGCGCAACTGCAGGGTCTTCAGACACATGCTAACTCGCAAACTAGAGAGCTAGAGACCTAAACGGTAGCCTTCAAGTTATTTCCCTTAAACTTAAATAGCCAAAAACTTACCACTTCCACACGGATAGGGAGGATAACTATTAACAGTTATTTAACCTTTAACATGAACATTAATCAAACGTAATCATTTTTTTATGGGTACATGATACCATACAGCATCCATATCAAACTTTGCGCGGGCCGCACTAACATTAAACTTTCATATCAAGGCGGGGGGCCTCAAACTAGTGTCCTGCGGGCCACATTTGGCCCGCGGGCCGCGTATTTGAGACCCCTGATTTACAACATATTATGCAACTGCAGGGTCTTCAGACACATGCTAACTCGCAAACGAGAGAGCTAGCGACCTAAACGGTAGCCTTCAAGTTATTTCCTTTAAACTTAAATAGCCAAAAACTTACCACTTCCACACGGATAGGGAGGATAACTATTAACAGTTATTTAACCTTTAACATGAACATTAATCAAACGTAATCATTTTTTCTGGGTACATGATACCATACAGCATCCATATCAAACTTTGCGTGGGCCGCACTAACATTAAACTTTCATATCAAGGCGGGGGGGGGCCTCAAACTAGTGTCCTGCCCGCCACATTTGGCCCGCGGGTTGCGTATTTGAGACCCCTGATTTACAACATATTATGCAACTGCAGGGTCTTCAGACACATGCTAACTCGCAAACGAGAGAGCTAGCTACCTAAACGGTAGCCTTCAAGTTATTTCCTTTAAACTTAAATAGCCAAAAACTTACCACTTCCACACGGATAGGGAGGATAACTATTAACAGTTATTTAACCTTTAACATGAACATTAATCAAACGTAATAATTTTTTCTGGGTACATGATACCATACAGCATCCATATCAAACTTGCGCGGGCCGCACTAACATTAAACTTTCATATCAAGGCGAGGGGGGCCTCAAACTAGTGTCCTGCGGGCCACATTTGGCCCGCGGGTCACGTATTTGAGACCCCTGATTTACAACACATTGCGCAACTGCAGGGTCCTTGAGACACATGCTAACTCGCAAACTAGAGAGCTAGCGACCTAAACGGTAGCCTTCGAGTTATTGCCTTTAAACTTAAATAGCCAAAAACTTACCACTTCCACACGGATAGGGAGGATAACTATTAACAGTTATTTAACCTTTAACATGAACATTAATCAAACGTAATCATTTTTTCTGGGTACATGATACCATACAGCATCCATATCAAACTTGCGCCTCAAACTAGTGTCCTGCGGGCCACATTTGGCCCGCGGGCCGCGTGTTTGAGACCCCTGCGCTAAGGGAAGCATCCAACTAGTGTTCCTCATTTTCTCCATCAAAAGGCGAGCACAGTGGGCAGTAACCTTTTCATGAGTCATTTCCTCGAAAGTCTGGGAAAGTAACATAACATTTATTCGGATGAATCATGGCAATTAGTGAATATAATGATATACTATGGATCCCTGAGCATTTTGCAAATTCATGTGCCTTTAAATATATATATTTATCCAGTATGCCCCTCTTGTAGTCGGATACGATGGCTTCAGGGCCATCCTTGAGTGTGTATCAATCGTACCTTCTAAGAAAAGGCCACACGGATTCAAACGCCTCGCCAAGATCTGCTTAAGCCATGGCGGTCTAGTGCTGCCAAAGTCATAGGGAGGCCATCCAAATAACAGATTATGCTGCTTGAATTCTGTAATCGTACAATTTCAGCGATATAAAAGAAGCCTGACGATTCTAAAACGACACACACACACACACACACACACACAATTGTCTTTCTTACGTACTGCACGAGTGTGGGACCGTGACGACCTCGTAGCTCAACAGGAGCTCATTAAGATGCTGAGGAGAGTCAGAACCTTCGTGGGCAAAAGCTCAGAGCTTGTGCAAAGTGCTTGTCATTATGTGCCCGGCTGGAAATGCCACGTTTTCTTTTTTTTTCCAGCCAAATACAAGAGAATAATGCTCGAGTGCCGCCAACCTCCACCGTTACTGATGACCCGGAGGAGGGGGCGACGCTGTCGTTGAATAAGATATCATGAAAGGTGGATTTCAAGTCATTTTCATGGACTTGAATCGCAGACAAACAACTCTAAGTACGATTTACATCCAATATAAAATGTGGATCATAACAATGTTCACTTCTATGAGTAAATCTCCTAGTGTCTCAAAAATCAAACGTCAAATAACCTTCAGGAATCTCAAATCCATCAACCCTCATGCCCTTACCTCACTTCTAACCACAAAATTTGCTATCTCCCCTCCCCCGCTGTCTGAGGACCCCTCTGAACTTGTCTCCTACTACAACAATACCCTTTCCTCCTGTCTTGATGAACTGGCCCCTAAAAAAACCAAACTGGTCTCCTTCTCCCACACTGCCCCCTGGTACACCCCTCAGCTCCATAATATGAAGACCCGTAAACGCCAGCTTGAGAGACTGTACAAGAAATCTGGCCTAACTGTTCATCTTCAAGCTTACACAGATTTTCTACAGCAATATAAAGATGCCTTAAACACTGCCCGCTCACGATACTACTCCAATCTGATTATATCTAGTTCCAACAATCCTAAATCCCTCTTTTCAACAATCAACACACTGCTAAAGCCAAATGACAACTCCTCCTCATCCTTCACCACCACCAAATGCAACAACTTCTTAACCTACTTCCAGTCCAAAATTACCAAAATATACAGCTCCCTAAACCCCCCCTCGACTCACTCGCTTCCTCCTGACCCTCCACTATCTGGCTCCACCCAACGACTCTCCAAATTTACACCTATCTCACCCGTGCAACTCACTAAAATACTAACCGGTATGAAGACTCCAACATGCTCCCTGGATCCTATCCCTTCTTCATTCATCAAACCCTGCCTCCACATCATCTCCCCGCTGATCACAAGTATCATTAACTCCTCCCTTATCACTGGATCCGTCCCACAGTCTCTCAAGCTGGCGGCAATCACCCCCACACTCAAAAAGTCTGGTCTCGATCCCAATAACCTCTCCAATTTCCGTCCCATATCCAACCTCCCCTTTCTGTCCAAAATCCTTGAACGTGTCATAGCTGCTCAACTTCAATCTCACCTCAACTCCAACAGCCTGTTTGAATCCTTCCAGTCCGGTTTCCGTCCCAAACACAGCACTGAAACAGCTCTTCTTAAAATCACCAATGATCTTCTTCTCTCCTCCGATTCCGGCCATCTTACCATCCTCATCCTCCTAGACCTCACCGCAGCCTTTGACACCATTAGCCACTCTATCCTCCTGTCCCGCCTCAAAACCAGCCTCAATATCACCGATTCTGCTCTGTCTTGGCTCCAATCATACCTCACCAACCGTCAACAGTTTGTGCACATAAATAGCTGCTCCTCCTCCATAGCCCCTTTACCTCAAGGTGTTCCCCAAGGTTCGGTGCTTGGTCCTCTTCTCTTCATCCTCTACATCCTTCCACTTGGCAATATCATCCGTCGACATGGCCTCAATTTCCACAGCTACGCTGATGATATTCAACTATACATTTCTACCACCTCCATCAACTCCAACATCTACTCCACCCTCACCAACTGCTTAGCTGATATCAAAACTTGGATGGAACAAAATTTTCTCAAACTTAATAGTGACAAAACAGATATTATCATCATCGGTCCCAAAAACACCACGGCGCCCACCCATAATTTCCATCTTCAATTTGACAGCGCCACCCTCACTCCATCCCCGCTCATCCGCAACCTTGGTATCCTCCTAGACCCCACCCTTTCATTTGAACCCCACATCAAACAGTTAACCCGGACTGCATTCTTTCATCTTAAGAACATAGCCCGACTCCGTCCATCACTTACATTCTCTGCCGCTGAATCCCTAATCCATGCATTCATCACCTCCAGAATCGACTACTGCAACAGCATTCTCTACGGTACACCATCCAAAACCCTCAACAAACTACAATATATTCAGAACTCCGCTGCCCGCCTCCTTACCTCCACCCGCTCCCGTGAACACATTACCCCTGTCCTCCAAAACCTCCACTGGCTTCCCGTCCCCCAACGCATTCACTTCAAAATTCTTCTCATCACCTACAAAGCCCTCCACGATCTGACCCCCCCATATCTCACAGACCTCCTCCATCCACATAATCCCCCGCGTCCCCTTCGCTCCTCAGACTCCAACCTCCTGGCACTCCCCTGTAAGACCAAGCTCCGAACCTGGGGAGACAGAGCCTTCTCCATCGCTGCCCCCACTCTCTGGAACTCTTTGCCCCATTCACTCCGTGCTTGCCCTGACCTTCCCACCTTCAAAAAACAACTCAAAACCCACCTCTTTAAATCTGTTTTTAATGTCTAACCTTCTATATCTGACTGCTGTGCCCCGCCCCCGCTTTTTTAACTGTGTACTAACCAATGAATGTTGTATTTTGGTGTGTCTTTTATTCTGTTTACTTGCTCTATTCAACTTCATTCTTTTGTAAAGTGTCTTTGAGTATCTTGAAAAGCGCTATACAAATAAAATGTATTATTATTATTATTATTATAAATGTGGTTAAAAAGAATCGTTCGGTACATTTGCACATCAATACAGTGCAACCCATTCATAACCAAAATCAAGAACAAAACTAGCCATTCTTCTTGACCATAATGACATTTTGAACCTTACTTTGCACTGAACAGGAAGTCACTGTGTGCACATTTTAATGTTGTGTAATTCATTCATTCATTCATTTTCTACCGCTTATCCTCACAAGGGTCGTGGCGGGGGGAAAAAAAACAGCATTTCCAGAAATGCTGCAAATGTTTGACAGTCATTACAAATTACCTGTAAGAAAAAAAACATGTCAAAAATGCTAATGAAGAGCAAAAGATGACATTCATTCATTCATTTTCTAGTGCTTATCAGGTGCTGGAGCCTATCCCAGCTGTCTTCGGGTGAGAGGCGGGGTACATCCTGGACTGGTCTCCAGCCAATCACAGGGCAACACGATAATCAATAAATCAATTGCCCCTACGATAAATAAAAACAAAGTCGCAAATTTTGCCGGCCTCGATAAATTGACATGGCGCAGAATCTCGCGGAAAGTGACATCATGTGAATAAAATGATGTAGGAGAATTTTTTTTGATGAGTTTTTCCTCTTTCCGAATTGAATCTCTCCGAAAGACTTTTCCGAAAACTCTGGACATGTTTTATATAGATATATATTTTATGTTTTAATAAAACTGGACTTGTGAATGGCGTGTAGAAGGGTTTATATTCTGTTCCACAGATGGCGCTAATGCACACGAAAGCTCCTTGACAACCGCCAATAAACAACAGAAGAAAAAAAACAATGAAGAAGAACGGACCCTGACAGCTTTCCGTTTGAGCTAATAAACCGAATGCAATTGGAATATTTGATGTGGGGAAGTATTTCCCTGACGGACAACTCAGGTGTGGCGGAATCTTATCACAAACATGTCAAAAGGGCAGCAAAAAAAGCTAACAGGGTTAGCTTAGTTTAGCAGAGCATGCTAGTGCGGCTGTGTGTGTGTCCCACTCAGGCCGGATGAGTGTTGCGCCACAATAGAAAGGATTTTTCTGCCTTTATTTGTTTGTTTAATTTATTATTTTTACAGTCCAATTACAATATTAAATATTTAATTTTATTAATGAAAAAATTGTGTAAAAATAATCCATTTATTTTTTATTTACGGATATTATTTATCCGTAATAATTTGTGAGACAATGATCGTTAAAAAAAAAAAAATCAACAAATTTTGTTGTGACAGGAATTAGCAGTGTATTTACACTGTAATTAGCTTGCATAGAACAGCATGCTAATTTATGGTGCTAAACACAATATTGTGACATTAAGCGCTCGAAAACTGAGCGTTATTTTCTTTGTAAAGGCAACACAGACTACCACTTCCGTTTTCTTCCACAAAGACTGATAAAGTAGCAGAATAAATCTCGACGGTGAGAGGCATTTTATTGATTCCTCAGTTCTGACAGCTGCATCAACTAAGCCTTCCTCCTTCATTAAAGTGCAATCATGAATAAATCATCAACATCTCTTTGGAATTGTTTACTGTGAGGAATAGAGTACTCAGCCTGAACGATACTAAAGTCTTCCTTCTGACAACATTGGGATTTGAACCCTTCTCCTGACTTTAATTACTGTATTTTGTTCTATTTTGTATTTATATATGATGTGTAATCTAATAAAACAATGCCGACTGCAGCAATTAGCATAGCTGATTAGCTTTTATGCTGTACAGACAGCTACAGTGCTAAACAGTTAGCAACAATTAGCTCAATACTATAATAATACTAATATATACTATCACAATTTTTGATAATAATACTGCTCAATGTTATGTTATTTTACAATAAACATTTAGGTAAAAGTTTTAGACATATTGTGCTATTACTTATAAATGCAAATTAGCTGTCTGGGTTTAGCCATACAAAGCTAGCCTACATTACCAAACATTAGCAAAGTCTTCCTTCTGACAACATTGGGATTTGAACCCTTCTCATGACTTTAATTACTGTATTTTGTTCTATTTTGTATTTAGTTATGATGTGTAATCTAATAAAACAATGCCAACTGTACAATTAGCATCGCTGATTAGCTTTTATGCTGTACAGACAGCTACAGTGCTAAACAGTTAGCAACAATTAGCTCAATACTATAATAATACTAATATATACTATCACAATTTTTGATAATAATACTGCTCAATGTTAATGTTATTTTACAGTAAACATTTAAGTAAAAGTTTTAGACATATTGTGCTATTACTTATAAATGCAAATTAGCTGTCTGGGTTTAGCCATACAGAGCTAGCCTGCATTACCAAACATTATCAAAGTCTTCCTTCTGACAATTTATCTCATAATTTTGAGTTTATCCCATAATTATGACTTTTTATCTCATAATTATGACTTTGTATTGTAACATTGGGATTTGAACCCTTCTCATGACTTTAATTACTGTATTTTGTTCTATTTTGTATTTAGTTATGATGTGTAATCTAATAAAACAATGCCAACTGTACTGTAGCAATTAGCATAGCTGATTATCTTTTATGCTGTATAGACAGCTACAGTGCTGACTTTCTTATCTCATAATTTCAATATCTCATAATTGTGACTTTTTATCTCATAATTTCAACTTTCTTATCTCGCGATTTTGACTTTTTTATCTCATAATTTTGAGTTTATCCCATAATTATGACTTTTTATCTCATAATTATGACTTTGTATTGTAACATTGGGATTTGAACCCTTCTCATGACTTTAATTACTGTATTTTGTTCTATTTTGTATTTAGTTATGATGTGTAATCTAATAAAACAATGCCAACTGTACTGTAGCAATTAGCATAGCTGATTATCTTTTATGCTGTATAGACAGCTACAGTGCTAAAGTGTTAGCAACAATTAGCTCAATACTATAATAATTTAATAATAATAATACTCAGTGTTAATGTTATTTTACAGTAAACATTTAGGTAAAACTTTTAGACATATTGTGTGATTACGTATAAATACAAATTAGCTGTCTGGGTTTAGCCATACAGAGCTAGCCTACATTCATAGCATTCATAATTTCAACTTTCTTATCTCGCGATTTTGACTTTTTTATCTCATAATTTTGAGTTTATCCCATAATTATGACTTTTTATCTCATAATTATGACTTTGTATTGTAACATTGGGATTTGAACCCTTCTCATGACTTTAATTACTGTATTTTGTTCTATTTTGTATTTAGTTATGATGTGTAATCTAATAAAACAATGCCAACTGTACTGTAGCAATTAGCATAGCTGATTATCTTTTATGCTGTATAGACAGCTACAGTGCTAAAGTGTTAGCAACAATTAGCTCAATACTATAATAATTTAATAATAATAATACTCAGTGTTAATGTTATTTTACAGTAAACATTTAGGTAAAACTTTTAGACATATTGTGTGATTACGTATAAATACAAATTAGCTGTCTGGGTTTAGCCATACAGAGCTAGCCTACATTCATAGCATTACCGTTTATATTGACGAAATATTTTGTCCCCTTATATAAGAAGAACAATACATCTTTCTGTTTGAAATTCATTTTAAAGGAAAACTGAACTTTTTTGTAATTTTACCCATAATTCACAATTCTTATTTGAAGCATTAAACATTTCTTTTCCATTTTCTGTGCGTCGTTAGCTAGCACAGGCTAACAGCTAACAATGCACGTAATGGTAAGCATGTATTTTGATGATGAAGCCCTCTAAAAAAAATGCCAACAATGTTTCGTTTACATAACATGAACTGCATATTAACCAAGCTACCGTTATTGTAGGAGCTAACACCGCTAACACAGCTAACACTACTTTTCTGTTTTTCTGGTGTAGCGACTCAAAATGTAGCGTTAGCTACTAGAGGTGATCGTTTTTTTTAACCTGAGGACTATGCTGAAATTACTTCCTCAATGGGGAAGTATTTTGCTGAAAGACGCAGGCATTAATCACAGAATTAATCGATTAATCAAACAATTAAAAAAATGATCACTCCTTGTCACTCTGTACCACACAGGCTGGATGACAAGAGGGTTCACTCTGGTTTTATAGTGTGGTTCCAGTATGTGGAGGCGGGGCTACTACTGATTGAATACACAGACAGAGTGCTAGCAGTTAGCAAGTTAGCAAGCAAATGCCAATATGGATGACGGAACAAAAGCCATTTCTAAGTCCAATGCCATAGCCCGGTGTGGGGGTGCTACACATGCTTCCTTCTGACAATCAACACCGACTGGGGTGTTTTTCGGCAAAATGGTGCGCGCTCACAGGCAGTGTCGCTTGCTACGTTGAAAATTTTTGGGAACATTTTCAAACGTTCGAAATTTTTCACAGGCATAATATCGATTATCGACAATAATTTGTAGGCTAATTAAACGAATCCCATTAAGTGCATTGTTAGCTGCTTCATGCTAACATGGCAAAACAATTAATTACATTAAATTTCCTGTAATAAATTGACCACCATTACTCAAGCACCTGAATATATAAAAGAGTCTCTCTTTTTTTAGAGTGCTGCTATTTAAAAACATGCTGAACGCTGTAAATAATTCAGGTATAAAAACTATAAATATTCTGTAAGTAATCATTTTCCATGTACAATTTTTTTTTTTTTTTTTTTTTTTTTTTTACATGAAAAAGATCTGAGAGCGTTGCCTGGGTTAAAAATTCATGGCGGTTTCTGTTGGAGTACGTCTGAGCCTCCTTCTGCCTCGCTGATGCCTGGAGGTGGCTGCAGACTGGCGCGGCAAGCTGCTATTAAAAATGTCAGCATGTCACTATAACGAGCTAGCTGAGAAATAAAAAAAAAATTAAAAATGGCATAATACGTACGTCATTTAATGGTGACTATGAGTAATCTGCTGTGTAAAGTCATGATGACTTTTTAGCTCATAATTTCAACTTTGTCATAATTTTGAGTTTTTATCACATAATTATGACTTTGTATGTCATAATTTTATGACTTTTTATCTCATAATTTTGACTTTCTTATCCCATAATTTCAACTTATCTCATCATTTTGACTTTTCAGCTCACAATTATGACTTTTTATCTGATAATTTCGACTTTCTTATCCCATAATTATGACTTTTGATCTCATAATTTCAACTTTCTTGTCATAATTTTGACTTTTTATCACATAATTATGACTTTGTATGTCATAATTTCAACTTTTTGTCTCATAATTTTGACTTTTTATCTCATAATTTTGACTTTTTATCTCATAATTTTGACTTTCTTATCTCATAATTTCAATATCTCATAATTGTGACTTTTTATCTCATAATTTCAACTTTCTTATCTCGCGATTTTGACTTTTTTATCTCATAATTTTGAGTTTATCCCATAATTATGACTTTTTATCTCATAATTATGACTTTGTATCTAATCATTTTGACTTTTTATCTCAGAATTATGACTTTGTATCTAATCATTTTGACTTTTTATCTCATAATTTTGACTTTTTATCTCATAATTTTGACTTTTTAATCTCATAATTTTGAGTTTATCCCATAATTATGACTTTTTATCTCATAATTTTGACTTTTTATCACATAATTATGACTTTGTACGTCATAATTTCAACTTTTTGTCTCATAATTTTGACTTTTTATCTGATAATTTTGACTTTCTTATCTCATAATTTCAATATCTCATAATTGTGACTTTTTATCTCATAATTTAAACTTTCTTATCTCACAATTTTGACTTTTTATCTAATAATTTTGAGTTTATCCCATAATTATGACTTTGTATCTAATAATTATGACTTTGTATCTAATAATTATGACTTTGTATCTAATAATTTTGACTTTTTATCTCATAATTATGACTTTTTATCCCATAATTATGACTTTTTATCTCATAATTATGACTTTGTATCTAATACTTTTGACTTTTTATCTCATAATTTTGACTTTTTATCTCATAATTTCAACTTTCAAATCTCATAATTCTGACTTTTTATCTCATATTCCATAATTGTTTTTTTGACTGACTGTTTAATTGTTATATTTTATTCCACTTAGCCCTTTTCCAAAACATTTCTAATATACCAATTCATTGAAATATAATCTGTTTAATTCTACCATAATTTCATATTTCCTCCCCTGGTTGTTACCCTAAGCCCAGCCACCATGCCCAGCGGAAAGCTTTCTTCTTTGTGTTGTCTCATTGTCTCGCAGCACTTGCATCCCCCTGTGACGAATGATGTCATTAAAGTAGCATCAAAACAAAGATAAGCCTGTAAAATCCACAAACGGAAAAACAAGTCGTAACGTATGGACCCATTTGGACTGATTCTCCTTATGGGTTTCATTAGAAACAGAAATTGGTGCCAAATAAAAGGAGAACCTTAGTGGAAGAATGGCGTGCCCGGCCGGGCATTAAAAGGAAGAAGCTGCGCGTTGGCAAGGTCCCACAGTGGATAAATCACTTGAATTGTAAATCTCCAAGGGAAATGAAGCATGATGTGTACAAATATATCACTCTGACTAAATACACTAGTTCTGCCAGAATGTACTCTTTTAAGGTCCATTTGCTTTGAGAACATACAGTCAACTCTACGGACGGTTGATTTTGACAGCTTGGGCGCTGCTGTTTTTTTTTTTTTTTTTATTTATAAGGAAGCCAATACACGGCTGGAGCTGTCATGCATATATTCAGGGCCAGAGGGTTGAAGGCTGGATTGAACCAAATAACATAAACATTGAATTCATTTAAGAATTTGACTCTTCATTTTGATTAGGGAGACACATTTTTTGGCTTCCAATCCCGTTTTTTTACAGTCTTGCCGATCCGGTACCAATCCTTTTTTAAATCGGATATAGTTACGAAGATTATGGTTATCTAATCCAATAAAAGATGCAATAAAGAATAAAATTGTAAAAAAAAAATGGCCGTGCAAATTACTTATTTAGGGTCGGGCTAATCCTGCATCATAACAAAGCAGTGTGGGCAAAGTGAGGGGGAACTATGGCTGTAGCTAAGACGCCAAACGTTTTCGAGTCCGATGCGGTGAGTTACGATCAGTATACCGCAACCAAATCGGCCCGATCTTCAAAATACGGTAGATTGGCAGCTAAAACCGATCAAAACATTCCTACTTTTAGTGAGTTAGACCTTTTTCGGGTTGATGAAACCCGACAAAATTTTCAGTTAGTTGCATAAAAATACCCAATAATTTTGTAAACATAGATATTCCCGTAAAAAAAAAAAATCAGAACAATACCAAAAATTCAAGTAAAATTCAGGTACAATATATGCAATACATTTTGCTACTGTATAGGTTATGGTTTTTGATATATATTATTATTATGACATATATTTACATTTATTACATTTATTCTGAAAAGCACCTGCCACTTTTTTATTTATATTCTTATTCCTTATTTTATTTAAATTTTTTTGGTGTATTTTTTTTTCAAAGTGACGGGGAACTATGGCTGTTAGCTACGACGCCAAACCTATTGGAGTGTGTGATGCGGAGAGTTCCAAACATTATACCACAACCAAATCGGCCCGATCTTTTGATCAGATCTTCAATATACATAAAAATAAAAAAAAAATGCATAAAAATACCCAATAATTTTGTAAATATTATATATGTATAATATAAAAAAAATTGTAGATATTCCCGTGAAAAAAAAATCAGAATGCTGGAAATTCAAGTGAAATTCAGGTACAATATAGGTTATTGTTTTTGATATATATTATTACTATGACATATATTTACATTTATTACATTTATTCTGAACAACACCTGCCTTTTTTAAAATTTATATTCTTATACTTTTTTTTATTTAAAATTTTTTGGTGTATTTATTTATTTTTTTGACAATAAAGGCGATTCTGATTCTGAAATTCGGCAATTAAACACTCCCACTCTCGAGTGTCCTACGCTGGTATACAATAGGAAGTATCAGAACGGGGCGGGGTCAAAACAGCTGTTTTTAATGAACAAGATGGCAGCATCATGACTAGCATCCAGCAGCTTTGCGCGCTACTCAGCTGAATCTCATGCTCATTAATGCTGCCTGCGCTACTGGTATAGCATTGGTTCTGTTGACGCCGTGTTATGCAATATAGCCGTTAATAAATCGCCATGTGGTCAGAGAGCTGTGTTTCCCGTCTGACTTTCTCATGCACTCTAAATCATCATTAAAATATAACAAAAACTAGTGTTAAAAACAGCACCGCACTTTTCAATGGAATTGATTGCTTTGGACTGAACGCAGTAGGTTCCTGTCATACCCTTCAAAATAAGATCAGTATCTGACTGTGGCTTGACACATCAAACAGGAAGTCATCCCATCCCAGGTGACCCACAGTGAGCCTCCTGTCCACGTCTAGCCCACATAGCCCGACTAGCCGCACCTGAAAGGCCTCTCTGTGGGATTCTACACCCTGAAAAAAAAGCTAGCCACACCAACACTGAGCTTTTTGTGTTGATCCAAAGAAATATCAAATGTGAAATTACAGTACATTGGAGTCACCTTGTGACTTCCTGTACATCTCTACACGGATGATGAGCACTCTATTTAATTAAAATCACATCGGTTTGGTATTTTAATAAGACACGCAGCGTTAGTTACAAATAAAACGGCACCATAATCAACTTTGTACTATGCCTTTTCAAACAGGAAGCACAACGAGGCTTGATGTTTATGTTGATTTAAAGGAGTACACTCACCTTGAACGGCTACAGTTGTGGTTTTTTTTTCAGGTGATGACGTTTCGATAGTTAGTAGAATAACAAGAATATATGACTGCCGGCTGAAGAAATTGAATGGAAGAATAAAAAAAAACGACTCACTCCTGAAGCGTGACATACACAAATGAGCTAAGAGTCCACTCATAAAAAAAAACAAAAAACCTCTGCGTGCAGGAGGCGGAGACTTGTCACTCAGCCAAAAAGTACCCAATTAGAGATAAGAAGCACTTGACGTCACGTAGAGGAGGGCGGGGCTTGTGGGTCTCTTAGTGTAGTTTCGTGACGTCCTTAGGGGACCCCGATGACGGACATAATTAATATGGAGTAACTAAAGCTGTCACTCTTTATATTTATGTTAATGTTATTCATTTATTTATACAACTTTCGCTTGATAATGAGGAGAGACGGGTAACAAAATGTAGCAAGTAGCTAACTTCATATTAGCTTCCCTGCACGAGAGCAAAAGGGCTCTCGTGCAAGGGAAGCTAATATGAAGTTATACTGCCTCCTCCTGGCTACACTGCGGAATTGCAGATTTGTAGGTATAATAAATAACACGACAGTCTAATGTAATTTTAGTAAATAAATGACGACACATTTTGACGATTTGAATATGACTTTTTCTCTGATAATTTCGACTTTCTTATCCCATAATTATTACTTTTGATCACATAATTTCAACTTTCTTGTCACAATTTTGACTTTTTATCACATAATTATGACTTTGTATGTCATCATTTCAACTTTTTATCTCATAATTTTGACTTTTTAATCTCATAATTTTAATATCTCATAATTGTGACTTTTTATCTCATAATTTCAACTTTCTTATCTCACAATTTTGACTTTTTATGTCATAATTATGACTTTGTATCTCATAATTTAGACTTTTTAATCTCATAATTTTGAGTTTATGCCATAATTATGACTTTTTATCTAATAATTATGACTTTGTATTTAATAATTTTGACTTTTTATCTCATAATTTTGAGTTTATCCCATAATTATGACTTTGTATCTAATAATTTTGACTTTTTATCTCATAATTATGACTTTGTATCTAATAATTTTGACTTTTTATCTCATAATTTTGAGTTTATCCCATAATTATGACTTTTATCTCATAATTATGACTTTGTATCTAATAATTTTGACTTTTTATCTTATAATTTTGACTTTTTAATCTCATAATTTTGAGTTTATCCCATAATTATGACTTTTTATCTCATAATTATGACTTTGTATCTAATAATTTTGACTTTTTAATCTCATAATTTTGAGTTTATCCCATAATTATGACTTTTTATCTCATAATTATGACTTTGTATCTAATAATTTTGACTTTTTATCTCATAATTTTGAGTTTATCCCATAATTATGACTTTTATCTCATAATTATGACTTTGTATCTAATAATTTTGACTTTTTATCTCATAATTTTGACTTTTTAATCTCATAATTTTGAGTTGTAGCAGTTGTATACACTAGTGACCTAATGGGATGCAATACAAGAGATAATAACGTTCATTTTTTTCATAGAAACAGTCAGAAAAGCATGATTTAACAGTATTGTTTTTGCACTATTTTGTCACTAGAGGGCAAGCTAAATATTAAAAAAGCATTCAGAATGATGCAGAGGAGTTCTATCATGTTTAAACAATAGGCCTGCCTCCAGCAAAATAAAATGGTATGCACAAACGAATGTACAATGGAGGCAACAGTTTATTTAAGGTGCAAAACCAGCAAACCAATGTCTTAATGTTAAGCCTTATAGATAGAAAAGTTGCAACCTTGGGCCCGCTGTTTTTGTTCTGAAAGCATAAATGAAAGAATGTTACATCATTCAAAGCTGAGGCTGCGGGGCCTCAAGGACTTTGTGTCAAAAGCATCGTTTTACAGGGCGACGATTTGAAAGCAAAAGATTCTAGAGTGCGGTGAGCAGAAGAAAAAACAACATTTCTTTCCTTTTCACGGTGTTAAGATACAAGGTTACTGCAGCGGGAGTTAAGTTTTAGAAAGACAAACACTGCAAGCCTTATATAAGATAGTCATTGTGTTCTACTCATTTTCGCCAAATATATAATATATTGGGCGTTATAAACCTTAATAATATTACAAGAATATAATATCTTTATAACCTTGAATGTCAATTTTAATTTGCGCTTGTAAAAGTCACATAAATGAAATATCACTAAAGAGGAATTAAATTAAATGTACTGGATTTGATGAGGCGTTTAAATGTATTTCCAATGGCTTTCTCATAGATTTCCTGTTTGAGACTCTTATTTTGGTATTTCCTTTTCCTGTTGTGCATGGTTGCCAGCGCCTTTTCTTTTGTGAGCGCTGTAAGTTGCCCATAAATATTGTACACATCTTGTGGTGACTAGCAAGTGAATAGCACTAGCGCGAGGTGCATTCATGGACATCGGGGCATTACACAATTTTTGTGGGGACCTCGCGACCCGCTGAAATCAGCTTTGTGACTCACTTGACTGAATTCAGAAACGCTGCTATATTATATATTTTTTTATGGGTATGTGTAACAATTATCGGTACCCGTAATTATCGGCCGATATCAGTACCAAAATGTGATCGATATCGATATCGGTATCGGATTTTTTTCCCCGATTATGAAAAAAAAATTTTTTAAATGCTGTATACAACATATTTGTGTTTATTCTACCACATGTTACAGGTATCGGCGGGGTACACCCTGGATTGGTCGCCAGCCAATCACAGGGCACATATAGACAAACAACCATTCACACTCACATTCATACCTATGGACAATTTGGAGTCGCTAATTAACCTAGCATGTTTTTTTACCCGGAGAAAACCCACGCATGCACGGGGAGAACATGCAAACTCCACACAGAGATGGCTGAGGGTGGAATTGAACCCGGGTCTTCTAGCTGTGAGGTCTGCGTGCTAACCACTCGACCACCGTGCAGCCCTAAAAATGTCATAATCTATTAAATTTGACAAATACAATAACAGCATTTTGAATTGTTTTATTTTTTTGGATTAATTAATAAGTGTTTTTGTAGTGTACGTTATCGATCATAAATAAAGTTTATTATCCGTGTATGTAGTTACAGTTGATGCCATAAAAGTTATGTTTCTTGCCACTCACCACATTGTCCCTCAGGTTGACTGAATCATAATTAATAGAGCTGTTGAAGTCCTGATGGGCCTTTGTTTTTGTATAAGAACCTTGCAGGCCCAGAAGGTCACCAGCTGCACCTTCCGAACTACCAACAGCTCTTCTGACTGGTGTAATTTCAGGCAGCACAGGAGGCCGAGGCGGGATTTGTGGCGGTTCAGTTTCTCGTTCACGTGTTTGGGTTTCGTTAAAACGCACCTTTGTTGCTTTTTTGCTCTCATAATCGCCACAAATGTTCCCCGCCACTCGATTTGTGCCTGAAGACTCAGCACGTTCTGGTCCACTGGGAACTTGAGGGGCAATTTGTGGAGTCGTTGCTTCTTTGGGGTCACTCGCGATCTTGCGAGAACTTTGCTGGCTTCTAGCGGAACGTTGTTTCGGAGCCGGAGATGCGTTTGAATAGACATCGGCATAAGCGTTCCTCGTGTTTTTCTCCTGTCTTTTCTTGATTCCTTGTCTCGCTTTGGAAGGAAGACTCACATAAAGGCTCCTGTCTCTCTGCAAGGAAACGCCATCGTTAGGAGGAGTGGCGTTCATGTGGAAGTGGTTATTTATTTGCTCACCTCTGTTCGCAGTGGTGCAGATTGTGAAGGTCTCCCGGTAGTGTTGGGCGCGTTTTCCGTTATGTCATTCATTTTAAGATTAAAAAGTTGACGATCTGGCTGCCATCCTTCGTAATCCAGGGTGGCGGCGGCATCGTCCGTATGGCCTTTTGATAGAAATGAGGCATTAGGCATAAAAGATAAAAACCTCAACCGCCCCCAAAAGTAATTGAGATCTATCTGTCTGAAAAAGAGTATAAAGTAGAGGTGGGCAAACTAAAGCCCGGGGGCCACATGTGGCCCACCCAGCGTTTGAATCTGGCCCGCCAGTTTTATACCGCCAGTATTAAATATATGTTCTGGTCCCCCGGACAATTTTGTGAACTCAACGAGTCAAAAGGTTTGCCCACCTCTGGTATAAAGCTTTGGGACTGCAGCCAACCACAGGAAGAGCCATTATCCACAAATGGTGAACCTTCCCTGGAGTGGCCGGCCAATCGAAATTACCCCAAAGCACAGTGCCAACCGACCAAGAGGTCACAAAAGACCCCACATCATACTTATCTGTACAATATGGTGGTGGTAGTGCGATGAACCCACCAAGAGGTCACAAAAGACCCCACATCATACTATCTGTACAATATGGTGGTGGGTCACAAAAGAGCCCACATCATACTATCTGTACAATATGGTGGTGGTAGTGCGATGAACCCACCAAGGGGTCACAAAAGACCCCACATCATACTATCTGTACAACACGGTGGGGGTAGTGCGATGAACCCCACATCATACAATCTGTACAATATGGTGGTGGTAGTGCAATGAACCCACCAAGAGGACACAAAAGACCCCACATCATACAATCTGTACAATATGGTGGTGGTAGTGCAATGAACCCACCAAGAGGACACAAAAGACCCCACATCATACAATCTGTACAATATGGTGGTGGTAGTGCAATGAACCCACCAAGAGGACACAAAAGACCCCACATCATACTATCTGTACAATATGGTGGTGGTAGTACGATGAACCCACCAAGAGGTCACAAAAGACCCCACATCATACTATCTGTACAATACGGTGGTGGTAGTGTGATGAACCCCACATCATATTATCTGTACAATATGGTGCTGGTAGTGCGGTGAACCCACCAAGAGGTCACAAAAGACCCCACATCATACTATCTGTACAATACGGTGGTGGTAGTGTGATGGTCTGAATGACAATGACAAATGAGTGGGCACAAATTCCTCCACAAGAGACTCATTGCAAGTTATTGCAAACGCTTGATTGCAGTTGTTGCTGCTAAGGGCGGCTCAAGCAGTTATTAGCTTTAGGGCAGGGGTCTCAAACACGCGGCCCGCGGGCCAAATGTGGCCCGCAGGACACTAGTTTGAGGCCCCCGCCTTGACATGAAAGTTTAATGTTAGTGCGGCCCGCGCAAAGTTTGATATGGATGCTGTATGGTATCATGTACCCAGAAAAAATTATTACGTTTGATTAATGTTCATGTTAAAGGTTAAATAACTGTTAATAGTTATCCTCCCTATCTGTGTGGAAGTGGTAAGTTTTTGGCTATTTAAGTTGAAAGGAAATAACTTGAAGGCTACCGTTTAGGTCGCTAGCTCTCTAGTTTGCGAGTTAGCATGTGTCACAAGACCCTGCAGTTGCGCAATATGTTGTAAATAAAAAAAGTATAAATGTGACTATAGTCGTGTTTTGTCATGTCTACAGGGCTCTAATAATGCTTTGTTCATTTTAATCTGAAAAAAAAATAATTTGTCTACCCACCAACTATATGTGGTTTCTTAAGTTTTTATTATTTGCTGTTTTATTATTATTATTATATTTATTTATTTGTTACTGATTGATTGATTTTCTTTATTCTTGATTTGTTTATTTATTTTTTATCTTATTTTGTGTAGAAAAATAAAAAGTAAGATATTTGAGAACAGTGGAATGTTTTATCAGAGCTTTTTGGAACCAAAGTGAAGTTTTTTAAAAATTTTTGTTTTTAATAAATACGTTTTTTGGGGGTTTTTTTTAGACCCCTGCTTTGGGGGGTATTGGTTAGTACCAGTAGTGCTTGTGGACATATGGGGGCCCGTGACGTTGCAATCGTTGCAATCCAGTATCTATTTTAGCTTCTTACAAGCAATAATAATCAAGCGATTATTACCTTTGTAGTGCATCTGGTAAGACGTCATCCAGTGCATCTTCTCAAAGCTTTTTGCCATGTTGTGCGATCGCTCAGACGCCGTCAAATCCCCTTCGACTTTAGGGGTGGGCAGCACCGCCTTCACGGGAGCCGGGTACATTGCATGTTTTATTCCTTTCGCTGGTTTCGGAAGCTGCAATAATCAGTAAGCGTAAGTTAAAACACGCATGTAGATACAAGTACACAATATTGTACTTATTCACATCTACAAAGCCGTAGTCTTCTGTACTTATGGCCGCATCCTCACTTGATGGCATCTCCAAGACCTCATGCCTGTATGGACCCCCTGTATGTAAGAATGAAAGTTTATTTACAGAGACAATTTATTTTGAATATTTGCACTGTACCTTTAGTTTTGCTACGCAGAATAACATTTGTCGGTGGAGGTGGAACGATGGGGCTGATAAAAGGGAAAGGCTTTCCTGAACCTGAAGATCGGAAGGCGGGGAACATGGCAAATCGGGAGATGTGGGATGCATACGGATGTTCTTTTGGAGTTCTGGGAAACTTTAGTATTTTTTCCCTGTGTTTGAAAAAAAATGATTCGGTATACAAGTTGCAAACATTTCTATATAAGGAGTCGTACTTACACTAAATTTACATGGGTGGGTTTGGGTATGCTGTGAAAAGACGCATCATGGTCATCATTCCGTGTCGCTGTCTTGTTGCAAGGGTGAGGCTGATGTTGATGTAAACAGGATTACCCACAGCTGATCGTTGAGGCGCACGTCGCTTTTCTTTGTGGCATCGGCGATGTCATGGCGACTAAAGAAATGCATAATTAGGATAACTTGAATTCACTTGACGATTTATCCATATGCTTACTTCGGTATCGTGACGTTGTTTAACCATGTTGACTCCATCTGGCTGCAGGGACTCTGATGAGAAGATCAAAACAGGAGAACCGATATTTCCAATTGGAACTTATTATTATTAATTATTATTTATTACCATGGCGGCACGGCAGTCTAGTGGTTAGCGCGCAGACCTCACAGCTAGGAGACCAGGGTTCAATTCCACCCTCGGCCATGTCTGTGTGGAGTTCTCCCCCGTGCATGCGTGGGTTTTCAGGCTACCCCCCTCCCCCCACTGACCTTAACTGAGGCAAATTGGGGTTGCAGTTCTTTGAATGTTAGTGTGGGGTCTTTCGTGACCTCTTGGGGTCATACTGGTTGGCCGGCAACTCCTGGGAAGGTTCACTACTGTTCCGTGTTTTCGCCATTTGTGGATAATGGCTCTCACTGTGGTTTGCTGGAGTCCCAAAGGTTGGGACAGGGCCATGTAAGTTTGGATTTCTTTTCTATCTTCATTTAAAAACTACATTTTGTGTTCAGTTGTATTGACAAACTATATGTGCCCTCTATATGACCCTCCTCACGAGGGTCGCGGGGGTGCTGGAGCCTATCCCAGCTGTCTTCGTGGCGAGAGGCAGGGTACACCCTGGGACTGGTGGCCAGCCAATCACAGGGCACATATAGACAAACAACCATTCACACTCACATTCATTCCTATGGACAATATGGAGTCGCTAATTAACCTAGCATGTTTTTGGAATGTGGGAGGAAACCGGAGTACCCGGAGAAAACCCACGCATGCACGGGGAGAACGTGCAAACTTTACACAGAGATGGCCGAGAGTGGAATCGAACTCGGGTATCCTAGCTGTGTGGCCTGCGTGCTAACCGCAGTAAGTTTTAAAAATGAAAATATTTTTGCATCATTTAAGGCTATAGAATATTTACAAAGTGTTATGCATCATGAGATGGATGAGATGGTATGACTGCTAAAAAAACACAATTCCATAAATGTTACTCCAACTTACCTTCAGTCCTTGTGTGTCCACGTAATGGATAGTGTTTCCTTAAGAGAGCAGCATGAGGCATCAAGCAGGGGCCTGAAGGTCATCCAAAGAATACAGCAGCCTGTCAAAAAAAACCTGACAATAATAATAATAATAATAATAATACTACAGCACCACAGATTGATGAAATCACAATATAAGACCGAGTGAAGCTCAAGCTGTCTGTGGTGACACATCCTGACACCAGATACTGGCTTCTAAGGGTTTGGTTACAATGGTTAGGGTTTCACGGTCTCCATTGCACCGCACTCAGAAACAAAATAGACATCTCAACATCTTTATTTAACAAACATCTCTGGCAATTTCATGTTTTTGTTCCACAAGGCTATACTGCATTTTGGTAATGGTAATGGTAATGGACTGGTAATGGTAATAATGGTAATGGTTTTATTTCATTTGACCATGCATCAGATTACAATCAGTTCACAGTTCCACATGTCCAAAAGGAGTAGGAAGAAGCAAAGCTTATTAAATCCTACCCCTCCATCTGGTACTTTTACAATCAGTAACTGTTACATTTGTTCACTTCCTGCTTTCCTAATATAATTTATAATTTTTCCTAATATAATTATTAATTTTTATTTTTATGTATTTATTTATTTTATTTTATTATTAAAAATGTCAAATTTTATATTTTTTTAATTTATGTATTTATGTATTTAGTATTATTTTATTTTATTTTTTATTGTTTTTTATTGTTTTTTTATTGGTTATTTTTAGCCTTATGCATTATTTTAGCTGTTTGAAGATGAACTATATCAGCAAGTTGAAGTATTTGTGATTTTAGAAATAAGGAGTTAGCATGTTCTCTGTAGGCGGCATTATGAATTATCCTTACTGACCTTTTTTTTTGCAGTACATTTAGCCAGTGAAGATTGCTTTTATAAGATTGGTTGTATAAGCAAACTGGGATTTAACTGCTGGAATTCCCAAAGTTGGCCGTGGAAAAGATGTTTTCACCGTCTTAAAGCAAAGCTTGAGGCTCAGTGAGGATCAAAAACGAACGACACCGCTTCTGCACATCATGCATACATTCACAGTGTTGTTGACATGAGCTCTTATGGGTTATGTTTGTATTTTTTTTAAAGATAACGCCTCATTATTGGACCTGTGACATGAGATTGTTGATGTGATCAAACAGTCAATCATCTCCGACAGAATATGCAGCCTGAGATCAAATGGCGAGCATGGAGCGCATCTGACAAATCGTAGTTTTCATGTACTACAACAATGGTGCCATGTACTGTACCTTAGCTGTGTTTCATGTAATACATGAGAAATTGATTGCAAGTAATTTTGCAACAACTAACATCGTACTGTGCAGCACGGCAACCATAAACATGATGCTATTATTAATGATGAAAATATATAAACCTGTTTATTCACTCTTTGTAATTTGATGATAACATTTGACTGTTTTCATCTCGCTTTAATTATCTGGATTCCTTAGACTGGTATTAAAGGTGCTAGATAAAACAAGAAGAGTGTCTCCTGCTGGCCATTTTACTTGATTGCATCGATCGATGTACTTTACTACAAGTAGAAGTGGGTTTTAAAGTGTTCCACTTCTGACCGGTAGTGATGCACACTAGAAAGCAGGGATGCTCTGATAGATCATCCGTCAATCAATATCGACCGATTGCATCTTTCTCAGCCGATCACAGAAACGGACCGGAAATCCCACACGCCAATCGACGCCAGCGTGTTTGATCACTCCCTGACCAAAACCTGCTGCTGTTCCACTATTCTTGCATCTTTAACCTTGTACTTCGATACGTGATAAAAAAATAAATAAAAATAAATAAAAATAATAAAAATAATAAAAATAATAAAATAAAAATAAAAAAATAATTAAAAAATAATAAAAAAATAATTAATAAAATAACGTTTAAAAAAACAAATTATATTAAGAAAGCAGGAAGTGAACAAATGTAACAGTTACTGATTGTAAAAGTACCAGATGGAGGGGTAGGATTTAATAAGCTTTGCTTCTTCCTACTCCTTTTTATTCAAATGAAATAAAACCATGAGCATTACCATTGTTTACACGGTCTGCCTAACTGTCACCGGCTGTACTTTGCATTAGCGGCAGCTGGCTAGCTAACTGCAGCTAGGAAGAGCACAAACTCAGCCAGTATCAGTGCATCTGGGTCCTTCCAAGCGCGATAGCTACTGTAGCTAGCTAGCTAGAGTTATCCGCCTAATGCCTGGTCTTCAGACTCCGAATGTGACACACAGTGACATTTTGGTTTTCACACAAACAAGCAGTGCGGTTAGTTTGGAGCTAATTTTTGTCCCACGGGGAAGCCAGAAGCGGTTATCACGGTCATAGTCTCAAGTACCGTAAAACGAGGTTATATGGGACAATTTTCGGGATTTTTTTAAAAATTATTTGTTCAAGAATATATGTCTCTTTGAAAAAAAAAACACAAAGCAACTTCCTGTTTAACATCGAGTTGGAAAATACAGTTATTGTTATGTTTATTGCCATGTTTGCATTAATCGCCAACTTAGCTCATATCTATAATAATTATATGTAAATAAAGAATAAAGTCACAAGTATCACTGAATAATAAACGATACATATTACAACTTTTGATTAATCCAAATCAATTTCAGACTTAAAATAATGCAGTTTTAAGCCCCACGTTTCCGGGTAAACAACACTGACTTCCGGTTTATGCCCCGCCCACTCCGATTAGATATAGCGTACTCGCTCATCTTTACTTTTTTGTCTCGCATTTTGTCTACAGCTTTATACACCGTAATATGCAAATTAGATGACGTCATCTAGCAAGGTCTACGACAGCCAATAGCTACTTTTGATACTGAAAAGTTTCCAACAATGCAATTGTTGGAAGTAGTTTTGTATACGCTTATACCCACCCGATGAAGGTAACTTGAAACGATCGATAGATTTGATTATTGATGGAATTGAACGTTTTCGCCACCTGTAGCTGCTACTTGATGAAACGGCGATCACCTGAGTAATGAATGGATCCACGTTAGGAGGTCAGCCCCTACGTCAGCTTCACTGTTCTGTTCCGGCATTCGAGCGCGTCGTTCGCTCCTCACAGCATCTCCCACCATGATGGCTTCTGACTTCTCTGACATAGAGGCGTTCTTGGACGGACACCCGGACCTCTTTGAGGAGTATCTGGTTCGAAAAGCCAAGTGCGAGCACATTAGCAAGTGGATGAGGGAGCACCAAGCCCCCAAAGTATCCACAATCGAGGAGAGACGCGTCCCAGCGAAGGACCCCACTCTCTGGCCCGCCAATCCGGACGCTCTCCGTCGGAGATCGTCTCACTTGGAGCTTCGGCGCAACTTCGCCCGGTCCAAAGCCACCACCGCGCACCGAACCTACGACGAGCACGCCAGCTTCAGCCAGCAGGACCCCCAGTCCAGCATGAGGCGACGCGCGCTCCTGCGTAAAGCCAGCTCCCTTCCTCCCACCACCGCGCACATCCTCAGCGCCCTGCTGGAGTCCAGAGTCAGCGTACCACAGTACGCATCCACAGCCACGGACCACAAGTGTCGACTCAGGGAGACCAATGAAAGGGAGTTCTTCCTGGAGCTGGTGAAGGACATCTCCAACGATCTGGACCTGACCAATCTGAGCTATAAGATCCTGATCAACGTGTGCATCCTAGTGGACGCGGACAGGTGCTCCCTCTTCCTTGTGGAGGGTCCTGCTCACAAGAGGACTCTGGTGTCCAAGTTGTTTGACGTGCACTCGGGCACCACAGTCAGACCTTCATCCAGCACCCTCAACTCCAACGAGGTGCAGGTGCCTTGGGGAAAGGGCATCATTGGATACGTGGCGGAGCATGGAGAGACCGTCAACATCTCCAACGCTTATGAGGTAAAATACTCCCATTGTATCATAATAGCCGTCATCATCCAGTTGGAAGTACTGCAGTACCTGGTTATCTGTCAAATCAATGGAGTATTATATTATTACAATATATGCACTATTATACAGATTTTAACACATTTTGTTTGCATATACTTTAGGTCACGCAAATGTGGAAGTTAAATACAGTTTCTGCATGTATTTATATATTGTTTACTTTATATAATGTGTATTTATTAGACACTACAATGTGTTGTAGTGTTGGACATCTCCACTACCTTCCATTATCTGTGTAGTCACCATAACAAATGTGCATTTATTGTCAAGTCAACTTTATTTATACCGTCCTTAATCACAAAATAGGGCTTTATTATGGGATTTTTTAATGGTTTTATTTCATTTGAACATGCATCGGATTACAATTGAATGCATCACATAATCAGTTCACAGTTCCACATGTCCGAAAGGAGTCGGAAGAAGCAAAGCTTATTAAATCCTACCCCTCCATCTGGTACTTTTATAATCAGTTACTGTTACTGCAGGAACTGCAACAGGAATTTGTTCACTTCCTGCTTTCGTAATATAATTTAAGTATTTTTTTTTTACTTTACTTTTTTTACTCTACATTATATTTTTAATTTTAATATTTTAATTTTAATATTTTAATTTTAATATTTTAATTTTAATATTTTATATTTTAATTTTAATATTTTATATTTTAATTTTAATATTTTAATATTTTAATATTTTAATTTTAATTTTAATTTTAATTTTAATTTTAATTTTAATTTTAATTTTAATTTTAATTTTAATTTTAATTTTAATTTTAATTTTAATTTTAGTCATGTACCGAAGGAAGAAGCAAAGTTTATTAAATCCTACCCCTCCATCTGGTACGTTTACAATCAGTAACTGTTACTGCAGGAACTGCAACAGGAATTTGTTCACTTCCTGCTTTCCTAATATAATTTATGTATTTTTTTTTTACTTACTTTACTTTTTTTACTCTACATTAATTTTTTTATTTAAATTTTTTTGTCACCTACCGAAGAAAGAAGCAAAGTTTATTAAATCCTACCCCTCCATCTGGTACTTTTACAATCAGTAACTGTTACATTTGTTCACTTCCTGCTTTCCTAATATAGTTTAAGGGTTTTTTTTGGGTTTTTTTGTCCTGTACCGAAGTACGGGGTGATATGACCATACAATGACATAATGGGTACCATTACATACCATACCATTGTTTACGTTTTCAGTATTTATGATGGATGCTTGTTGTTTTTCTTTATCTTTATATACACATACATGTTGCTCTGCATGGCTTTTATTTACTGGTGAGCCTTGTATAGAGTCTTATTTTTCTGTCGTGTCCTTATTTTTGACATGACTGCAGTAATTATTATGACACATTATGTCATGCTCAATAGCTGTGCTCATTGCGGTGTGTAATGCCAGTGTAGAATTTTAAGCAAGTCATATTAGCTCTGCATTGCAAACACGGGTCAAAGATAATGTTATGAATGGTTTATGATATATGTAACTGTGTGCCTTTCATCCCAGGACCATCGCTTCAGTGACGAGATAGACAAGTTAACAGGATACAAGACTCAGTCCATTCTCTGTATGGCTATCTGTAATAGTGACGGAGAGGTCATTGGCGTCGTACAGGCAATCAACAAAAATCCCACCGGAACACCTTTCACTGAGGATGATGAGAAGGTGAGGGGAAAACGTGAAAAACACATCTGAGGTGTGTACTTCTTGGTATATTCCATCCTGGTATTCATATTTTTTGTTGCTAATGAGTGGTTTGTATTGTACTTCTGTTCATTGTATTAACAGATAATGATACCTTCACCCTTACCCTCTGCAGGTTGTTGATGATGGCACAATTGTTCCGTAATCACCTGCTTTGATGTTTTCGCCGGTTTCCCTTTTTGATATCTTTTATTTAGTAAAACAGCGGTTTATTTCTTCTTCTTCAGGACATTCTAAACGGTTCTGATTGACTTCCCATCTTCTGTCAGATTTACAATTATTCGTTTTTCACACATAGACGGCTCTCTGGGTTTTGTTGTTTTGTAATGGTAATGGTTTAATTTCATTTGAACATGCATCAAATTACAATTGAATGCATCACATAATCAGTTCACAGTTCCACATGTCCAAAAGGAGTAGGAAGAAGCAAAGCTTATTAAATCCTACCCCTCCATCTGGTACTTTTTCAATCAGTAACTGTTGCATTTGTTCACTTCCTGCTTTCCTAATATAATTTGTAAAAAAAAATTAAAAACGTAATTTTTTTAATATAAGTTTTTATTTTATTTTATTATTTTTTATATTTTTAATTTAATTTTCATTTTTTTATTTTATGTTTTTTTTGTTTTTGTTTTAAATTTATGTATTTATTTATTTATTTATTTATTTATTTTTGGAGGTGATATGACCATCCAATGACATAATGTGTACCATAGTAAGTGTCAATATAGTGATATATATAGCACATCATGACTGGTTCAAGACTCTTCATCCTTGTATTTAGCAAACATCAACTGCTTGTATTGTTTCTTGAATTGGCTCATCGTTGTGCATTGTTTGATTTCCTTACTCAATCCATTCCATAGTTTGATTCCACAAACTAAAATGCTATGGCTTTTTAACGTATTCCTCACATATAAGTGTTTCAAATTTAGTTCTTTTTAGAAGTTTTTGCGTCTAGATGTGGTCAACACAGACAAAACCGATCCTAAACAATCCGAAAACTGGACATTCAACTAGACATTCAGTGGTATTTATTGATTGAATAAGTCATGTGATAGGACACACCAAGGCAACAAAAAACACACCAATACAAACCCAAATGTAAAGAAATTCACCTCACTCTTCCACTACTTCCGGGGTCACCAGTGGTCGGCAACCTTTACTTATGAAAAGAGCCATTTTACCCCCTTGCACGCTAAAGAAAAATAGCCCGGAGCTGCAAAACATATGTTTAAAACAATTAGGGGGTATCAAAGTAGTTCAGATAACAGAAGACGAATTGGAGTACTCTTGCTAGTATTGGAGATAAACTTACATAAATGTATGTGTAAACTACTGGAAACTTACCTGATTTGTTTACTTTGGCGCAAACAAGTTCCCATGCAGCCAATCACAGGACACATATAGACAAACAACCATTCACACTCACATTCATACCTATGGACAATTTGGAGTCGCTAATTAACCTAGCATGTTTTTTGGAATGAGGGAGGAAACCGGAGTACCCGGAGAAAACCCACACATGCACGGGGAGAACATGCAAACTCAGGGTGGAATTGAACTCGGGTCTTCTAGTTGTGAGGCCTGCGCGCTAACCACTCGCCAACCACGCCGTGCAGCCCATGGTAAAGTATCACTTATTTTCCTTCGTGTTTACTTGTGTGAGAGAGAACTGAATAGCATCCTGTCTGCTGTCAGAACTCAGTCAGGATGCATTCATGGTCTCACACAAAGTTGGATTTTTAAAACTCGTTACAAAGACATGCATTTTCCCCACTCGGGTGTTAAAAAATATTCAAACATTGCAAAGGGAGCCACAACAAAGAAGCTGAAGAGCCACATGCGGCTCTGGAGCCGCTGGTTGCTGACCCCTGATATATACAGTACAGTATGTACTCGCTATATTACATTCTGTATATTGCACAACTGTCTCCAGACCCTTTGGGAAGTTGAACCCCTGGTCTCACAGCGATGTTCAAGCATTTGTCCACTAGGTGGCAGAATGAAGTTGTGTAGAAAGGCTAAACCAGACCAGGCATTTAAACCTCCTTGAAGCTTATGTTATTATCCAAATCAATATAGAGAATGTAATATACCAAGTACATACAGTACTGTATATACCAGGGGGTCAGCAACCAGTGGCTCCAGAGCCGCATGTGGCTTTTCAGCCTCTTTGTTGTGGCTCCCTTTGCAATTTTTTAATATTTTTTAACACCCGAGAAGGGAAAATGCATGTCTTTGTAATGAGTTTTAAAAATCCAACTTTTTGTGAGACCATGAATGCATCCTGACTGAGTTCTGACAGCAGACATGATGCTATTCAGTTCTCTCTCACACAAGTAAACATGAAGGAAAATAAGTAATACTTTACCAGGGGGTGCACGGCGGAGGAGTGGTTAGCGAGCAGGCCTCACAGCTAGAAGACCCGAGTTCAATTCCGCCCTCTCTATGTGGAGTTTGCATGTTCTCCCCATGCATGCGTGGGTTTCCTCCCACATTCCAAAAACATGCTAGGTTAATTTTAGACAATTTTCACTGATCAAGGCAAACTACGGCTAAATAAACAGGCTGCACGGTGGTTGAGTGGTTGACATGTTGGCCACAGTCAGGAGATCGGGGTTCGAATCTCCGCGAATCTCTGTCACAAATGAGTTATATTAAGTGTATATTGTATGTATTGTGTTGAGGGCTGCACGGCGGCCAAGTGGTTAGTGCACAGCGAGGAGACCCGAGTTCAATTCCATCCTTGGGTATCTCTGTGTGGAGTTTGCATGTTCTCCCCGTGCATGTGTGGGTTTTCTCCGGGTACTCCGGTTTCCTCCCACATTCCAAAAAAAAACATGCTAGGTTAATTAGCGACTCCAAATTGTCCATAGGTATGAATGTGAGTGTGAATGGTTGTTTGTCTATATGTGCCCTGTGTGTACCCCGCCTCTCGCCCAAAGGCACCTGGGATAGGCTCCAGCATAAGCGGCATAGAAAATGAATTGATGGATAGTAATCAGCAGTAGAACAGAGGTAAGTTTCAGGAAAATATCAGTTCCTGACTAAAAAAAAAAAGGGAGAAAAACAGCTTTTTGTGAAAAAATTTCAGCCATTATTTTCACTTTGATACATTCATTCATTCATTCATTCATTTTCTACCGCTTTTTCTTCACGAGGGTCGCGGGGGTGCTGGAGCCTATCCCAGCTGTCTTTGGGCGAGAGGCGGGGTGCACCCTGGACTGGTGGCCAGCCAATCACAGGGCACATATAGACAAACAACCATTCACACTCACATTCATACCTATGGACAATTTGGAGTCGCCAATTAACCTAGCATGTTTTTGGAATGTGGGAGGAAACCGGAGTACCCGGAGAAAACCCACGCATGCACGGGGAGAACATGCAAACTCCACACAGAGATGGCCGAGGGTGGAATCGAACCCTGGTCCTCCAAGCTGTGAGGTCTGCCACTTGATCGCCGTGCCGCCTAAATAATTTTTATCTTTTGTGCAAATAACTCAAATGGCTAAATAACAATACCAACATAAACAACACAAAAGGTGTTTTTAAATGAGTGTGAATGGTTGTTTGTCTATATGTGCCCTGTGATTGGCTGGCCAACAGTCCAGGGTGGACCCCGCCTTTCGCCTGAAGACAGCTGGGATAGGCTCCAGCATTAGGAAGTGTGTTTCACATTGAGTGATGTAAAGAGTCAGTTCAGTCTGTTTAAGTGTTCCACACCTATAACCCAAATATATATTTTTTGGATTTGAACATATTTAATGCCTTTTTTTATTGACAATCAGGTGCTGCAGATGTATCTACCCTTCTGTGGAATATCCATATCAAACGCCAAGTTGTTTTCTGAATCTCGTAAGGAGTATGAAAGGAGTCGGGTGAGATATTAAACAATAATACGCATATGAATATGAATGCGAAATGAGTTATAGATCGTCCATGTTTTTTTTCCCAGGCTTTACTGGAGGTGGTCAACGACCTCTTTGAGGAGCAGACCGACTTGGAGAAGATCGTGCGGAAGATCATGCAGCGAGCGCTCACTCTCTTGCAGTGCGAGCGCTGCTCTGTGCTTCTCCTCGAGGACATTAACTCACCAGTAAAGCCAAATAGAAAATAAAAAAAAACAAAATAAGAAGATCAGTTTGCTTACCATGATGATGCCTTTGTGTCTCTCTCTTTAGGTTGTGAAGTTTTCCAAGACGTTTGAGCTGATGTCCCCCTTGAGTAACATGGATCGTGACATCAGGTGATGGATGAATGAGAACGGAGGAAAAAGGCACAAAACGAGTGACCATGGAACCTTCAGTGATTATTTGTACTCTAACTCAAGTGTTTTTCATTTGTCTCACCTCATCCGTATGATAGCATGGAGAAGCTGTCTTGCTCTGATTGGCTGATCAATAACAGCATCGCCGAACTGGTGGCCTCCACGGGACTCCCAGTTAACATCAGCGACGTGTGCCAGGACCCGCGCTTTGATTCAGAAGTTGGTTATTTAAGAAGTTCTCTCGTTATTACGACAAGCGTTTAGAATGGATTTGTGTGAAATTTGGTGATATGGAAGAACCGATTAAATTTTTGGGGGTGATCTGAGTCACCGTCTGAATCCAGGATGCTATATACTTTAGCTATTTCCAATGGGTAGACACATATAAACACATACACTATCATGCTCGGTGTTAGCATGCTAACATTGGCATGTTAATATTAGCATAGTAGCATTTTTTTGGGCATTTTCATGGGTAGACACATATGACATTAGACATAGATATTAGTATGATAGCAATGCTAACATGATAGCAATGCTAACATGCTAATGTTGGCATGCTGACACCTAGCAGTATAGTGCTAATTTAGTATAGTGCAACATTAGCATGTTAGCATTGCTATCATGCTAATATCGGCATAGAAGCATTTTTAGCCATTTTCATAACTAGATACTCCGGTTTCCTCCCACATTCCAAAAACATGCTAGGTTAATTGCCGACTCCAAATTGTCCATAGGTATGAATGTGAGTGTGAATGGTTGTTTGTCTATATGTGCCCTGTGATTGGCTGGCCACCAGTCTAGGGTGTGTCCCGCCTCACGCCCGAAGACAGCTGGGATAGGCTCCAGCAATCCCCGCGACCCTTGTGAGGATAAGCGGTAGAAAATGAATGAATGAATGAATGCTAGGTGTTAGCTTGCTAAGCAATGTTTGCATTGCTTGCATGCTAACATGACCATACTAGCATTTTTTACGATTTTCTGTAAATATGAACTTCACTACCATGCTATCATGATAGCCATCATTCGATAGCTATCATTCGTCCCTATCATGTTAGGTGTTAGCATGCTAACAATTATACTTTTATATAATAAAAATATTATTAACATTATTAACATATTAGCATTTGCGGAAGTAGGCAGTTATACAAACACTTAGCGCTATTATGCTAGGTGTTATCATGCTAACATCGGCATGCTGGCGTTGTTAGCATTCTTGAAGTCATTCAAACCCCTTCATGGTATGTTTTCATGATCAAGGAATCTAAATATGTACGGAAGGTAAAATAAATGTAGGACCAATATTTATGGTCTGAGGTGCTTTTCTAGTTATGATTCGGTTTGTTGCTTTCTGTCACCGTCATATCCACACACTTTTTTTCTGCTTCTAGGCGGATCAAGCCTCAGGATTTCATATCCGATCGGTGTTGTGTGTGCCTATCTGGAATATAACTCATCAGATTATTGGTAGGTTTGATCAGAATTATTATATATGTATTGTAAAAAATGTTGTTATTGGTGGGGTTGGTCTATATACGGATGATGCTATTTTACATTTTTTTTGTATATTTATATATAAACGAGTGGGTCTTACCTGGCTAGTTGGTTGCAATTCATTATTAAGTCAACAGTTTAGGCTGAATCCCATTTCGAGACAGCTAAATTATATTTAAAGAATTATATCTAAAATTCCATACACTCAAGAAATTCTTATAAAGCAATAATCTGATCTGTTTTTTTAGATATCCACAATATGTATTAGGCTCTTATTATTACAATTTATCTCGTTTTTTTCCTAATTTCCTGTCCAAGGTCGGTCAATGTGGCATTTATAATTGAGTCCCTTGAACTCATGTTGTTGATCAACAGAATGTTGAATCTATCTAGTCAAATGATATTTCATTCATATTTCATTTTCCTCTGCAGGGGTTGCACAAATTTTGAATCGCCTCGACAGGAAGACCTTCAATGACGCAGATCAGAGACTGTTTGAGGTTTTTAATTAAATCATTGCCCCCCCCAAAAACACTGTATTGTTTACATTGAGGTTCATAGCTGATAGCTGAGTGTGAATGGTTGTTTGTCTATATAGCTGTGTATTTTTCCGGATGAGCCTAACCTGTATTTCAACTTTGGATTAAACACTTACAGATATGCAAAATATATCTTTTTGCTAATTTTTCTTTGTTTTTTGTCATTTTGTTGGAAGGCGTTTGTGATTTTCTGTGGACTGGGCATCAACAACACTATGATGTACAATCAAGTGAAGAAGACGTGGGCCAAGCAGTCTGTAGCACTGGATGTGAGCAAGATTTATTGATATTTCCTTTTTCCAGTATTTTCTTTAAAAAAATGTTGTGCTATGCTACTGCAGAAAAATAATAACTGCAAAAAAAAACAATGTAAAATATATCACTATAATGTTATGGCCACCACCATGGTGCTACATAAATCATAATAAGCCCAGTTTATGACCAAGCGTATGGCAGGAAAAGTAAACTATGGAGAGAAAAAGGTCTGGTTTGGGTCACAAACAGAAATATTTCAAGACCCACTAATGAAAAAATAAGTCCACAATATAAAATATTTTTTCAACTGGATGGATAGATAGATAGAGAGAGAGAGAGAGAGAGAAGGAGATGGATGGATGGATGGATAGAAAGAGATTGAGAGAGAGAGAGAGAGAGAAAGAGATGGATGGATGGATGGATGGATAGAAAGAGATAGATTGAGAGAGATAGAGAGAGAAAGAGATGGCTGGATGGATGGATAGAAAGAGATAGATTGAGAGAGAGAGAGAGAGAGAGAAAGAGATGGATGGCTAGATAGATAGAAAGAGATAGATTGAGAGAGAGAGAGAGAGAGAGATGGATGGATGGATAGATAGAAAGATATAGATTGAGAGAGAGAGAGAGAAAGAGATGGATGGATGGATGGATAGATAGAAAGAGACAGATTGAGAGAGAGAGAGAGAGAGAGAGAGAGATGGATGGATGGATAGATAGAAAGATATAGATTGAGAGAGAGAGAGAGAAAGAGATGGATGGATGGATGGATAGATAGAAAGAGACAGATTGAGAGAGAGAGAGAGAGAGAGAGAGAGAGATGGATGGATGGATGGATGGATGGATAGAAAGAGATTGAGAGAGAGAGAGAAAGAGAGAGAAAGAGATGGATGGATGGATAGAAAGAGATAGATTGAGAGAGATAGAGAGAGAAAGAGATGGCTGGATGGATGGATAGAAAGAGATAGATTGAGAGAGAGAGAGAGAGAGAGCGAGAAAGAGATGGATGGATGATGGATGGATAGATAGAAAGAGATATATTGAGAGAGAGAGAGAAAGAGATGGATGGATGGATAGAAAGAGATATATTGAGAGAGAGAGAGAGAGAGATGGATGGATGGATAGATAGAAAGAGATAGATTGAGAGAGATAGAGAGAGAAAGAGATGGCTGGATGGATGGATAGAAAGAGATAGATTGAGAGAGAGAGAGAGAGAGAGAGAGAGAAAGAGATGGATGGATGATGGATGGATAGATAGAAAGAGATATATTGAGAGAGAGAGAGAGAGAGATGGATGGATGGATAGATAGAAAGAGATAGATTGAGAGAGAGAGAGAGAAAGAGATGGACGGATAGATAGAAAGAGATAGATTGAGAGACAGAGAGAAAGAGATGGATGGATGGATGGATAGATAGAAAGAGACAGATTGAGAGAGAGAGAGAGAGAAAGAGATGGATGGATGGATGGATGGATGGATAGAAAGAGATAGATTGTGAGAGAGAGAGAGAGAGAGAGAGAGAGAGAGAGAGAGAGAGAGAAAGAGATGGATGGATGGATGGATAGATAGAAAGATAGATTGAGAGAGAGAGAGAGAGAGATGGATGGATAGATGGATAGATAGAAAGAGATAGATTGAGAGAGAGAGAAAGAGATGGATGGATGGATAGATAGAAAGAGACAGATTGAGAGAGAGAGAAAGAGATGGATGGATGGATGGATGGATAGAAAGAGATAGATTGAGAGAGATAGAGAGAGAGAAATGGATGGATGGATGGATAGATAGAAAGAAAGAAAGATAGATTGAGAGAGATATAGAGAGAGGGATGGATGGATGGATGGATGATAGATGGATAGATGGATGGATGGATGGATGGATGGATGGATAGATAGAAAGAGATAGATTGAGAGAGATAGAGAGCGAGAAATGGATAGATAGATAGAGAGATGGATGGATGGATGGATAGATAGATAGATAGATATTGTGCTTTGCATTCATTTACATGATTTGTTTTTTTCCAGATGTTATCCTACCATGCTACCTGCTCAAAGGTAGAAGTTGACCGTCTCAAGGTAATCAACACCACATGACATATTTGAATGTTAACAAAAGTTCTTGGCGTCTACCATGTGACTGACAGCCATCTTTCCCCTCCTTTTAAAGGCAGCTAAAATCCCCCTGAGCAGTGAATTGGGTATCGACGAGCTTCATTTCAACGACTTCTCTTTGGACAACGATGCTATGATCACAGCTTCGCTTAGGATGTTCCTGGAACTCGGGGTGGTCCAGACTTTCAAAATAGACTATGAGGTGAGGGTCTGTTTTAGTAGAAATAGCGCAAAATAGCCGTTAGCGCGGAAACGTAAACAACCCCACTCTCAAACTGTCGTAACGATAGTAAGCTTGAGTGTAGTATTTTTAATACTACAATTTGCTACTACTACATACTACTATAATTTCCGCCCATTTAGAAAATCAAAAGATGCTTCAAACTTAGATTTGATTAGCTCTTATTATTACTTTTTTAATTTTTTATTACATTAGAGCCCTCTAGGCATGAAATAGTACCCCTATATCAAAATACTCCAGATATTGCATTTAGCTTACAAATGGTATTGTTTTTTAAAAAAAAATAAATCCAAAGATGCTTCAAACTTAGATTTGATTAGCTCTTACTATTACTTAAAAAAATGTTTTTATTACATTAGAGCCCTCTAGGCATGAAATAATACCCCTATATCAAAATACTCCCGATATTACATTTAGCTTACAAATGGTATCGTTTTTTTTTTACGGCCATTTTATAAAATCCAAAGATGCTTCAAACTTAGATTTGATTAGCTCTTATTATTACTTAAAAAAAATATTACATTAGAGCCCTCTAGGCATGAAATAATACCCCTATATCAAAATACTCCCAATATTACATTTCGCTTACAAATGGTATTGTTTTTTTTACGGCCATTTCATAAATCCAAAGATGCTTCAAACTTAGATTTGATTAGCTCTTACTATTACTTAATTTTTTTTATTACATTAGAGCCCTCTAGACATGAAATAGTACCCCTATATCAAAATACTCCAGATATTACATTTAGCTTACAAATGGTATTGTTTTTTTTACGGCCATTTTATAAATCCAAAGATGCTTCGAACTTAGATTTGATTAGCTTTTACTATTACTTAAAAAAATATATATTACATTAGAGCTCTCTAGGCATGAAATAACACCCCTATAGTCACATTTACACTCATATTACCCAATATAGTAGACATAATAAGAGTAAATAAGCCCCCTCAGAACATGACAACACCGTCAAAATGATTTTTAAGGTGTTCTGAATTCAAATCATAACGTATATATTTTTGACTTATCGTGGATCTGACCTGTCTTTTATCAGGTTTTGTGCCGCTGGCTTCTCACGGTGAGAAAGAACTACAGAACCGTGGCCTATCACAACTGGAGGCACGCCTTCAACGTCTCCCAGTGCATGTTCGCTATGATCACAGTAAGTTCCCCCTGCAACATGGCCGTAAACCCTCAGCGGTTTATTTGTGTTGTCCTAATCAATTAACACGTGAAGTCATGTGACCCGTTCAAACTGCTGTATTTTAGGATTTATGCGCCCTTCTAGCGTCTAGCTTCCCTTGAGCTGACCCATGAAATATTTGCCCTACTGCCCCCCATCTCATTTGTTATTGCTTGTGGTCTCTTTCTTATGCCCCACTGGTGTTCTTTCAACAGTTTAGGTCATATTACACACAAAGAAGTAAAAATATGTGGACATATACCTCTGATGAAAATTTTTATTAAATTTTATAATCTGCAATCTTGCATGTTCTCCCAGTGCATGCGTGTTTTTTTTCACACAGTACAAAAAAATGCTAGCTTAATTGTCTGTAGATATGAATGTGAGTGTGAATGCACCAAGCGTGAGCTGCTAATTTGTGGAGTTGCATCATCACCTCTCTGTGGCACTTGTGCAAAAAAAAATAAAAATAAAAAATACGTATAACTACACTACCGCTCAAAAGTTTGGGATCACTTGCAAATTTCTTTGTTTTGCAAAGAAAAACTAATTTTCATGCATTTCACAAACAATTTTTTTCCATTTCTGTAACATTTTTATCAATTTTTTCAGTATGTGGAATCAAACTATGGAATGGATTGAGTAAGGACCTCAAACAATGCACAACGATGAGCCAATTCAAGAAACAATACAAGCAGTTGATGTTTGCTAAATACAAGGATGAAGAGTCTTGAACCAGTCATGATGTGCTATATATATCACTATATTGACAGTTACTATGGTTACCCATTATGTCATCGTAGGGTCACATCACCTCGTACTTCGGTACCAGGTACATTATTTAAAAAAAAAAAAAAAACGAAAAAAAAACAACCTTAAACTGTATTATGGAAAGCAGGAAGTGAACAAATGTAACAGTTACTGATAGTAAAAGTAAACTGTATTAGGAAAGCAGGAAGTGAACAAATGTAACAGTTACTGATTGTAAAAGTACCAGATGGAGGGGTAGGATTTAATAAGCTTTGCTTCTTCCTACTCCTTTTGGACATGTGGAACTGTGAACTGATTATGTGATGCATTCAATTGTAATCTGATGCACGTTCAAATGAAATTAAACCATTACCATTACCAATTTCACAAACAATTAAAATGAATCCCATGATTAACTACTCCCTTCAGAGAGCAGCACAAACTGGGTCTAACAAGGACAAAAAAACGACGCACACAACTGTGCAAGAAGACAAAATATCTGACAGTGTGTAGTTTAAGACAAAGACTCCTCACAGGTTGTCACCTAGGCGCGAGTGGCCGGGTTGAAAAAAAAAACATATAAAGACATCTTTGGTAGCAAACGGGTTAAGATCTAAGACCTTAAGACTTGTAAATTTTTGCAATTTTTCAACTGGTCTTAAAATGTTAATCAGTATTATTTTAGATCTTAATGCCTCCATTACTTCTATTTGTTCATAGTCCGCCAGCTTCCAGGACGTTTTATCCGAAGCTGAGATTCTGGCTTTGATGGTTGGCTGTCTGTGCCATGATCTGGACCATCGTGGCACCAATAATGCATTTCAAGCCAAGTAAGACCTGAGTACCACAACGTTGATGCTACAGTAAACCTCGGATATATCGGACTCGGATATATCGGAAATTTGCTCACAACGGACAGATAAAAAAGAACCGATTTTTCTGTAATGCATTTCCAATAAAAATTCATTGCATATATCGGATTTTCTATAACGGATTTTGCCTATTTCGGACAAAATCTCCAGTCCCGTTCCAATGCATTTCCATTAAATTTCCCTCGCATATATCGGATGGCCGCATCGTGGCGCTCTGATTCGCCGAATCGTGACGCTATACGACGTCATTTGCAGCGTTTGCAGCGTTGCCTGCGCGTCCAGGTACATTGGAAACATAGTCAAGGAAGTGCCTTTTTATAACGGATAAAATCAGATTTACGCATATACCGGATATAAATCCGATATATGCGTAAAACGGACATTTTCCGGTATACGCATATAACGGATTTCGCTTATATCGGACAAAACCAGTGGGAACAATTGAATCCGATATATCCGAGGTTTACTGTATTTTTTAAAAAGTGCAATTTTAATGACCTTGCTGTTCCTTTAGGACGGGTTCCGCTTTGGCCTTGCTCTACGGGACGTCAGCAACATTGGAACACCATCACTTCAATCATGCGGTCATGATCCTGCAAAGCGAGGTGAGGCCAACGTGTCTAATATGAGCAATGAGAATGAATAATAATAATATAAATAATAATAACTAAACACAAGGCAAAAGGGTGATGTTTTCTATATGTGCTGTATGTATATATGTGTTTCTGTATGTGTCTATTTATGAAAATGGCTAAAAATGATAGCAATGCTAACATGCTAATGTTGGCATGCTAACACCTAGCAGTATAGTGCTAAGTGGTCGTATGTGTCTACCCATGAAAATAGCATTGCATGCTACTATGCTAATATTAACATGCTAGCAATGCTAACATGCCGATGTTAGCATGCTAACACCGAACATGATAGTGTATAGTGAACATGCAAACCTACACAGAGATGGCCGAGGGTGGAATTGAACCCTAGTCTCCTAGCTGTGAAGTCTGCGCGCTAACTACTCGACCGTCGTGCAACCACACCCAGCATACTGGTGTCTATTTATGAAAATGGCTAAAAATGATAGCAATGCTAACATGCTAATGTTGGCATGCTGACACCTAGCACTATAGTCCTAAGTGGTCATATGTGTTTACCCATGAAAATGCCAAAAAATGCTACTATGCTAATATTTACATGCTAGCAATGCTAACATGCTAATGTTGGCATGCTGACACCTAGCAGTATCGTGCTAAGTGGTTATATGTGTCTACCCATGAAAATGCCAAAAAATACTACTATGCTAATATTAACATGCTAGCTATGCTAACATGCTAATGTTGGCATGCTGACACCGGGCAGTATAGTGCTAAGTGGTCATATGTGTCTACCCATGAAAATGCCAAAAAAATACTACTATGCTAATATTAACATGCTAGCAATGCTAACATGCTAATTTTGGCATGCTGACACCTAGCAGTATAGTGCTAAGTGGTCATATGTGTCTACCCATGAAAATGCCAAAAAATGCTACTAGGCTAATATTAACATGCTAGCAATGCTAACATGCTAACACCGAGCATGATAGTGTATAGTGAACATGCAAACCTACACAGAGATGGCCGAGGGTGGAATTGAACCCTAGTCTCCTAGCTGTGAAGTCTGCGCGCTAACCACTCGACCGCCACGCAGCCTGACAATTAATCAGTTATTAAAATAATCTCAGCCTGAACCATGTCAGATTGCAGAAACTCCCTGTGCACTTTACTAATAGTTATTCTTCTGTTTTACAATAGTTAATCTAGGGATTAACTCGTATTCACTATGAATAGACTCTTCGAAGTACAATGACTTTTTCCTCAGAGGTCAAACTAATACTGTAACCTCGGAGTTCATTAATTGGTCCTATGGGGTATATTAGTGCGGACTGAACCCGAAGCAACACAAATTGACTCCCAATGTACTCAATTCCTGACAGTGATTGGTTATCTAATAGAGGTTGAGGTGTATTTGACTTCTTATAAACAAGAGTCTCTTGCGGCAGTGCTAGCTATACCCTTTGTCCATTATCAAGAGCAGCCTTCTCTATGGATTTATCTGACCATAACACACACACACGTTGCTAATTAACTATCGCTAATGACAAGTTGATGAGACAGTGAGCGATGACTTAGCCGATACACTGGACATTTTAGCTGCTATTACTCATCCTTGCCTGCGATAGGATTTATTTTTTATTTTTTTTTCCTTAATTGATGTTTCAGGGTCACAATATCTTTGCCAACCTCTGCTCCAAAGAATACAGCAACATGATGCAACTATTAAAGCAGGCCATTCTCTCCACAGACCTCACTTTGCACTTTGAGTAAGTAGTCCTTTCAGGGCATTCACAAGCCAAAGCGGGAAAGCTTGAGTTATCTATTCAATTCTTTTATTCCACATGTTTATGTAAAAAGTCTTGCCCCCCCCCCCCCCCCCACACCCACATCCTTGACTGTCTTTCTCTGATTTGAAAGGCGTAGGAGCAAGTTCTTTGAATGTGTTCTTGCTGGAAAATTCAGCTGGACGGATGAAAAACACAGAGAGGTGCTCAGGTATTTTGTAGAAAGTAAAAGTGTGTAATGAGTAGAAATCAATAGTTTGAAGGAGTTTTGTTGGCCTTTGGCAGATCCATGTTGATGACGGCTTGCGATTTGGGTGCGGTCACTCGGCCTTGGGAGATATCCAAACAGGTTAGAGACTCAATCATGTTGCTTAGTTCCATTTTTTTTTTTTTTACAAAATACTTCACTACTTTGCATGGTTTTGGTTGCGGTAATTTATCGCGGCCGATAGGTTCCCAAAATAATTCCCAATTTTTCAAAATATTATATATGTCTGAAGTCTGTAAAACCCACCATACTCACCATATCATACTTTTCCTAGACTAGCATTAACAGTATCTCACATTTCTCTTATTTAAACACTCTCAAAGTTCAAATTTATTTTGAATTTTAATAATAAACTAATTGGACACAAAAAATTATTAAGTGAGTCACACGTATTTCACTCCTCTGACTGTGTCTCATGCTGGCACAATTCGGCTGTAGCATTTTTATATCCTTGTTAAAGTTAGAAGAAGCTAACCTTAGTCTAGTTAGCTTCTTCTTCTATTGTTTATTGGCGGTTAGCAAGCAACTCACGACTATGGCTCATACAGTTTGCTAGCGACCATCGACCTCAACAGGAAGTGGCATGAAAGAGATTGATTGACAATGATCTACAGCCAATCAGGACGCAGAACACAATGGGTGGGTTCTCCCTGAGGCACCATTCGGCTGTAGCATTTTTGTATCCTTGTTAAAAGTTAGAAGAAGCTAACCTTAGGCTAGTTAGCTTCTTCTATTGTTTATTGGCGGTTAGCAAGCAACTCAAATGGCTCACACAGTTTACTAGCGACCATTGACCGCAACAGGAAGTGGCATGAAGGAGATTGATTGACAATGATCTACAGCCAATCAGAACGCAGAACACAATGGGTGGGTTTTCCCTGAGGCACCATTCGGCTGTAGCATTTTTGTATCCTTGTTAAAGTTAGAAGAAGCTAACCTTAGGCTAGTTAGCTTCTTCTTCTTCTATTGTTTATTGGCGGTTAGCAAGCAACTCACGACTATGGCTCACACAGTTTGCTAGCGGCCATTGACCGCAACAGGAAGTGGCATGAAAGAGATTGATTGACAATGGTCTGCAGCCAATCAGGACGCAGAACACAATGGGTGGGTTCTCCCTGAGGCACCATTCGGCTGTAGCATTTTTATATCCTTGTTAAAGTTAGAAGAAGCTACCCTTAGTCTAGTTAGCTTCTTCTTCTATTGTTTATTGGCGGTTAGCAAGCAACTCACGACTATGGCTCACACAGTTTACTAGCGACCATTGACCTCAACAGGAAGTGTCATGAAGGAGATTGATTGACAATGATCTACAGCCAATCAGGACGCTGAACACAATGAGTGGGTTCTCCCTTAGCCAATCAGGACTGTTGTGGTCCGTACAGGCACATAAACACATACTGAAACACCCTCTACTGATAGTAGTAGTAAATACAATAACAGAGCACCAATATATCGCTCTAATACACCACAAGGACGCAGAACACAATGCACATTCATATGCTGTTTAAAAGAACATTTACATTTAAAAAATCTGCAATACAGCAAGTCCATGTATTTATGCTTGATATGTACCAATGAAATATTATTGACGTCTTTAAGTGTATATTTTATTGCACTTATGTAACGTGTCCATTCAGGTTGCCGAGCTGGTGACAAGTGAATTTTTTGAACAAGGTGACAGGGAGAGGTCAGAGCTGAAATTGACCCCAGCGGTAAGAACACCCAATCCTCAAGTTTGTTGTTACTTTTTTTTGAGCCATGACACAATTATTATTGAATGTATTAATTGTACAATTCTATAAATTGTAATATCATAATGATACCAATGATACCAATATTTATATTGTTTGTATACTTACATTATGTATTTATTTATATTTATTTCATTCTCCTTACTACCACACTTCTCCAAAAGCTATTCTACAATAGGCTGGATAAATTTATTAATACGAATAAATTACTATAAGAAAGTCAGTATGGATACAGAGCTAATATTTCTCCATACCGCCAATCAAAATTATGGAGGAAATTGCTAATGCTATAGATCATAGAAAGTGTAAAGCCGCAGTATTCATGGATCTGACAAAAGCCTTTGCTACAATCAATCATGACAGGAAGCAATACATAAAGCTAGGAGTTCATATATTACATGCGGAGTACCCCAGGGGTCAATACCAGGACCAAAAATTATTCAACTGTTGTTTTTATGTGCATTTGTAGGCCATATTTGACCGCAATCGCAAAGATGAGTTACCTGCCCTGCAGTTAGACTGGATAGATGGCATCTGTAAACCTCTTTATCAGGTATTTTACACATAAGGCATCGCGCATTTTATTGTTTTATTAACATAACTAGTCAAATTCAAATGTATTTTTCCCTCTCAGTCGCTGCTGAAGCTTAACAGGAAATTGCAGCCAATGGTGGAAGGGATCGACGCCAACCGAAAGAGGTGGCAGGAGCTGTGCTCGTCTAACGAGCACCCACGTGACGCCTCGGTGAACAATGAGAGCAATGAACACGGTCAGAACCCCGAGGCTGTGGAAGCCAGGAAGGAGTCTACTGTCAAACAAGCGGAAAACACCAAGTTGGGGTCAAAGGGTCATCAGGTGTGGAATTTGGAGCCACACAACACAGTTGGACCAAAGGAGGAATGTTAGGTTTGGTATAGCTGAAATTATTTTTTAAAAAGTTGCAGATGGGTCTAGGCTAGCTTAAAGATAGTCAAAGCGGTAAAAAAGGGCGGCACGGTGGTCGAGTGGTAAGCACGCAGACCTCACAGCTAGGAGACCAGGGTTCAATTCCACCCTCGGCCATCTCTGTGTGGAGTTTGCATGTTAAAAGATTCCCACCCCACCATAATTAATTAATTCATTCATTCATTTTCTACCGCTTATCCTCACGAGGGTCGCGGGGGATGCTGGAGCCTATCCCAGCTGTCTTCGGGCGAGAGGCAGGGTACACCCTGGACTGGTGGCCAGCCAATCCCAGGGCACATATAGACAAACAACCATTCACACTCACATTCATACCTATGGACAATTTGGAGTCGCTAATTAACCTAGCATGTTTTTGGAATGTGGAGGAAACCGGAGTACCCGGAGAAAATATGCAAACTCCACAAAGAGATGGCTGAGAGTGGAATTGAACTCGGGTCTCCTAGCTGTGAGGTCTGCGCGCTAACCACTCGACCTCCGTGCAGCCTAGATACAACCAGTTCTGGAAAATGAAAGAAATACATTTGGAAAAGGTGCAGATTCTGGAAGATCTGGAAAGCTTTTGTGTGTAGCTGCTCTATAAGTCCCCGAGATCACAAAGCTGAGATGCATTTTTTAAATATATATATATATATATATATATATAACCTGTTAGCTGCACGGTGGTCGAGTGGTTGGCACGCAGACCTCACAGCTAGGAGACCCAAGTTCGATTCCACCCTCGGCCATCTCTGTGTGGAGTTTGCATGTTTTCTCCGGGTACTCCGGTTTCCTCCCACATTCCAAAAACATGCTAGGTTAATTAGCGACTCCAAATTGTCCATAGGTATGAATGTGAGTGTGAATGGTTGTTTGTCTATATGTGCCCTGTGATTGGCTGGCCACCAGTCCAGGGTGTACCCCGCCTCTCGTGACCTTAGTGAGGATAAGCGGCATAGAAAATGGATTGATGGAAAGTAATCAGCAGTAGAACAGAGGTAAGTTTCAGGAAAATATCAGTTCCTGACTAAAAAAAAGGGAGAAAAAACGCTTTTTATGAAAAGATTTCAGCCATTATTTTCATTTTGTGTACCCCGCCTCTCGCCCCAAGACAGCTGGGATAGGCTCCAGCACCCCCCCCCACCATGACCCTTGTGAGGATAAGCAGTAGAAAATGAATGAATAATTGAATAACCTGTTAGCATATCTTCATGTTTTGCTTTACCAATGAAAGTGGTCCTTGCATTCTATCATTTTTCACAATGTGTCCGTCACTGGAAACGTTTAGACACCCCTGATCGACTGTATTGGGGGGGGGGGGGTTTCCCCATCCCGAATGTATAGATCTTGTTCCTGAATGTCATGAATTTGTTGCCTTGCTTTCTTACCTTTTGCCGCATGGCCTTGCTGGGCATATCTGCAACTTAACCGAGCCTTTGGCTATTGTGTAAACAGCATGTTTTTCCAATCAGCTCTAGAACTGTGAGGCATGTACGTAAGCCGCATAAAGAATTAACACAATGGACCACATTATGTTTTTTTTTTTTATGTACTGTAGATCTCAAGGTTGTTTTCTTTTTCCTCAACCACTGTGACTGTTGCTTCAAGCTGAAAATGTTCTATAAATGTGAAAGGTGAATTATTTGAATACGTGATGTCATTTTTTTCCTTGAAAACCGTCTCTGTAACAAAAATGTAGAGTTGTTTTCTGTATTTAGTCAATGCACTGCATGCTGATTCTTGTTTGATACCGGACTTGATGCCTTTAACTGCCTGATGAGATTTGGTTTTGCATGACATTTCCCTCAAGGATGACAATACTGCTGCTGCTTGGTGTTGAGAATAGATTTTTTTTTAAATAACAAACATATATATTTTACACTATAATTACTAAATTTATACAATTTTCTTCTGCTGGATGCTATATTTTTCTGATTGGTGTCAATGTGGCAATTGGAAATAAAATACTTGAGATTGGCATATACTTAAGAAGTGATATTTCTTTCATTCTCTGTTCTAAAATGGTCGCTTGTCGGGATTGAATGAATTAAAACCATGACAACAATCTTCAAGGTTTACGCTAACCAAGGTTCCACTGTAGCCTAACATTTGTATTTGAAAAGAAAATAACGGAAATCTGCCCTACAGCTAACAAATTTTGTATTGAATTGTTGTTAAGTTAGAGTGGGTGTTTTGTACGGCTGTGTGAGAAATTACAAGTCAATGAGAAGAAGACTTACGGGGTCAAACTAGTGATGTATTTATCATGAAAACCTTTTTGTGTGAATATAAAATACATGAAAAAAAATACATTCAAATGACCCATTCAACTTAGTTCTAACTCTTACATATGAATGTAAAGAAAGAGGCGTACAAAGAGCATATTATACAGCGAGATCGCGCCCGTCCGTCATCACGTAGTCTCTTTTAGAGTCTCTTCTTCATCTGTGAGCGCTGTTTGATGTTGATGTTAATAAGGCATGGAGGTGAGGCCGCACTGTAAAGCCCGTTTCTAGCACAACATGGAGCTGCCTGGACCCAGCCAGCCAGCCAGCCAGAGCTGAGCCTTAATCTATAATTTAACACGGATTGAGTTGATTCTTCACGGGGTCGACCATCACCAGAGAGAGAGAGCGAGAGAGAGAGAGAGAGAGAGAAACCTCGTGAACTTTCATCTCTCCATCTCTTCTTCCACCGGTTCCCACAGAGGAAGTATTTTACTTCTATTCAAGTCATTATCATAGCGTTGCATCACATGACAGCGTGAGCACCTCAAGGAGAGATGATGCAACATTAAAATAACCTCAATGTTATTTATTTATTTATTTCCTCTGATGTTTTTACCCCCCCCCCCCCCGGTGTGGATGTGAAGCATGCTCTAATGAAGTCACCATTTACTGCCTATTAGGGACCGATGTCCTATATCTATTATTAAACAACAAGACCATACAAATGTGATATTGGGTAGGCTTTAAATATTCATACGTACTCGCAATAGTTAAGGTAATTAATGGCTTAGCTGGGCTCATTCTTATGCATGAGTATATTCATTTAACCATGTGGTTTTTTTATGGTTGGTGTGGAACAATTACATTGTGTAAAACTACATAGTGTAAAATGAGCAACTGAGCTACATAATACAGTACAGGGGAAAACATGCTATTTTATTGCTATAATCCAGGGGTCTCCAAAATGTGGCCCGGGGGGTCATTTGTGACCCATGGTGTGGAACAATTACATTGTGTAAAATTACATACTGTAAAATGAGCAACTGAGCTAGATACCCCAGTACAGGGAAAAACATGCTATTTTATTGCTATAATCCAGGGGTCTCCAAAGTGTGGCCCCAGGGGTCATTTGTGACCCATGGATGATTTTTCGTCGGCCTTCAGTACGGTTTAATAATACAAAACAACAAGAAAACTAACAACAGCGCAAAATATAGAAAGAGATCAGTAATGTTACAAATACAAATGTTAAAAATAGAGGTGATGATGCAACTCTACACTAATGCATTTCACTTCGGAGCACTTTTAAGCCATAAAAATGGCCACAAGATGGCAGACGTGTATTTGTTAATTTGGATCATGTTAAGGGACAAATCACAGAAGATTATTATTTTAATGTAAAATAATACTTTCTGTTGTTGTTTATGTTGGAATAGCTGTTTAGCCATTTAAGCTACTTGCGCAAAAGATAAAAATATTTGTGTCAAAATGAAAATAATGGCTGAAATCTTTTCATAAAAAGCGTTTTTTCTCCTTTTTTTTAGTCCTGAATCTTACCTCTGTTCTAATGCTGATTACTATCCATCAATCCATTTTCTATGCCGCTTATCCTCACTAGGGTCGCAGGTATGCTGGAGCCTATCCCAGCTGTCTTCGGTCAAGAGGTGGGGTACACCCTGGACCGGTGGCCAGCCAATCACAGGGCACATATAGGCAAACAACCATTCACACTCACATTCATACCTATGGACAATTTGGAGTCGCTAATTAACCTAACATGTTTTTTTGGAATGTGGGAGGAAACCGGAGTACCCGGAGAAAATCCACGAATGCAAACTCCTAGCTGCGAGGTCTGCGCGCTAACCACTCGTCCACCGTGCAGCCTAGATACAACCAGTTCTGGAAAATGAAAGATATACATTTGGAAAAATGTGCATAATAGGTCCCCTAGATCACAAAGCTGAGATGCGTTTTTTTTATATATATATATATATAACATGTTAGTGGGCTGCACGGCGGTTAAGTGGTTAGCACGCAAACCTCACAGCTAGGAGACCAGAGTTCGGGCTGTTATTTATAGTGCATGACGTTCAAACGTGGAGGAAGCTAGCCACATGCTGATTGATGATTGACCGAAACAGGGATGTTCAGCATCACCTTTAAAGACACCTTTGAAGCTGCGGCATTGGGTCAGGAGATAAAGTTGTTTGGATGTTTGAGTCCCAGTTATCATGACAGCTAAAATCAAAGGGTGATATAGAGTTTAACCTTTGACCCCACCTGTAGTCAGTCACACAAAAGTAAGACTGAGACTGAGAAACCACGACGGCATCGAGCATAGTTGGTGGACTTACTTGGACTCTGGTAGAGAAGTGCCTCTGGCTTTTTTTTGAGAAAAGCTCCGTTGGTGGCGTGGAGCGATGCGGAGACTGAGGATGGCTTCGTGTTTTTCTCCTTGCCGTTTCCACGCCATTGTCGGCACGTCCATCACAATCAAAGCCTCCTCATTGTTATGACACGGAGATGAATAATGGATTCGTGCTCAGTCAAGCGTCCTGCGGTGCTGGAGTGTGACTGCACTGCGCTGCAAGTATGACATCAATGTTACAACAGCTTGTTCATGTTTGTTTACAATTACTGTACAACAACACTATTTGTGTTGCACACAAAAACACTAACACTCTTTTTATACCCGATTATTTTTAACCAGTTCCACTGACGGACAAGTGGTTAGTACGCAGGTCTCACAGCTAGAACACCCGAGTTCGATTCCATCCTCGGCCATGTCTGTGTGGAGTTTGCATGTTCTCCCTGTGCATATGTGGGTTTCCTCCCACATTCCGAAAACATGCTAGGTTAATTAGCAACTCCAAATTGTCCATAGGTATGAATGTGAGTGTGAATGGTTGTTTGTCTATATGTGCCCTGTGATTGGCTGGCCACCAGTCCAGGGTGTACCCTGCCTCTCGCCCGAAAATAGCTGGGATAAGCTCCAACATACCCGCGACCCTCGTGAGGATAAGCGGTAGAAAATGAATGACTGAATGAATGTACCTAATACGGCTGCACGGTGAGCAAGTGGTTGGCACACAGGCCTCACAGCTAGGAGACCCGAGTTCGATTCCACCTTTGGTGTGGAGTTTGCATGTTCTCCCCGTGCATGCGTGGGTTTTCTCCGGGTATTCCGGTTTCCTCCCACTTTCCAATTGACGACTCCAAATTGTCCATAGGTATGAATGTGAGTGTGAATGGTTGTTTGTCTATATGTGCCCTGTGATTGGCTGGCCACCAGTCCAGGGTGTACCCCGCCTCTCGCCCGAAGACAGCTGGGATAGGCTCCAGCACCCCACGCAACACTCGTGAGGCTAAGCAGTAGAAAATGAATGAATGAATGAATGAATGAACATACAGGCTGCACGGCGGACAAGTGGTTAGGGCGTAGGCCACACAGCGAGGAAACCCGAGTTCAATTCCACCATCGGCCATCTCTGTGTGGAGTTTGCATGTTCTCCCCGTGCATGCGTGGGTTTTCTCCGGGTACTCCGGTTTCCTCCCACATTCCAAAAACATGCTAGGTTAATTAGCGACTCCAAATTGTCCATAGGTATGAATGTGAGTGTGAATGGTTGTTTGTCTTTACGTGCCCTGGAAATGGCTGGCGACCAGGGTGTACCCCGCCTCTCGCCCAAAGTCGTGGGGGTGCTGGAGCCTATCCCAGCTGTCTTCAGGCGAGAGGCGGGGGTACACCCTGGACTGGTGGCCAGCCAATCACAGGGCCCATATAGACAAACAACCATTCACACTCACATTCATACCTATGGACAATTTGGAGTCGCTAATTAACCTAGCATGTTTTTTTTTGGAATGTGGGAGGAAACCGGAGTACCCGGAGAAAACCCACGCATGCACGGGGAGAACATCAAAACTCCACACAGAGATAGCCGAGGGTGGAATTGAACCCTGGTCTCCTAGCTGTGAGGTCTGCTTGCTAACCACTAGACCGCCGTGCCGCCCTTATTTGGGTTGGGATTTTCAAAGAACTTTTAATAATAATAATAATGTCATTTCTGTCATGAATGCATCATTCATACAACAACACAAAGTGGACTAAAGGCAGGTTAGAGCAGTCTGGGATTGATTCCACTCCAAACACAATGTGTGTCTGCATTTCATTTGGGAATGTTCAACAAGGAAAGGTGCCTTGTAAATATTTGCTGGATCAATGGCGTCGTAATGAGTACGCGTTAATCACTTCCTCATCAATAAAGTGTAGGAGATGTGAATGCTGCTCTTTTTTCAAGGAGATTAAAGCTCCTGTGTCGCAGGAGCTAGAGGAGCGATTTACAAGTCCACATTCTGTAACGTGGGGGGGGGGGGGGGGGGGGGGTTGAGAAAAGGGTCCGGCAGTCAAGACTTAGACCCCCCGAGTTAAACTTCGCAGCGGGATCTATTTGGCTTGCTTCTACTCTGACAGCGGCTCCCAGGGTCCGTCTATATGAGGGTTATATTCACAAAGCGCCAAAGGAATGTGGGGGGGGGGCAGATTTAAGGGGCCGTGATATATCTTTTTACCATGTCATTTCATCAACAGCTATATTTCATTTTTAGTGCTCTGGTCTCGGTCTGGTCTCGGGTTCATTCCATTTGGCTTCAGACAAAAAGAACCTCAGTCCGCACTATTATTGAATGAGGAAGGCTGCAAATGATGTAGACCAGGGGTCTCAAACACGCAGACACTAGTTTGAGGCCCCCACCTTGATATGAAAGTTTAATGTTAGTGCGGCCCCACGCAAGTTTGATACGGATGCTGTATGGTATCATGTACCCAGAAAAAATTATTACGTTTGATTAATGTTCATGTTAAAGGGTAAATAACTGTTAATAGTTATCCTCCCTATCCGTGTGGAAGTGGTAAGTTTTTGGCTATTTAAGTTTAAAGGAAATAACTTGAAGGCTACCGTTTAGGTCGCTAGCTCTCTAGTTTGCGAGTTAGCATGTGCCTCAAGACCCTGCAGTTGCGCAATATGTTGTAAATCAGGGGTCTCAAACACGCGGCCCGCGGGCCAAATGTGGCCCACAAGACACTAGTTTGAGGCCCCCCGCCTTGATATGAAAGTTTAATGTTTGATATGGATGCTGTATGGTATCATGTACCCAGAAAAAATTATTACGTTTGATTAATGTTCATGCTAAAGGTTAAATAACTGTTAATAGTTATCCTCCCTATCCATGTGGAAGTGGTAAGTTTTTGGCTATTTAACTTTAAAGGAAATAACTTGAAGGCTACCGTTTAGGTCGCTAGCTCTCTAGTTTGCGAGTTAGCATGTGTCTCAAGACCCTGCAGTTGTGCAATATGTTGTAAATCAGGGGTCTCAAACACGCGGCCCGCGGGCCAAATGTGGCCCGCAGGACACTAGTTTGCGGCCCCCCGCCTTGATATGAAAGTTTAATGTTTGATATGGATGCTGTATGGTATCATGTACCCAGAAAAAATTATTATGTTTGATTAATGTTCATGTTAAAGGTTAAATAACTGTTAATAGTTATCCTCCCTATCCGTGTGGAAGTGGTAAGTTTTTGGCTATTAAAGTTCAAAGGAAATAACTTGAAGGCTACCGTTTAGGTCGCTAGCTCTCTAGTTTGCGAGTTAGCATGTGTCTCAAGACCCTGCAGTTGCGCAATATGTTGTAAATAAAAAGAGTATAAATGTGACTATAGTCGTGTTTTGTCATGTCTACAGGGCTCTAATAATGCTTTGTTCATTTTAATCTGATAAAAATAATTTGTCTACCCACCAACTATATGTGGTTTCTTAAGTTTTTATTATTTGCCGTTTTATTATTATTATTATATTTATTTATTTATTACTGATTGACTGATTTTCTTTATTCTTGATTTGTTTATTTATTTTTCATCTTATTTTGTGCAGAAAAATAAAAATTAAGATATTTGAGAACAGTGGAAAATTTTATCAGAGGTTTTATTGTAGAAAATCGGAACCAAAGCACTGAAAAAGTTTGTATATTTTTCTGTTTTTAATAAATTATTATACTTTTTTTTTGGGGGGGGGGGGGGGGGGGGGGGGACCTGATGCGGCCCAGCCTTGCCCAGACCCGAGCTCCAGTGGCCCCCAGGTAAATTGAGTTTGAGACCCCTGATGTAGACTGTATTTATTAAGGGTGGGCGGGTCTAACTATCAATACTATTGATAACAAAGGTAGTATCAGTATTGGATCAATACTAGCATTATGAGATTTTTTTTTCAATTGTAATCAATGTTTATTTTCACAAATATCTCTGTTTTATCTCGAGAACCCAAAAGGTAGCCATGTTACAGCAGCAGTAAATCCAGTAAATCCAACCTCACTGGATGCATTTGCTGCCATTCCAGCGCCTGCAGCGACAACTCAAGCCTATAGCTGCCGAGTTACTATGGCAACGACAGCTAAAATGCCAGAAAAGCGACAAGCTGGGATCAAAGGTCACACGGCGGAGACCCAACACTACAATTCACAGGGAAGGCACATCTGTGCACAATGTAGATAAAGACTTAATGTATACTTGTCATGATTGGGTTTGACTGATGTTTGTTTATTGAGACATATCATAAATAATGCAATGATTTAGTCATGCTGATGAAGGCTAAGATGTTTACAAGCAAGTATTGGGGTTGTAATAATAATAATCCTCCTAGACTGGATAGAAAAATATGATTTTTAAAACACTTGACTTCCAAGTTGTTGTTATTTGTTACAGGGTTTAAACCACTGTTGAATAAAACTAAAATAAAGTAAAACTACTCAGTCATTTTTAACAGGAAAGTGTTTGCAGAGCACTACTGTCGCCCTAGTCGAGAATTAGTAAGCATGTGTGTGTAAAAATACATATTGACCTTGGTTGTAGTTTTATTTGCATTAAATTAATTTGTGCATGGTGTCGACGTTTAATTAATTGCACTTAATCACATTGTACCAAGCAGCCAGACCCTTTACAACATGAGAACCGAACTAGACGAGTATTGTATAGCTACCAATTGATTCCCATATGGAAGCTTGAGTATGTGAGAATTCCCTCTGAGAATGAATGTGATCAATATTTTTTTTTCTACAGAGAATAGTACTCTCATATCATTCATCTTCCTTTGGAGGTTTGTCATGAAAAACACTTTTAATCACATCCCTTGGGCTTCTCTGGTGGAATTTCACAGCGAATGGCTGAAAATCGGAAAATACAGTATATACTTCTATATTATATACTTATATAACATATGTTTATATTTCTCAAGATTTATTGCAACTATCTACAATATCTCCCTAGCGATCTTTTAATGTATTATCCAACCATTGAAGTGATGATTCGGTCACATATTGCCCTCTAGTGGTTGCTATTAAAACCGGTGGAGGAAATATTCAAAATAAGTGGGAAGCGACGTAGTTCTACATTGGCCAATTAGAAGCGTTGCACTTTCCAATTGGCTGTGATAGAGCTGTCAATCAAAAAGCTTACCGGCTTGTCCTCTCGGGGGTCTTCAGAGATGTTTTGGCTGCTGGAGAGTGCAGATAGTCCCTCGTTTGTAACGCATCTGATGACACAAGGGAGACGTTGAGAATTACATAAAAATATGAATATTAGTAATAATATGACCTTTTGCCACAAAACACATTCATGTAAAAATAAAAAAAATATTGTTATATAAATGCAATATCGGTTGTGTGTGTCATAGCCAGGTGACACCTATGGGTGGCGGAGCTACTTCCGGATCAGCGACCTGCGACTACGTGACCGAGACGGACTGCCCTCTGATTGGTCGACTGCCGTGCGCGTGCACGACGCCTCCTCCCGGTTTTCCTGGCATGACCTTTTCCCTTGGCAACCACTTCCTTCCTCCGAGCATCCAACGGCCATCTTTAATCGCACTAAAAAAAAAGTTATTCTTCTCATGGAAACGCGCCAGAGTGGCTAGCTTGGCTACTCGAAGCCGAACAGAGGAGAACGCCGCGTGTGGGTGACTTATTTCCGGACACGAACCCCCGAACAGAACCGAGCTGAACCGAAGCGGACTAACGCGTTAGCACGGAAAGCGTACGTTCATGTTTTCACCACGAGTCAACCCCAAAGACATAAACGTTGCTAACACGACACTAGCATGTTTGTATGCTAGTGTGTTGTTTTCCGGGGTAGGAAAACGCCATAATCCTGCAGGTGGCGCCGATGTCGGCGTGAAGGGCACATTAGAATCGCGTGTAAACAACACTTGTCAGTGACGATGCCATGTTTTCCATTGTGTGTCGTCTTGTTGCAGGCAGGATGCGGAAGAAGCAGACAGTCAAGCAGAGGAAAACCGAAGAGACTCCTGATGTTGTCCAGGAGTTTGTGGTGGAGAAAATCACACGACGTAGGATCTCCAATGGAAAAGTGGAGTACTTCCTTAAGTGGAAAGGCTTCACCGAGTGAGTAAAAGTCAAGCATTCAAAGTCAACAATGTACTATTTATTACAGGTTATTACTATTTATTACTGTTACTCGAATGGGGTGTTTGATCCCTCTAGACCCCGAGTATTACTTCTCTGTAGAGCATATACGTATATACAATAAGAGTAATATTTTCCCCAAACTTACCACGTGACTCAATATTGACACTGTCACTCAAAGGATTTAAATATCAAAGAACAGCACAGAAAAATCACAATATTTTGCAACCCGTCAGCATTAGAGCTGGGGAAAGTAATCTATGGCATAATCATGGACAAAAAAATACAAATAATACTGTAATACTGTATATAGAGGATATGAATGAATGTAGTAGACATTCAAAAAAATCCAAAAAACAAATAAGGAACAAGAACCGGGATATAACTTTCCCACTTTTGGACAGATTTAGTAGAGATACTCTACTTCAATTGTTTTAGACCACAATTAAATGTACACAAGTACACATAATCTATACTGCAAAACCACTGCTCAAGCTATGCAACCATTCTGTCCAGTGAACAGTGATCAATTATATAATAATCATTATTATATTAATAATTAGCCTCTTATTACTACTATCATCATTATTCTTCTTCTGATTAGTAGGCTAGTATTAGCCTGTTTATTGGCTTGCGTATTAGCCTGCTTTTGCCCTATTATATGAAATTTGTCAGATTTTTTTTGTAAAAACAAAAAACAAAAAAAATTTAAAAATCTATAATAAAAATTTATAAAAATGTATAAAATATTTTAAAACATCTATAAAAAATAAAAAAAATATTTAGGGGGGCTGAGGAACATTTTAAAATAGGCTTAATGATGCCACTATTGCTATATGAAGCGCAGTGATCGCATCACTTAGCATGAAAGGAAATGTCAATGTCACATGACTTACCCGTTATCACTGTGTGTAAATGCGCTCCATCTCTCCTTTTGTTTATCGTGATTACAGTGCAGACAACACATGGGAGCCCGAAGACAACCTGGACTGTCCGGAACTGATCGAGGACTTCCTGAGAAACCATTTCTCAGAAGACAATGAGGAAGAAGAGCAGGAGTTTGTTCCTAAAGAGGAATTGAGAGAGGAGATGGAATTTGTGAGTGTGAGTGTGGAGACGACAAAATACCTTAATTTCGGTTCTCATTATCAAATCTACAAAAATTACATATTAAGATAATGCACAACAAGACCCACAAACCCTCATAGGTGTGTGTGTGAGTGACCGGAAGAAAAGCTCTATATTTTTGGTCTTAAATTAGGAAAATTCAGCAACCGCTTTATATACGAGTACATGTGTACTGATGGTACTTTTCTCCCGGTCACAGAGGCACAATCAGGACTGCGGTGGCGACATTGTGGGCGATCCAGATTCACCCACCGACTACAGCGCTTACCCCCAGCCTGAATGCATCATCGGCTCCGCAGACCGAAAGGGAGAGCTCATGTTTTTAGTCAAATGGTAACTTCACTGCTTCCTCCTTTAAAGGGGAATTTGGTGTCGCTTTGATGAAGCAAATAATTTGACGTTTTGATACATATTATTATATTATTTTCTTCCACAGGAAGAACTCTGGTGACGTCGCACTGTTGTCGGCCCACGAGGCGAGCGCTAGGTGTCCTCAAGCGGTGATTGACTTCTATGAGCAGAAACTGACCTGGCACTGCGGCGGCGGCGGCGACGACGAGCAGTGACGTGTGCGATGACGTTGGCCGAGGTGAACGTACGTCTTACCTCCTTTTTGAGCGCCGTCGCTCAGCTGCTGTCAAGGTGGAGAATGATGCTGACGAACCTGTAGCCTTTTTTTTACGTCATCATGTAGCACACACACAATCACTGTGGACTGCGTCTTTATCAGTAGTTATTTCACAATTTACTCTTTTTTTTTTTTTTTACCGTTTTCCTCCTCTGGTGTGCAGGTTGTAGCACAATTTAGCATTACTAATATCCCTGCACCTTCAGGTAAGGGTGCAAGAAGTGATTAGATGTGTTACTCAATACCAGTACATGCAGCAGTGGAAATACTACAATTCCTGTGGCAGCTGTACGCCACAATACTGATATGCGTCACATGACATATCTCCAGTGGTGTTGTGTTCATGATCGGGGGAAAAAAATCTGATACAGATATCAACCAATATCACATTTTAATCCTGATATTTAATAATTACATATATAATTATATATATATTATTATAATATATAATAATAATTGTATATGTAATATTTATATTATTATATTTAATAATAATAATATGATTATTAAATATAATAATTATTAAATGTCAGCAGTGTTGTGTTCATGATCGGGGGGGGGGGGATCAGATACAGATATCAACCAATATCACATTTTAATGCTGATATTTAATAATTACATATATAATTATATATATTATAGTAATATATAATAATTATATACACAATATTTAATTATTTTTTAATCATATTTAATAATATAATTATTAAATATTATAATAATTATTAAAAATCAGCAGTGGTGTTGTGTTCATGATCGGGTAAAAAAATCAGATACAGATATCAACCAATATCACATTTTAATCCTGATATTTAATAATTACATATATAATTATATATATTATTATAATATATATTATAAAAATATATAATAATTATATACATAATATTTAATTATTTTTTTATCATATTTAATAATATAATTATTAAATATAATAATAATAATTATTAAATATCAGCAGTGGTGTTGTGTTCATGATCGGGGGGAAAAAATCAGATACAGATTTCAACCAAAATCGCATTTTTAATAATTATATATAAATATAATAGTATATATTATATCTATTAAATTATTTATATTATATTTAATAATAATATGATTGTTAAATATAATAATTATTATTAAATATCAGCATTAAAATGCAAAATTGGTTTATCTGATTTTTTTCCCCCCACGATCATGAACACAACACCCCAGGAGATACGGAGATCCCTAAATAACACATGGAATCGGAGGCACTGTCTCACCTTTAGCCTGGTTGTCATGCTCCCGTCTGCTGTAGCACCACCACCTCCTCCGCCTCCTCCTCCTCCCTCTAAATTACTACAGACTTAGAGTGAAAAAAACAGCCTATTTTTGGAGAGAAAAAACATGAATGGGTAAGTTTTTCCAAACATATTTACAAAGTGCTAAATGAAGGGATCCACTGTACAAGAAAAGCATTTTGACTTTTTTCTGCATTAAAATATTTCATATTCGAGTTAATACGGTACTGTATGATGCTGTATTTTGGGTATTATGAGTTATATTTGAATCTCACCTTTGTGCCCCTGACTGCTTTGTGTGTGTGTGTTTATATGTACTTGTTTTATTTACTTTTACAGGCTACATTAATAATTCACGGTGATTGTCTAAACACTTCAAGCTTAATATTAATATTTACCATATACAGTGAAGAAAATAAGTATTTGAACACCCTGCTATTTTGCTATTTCTCCCACTTAGAAATCATGGAGGGGTCTGAAATTTTCATCGTAGGTGCATGTCCACTGTGAGAGAGATAAACTAAAAAGAAAAATCCAGAAATCACAATGCATGATTTTTTAACAATTTATTTGTGTGATACAGCTGCAAATAAGTATTTGAACACCTGAGAAAATGAATGTTAATATTTGGTACAGTAGCCTTTGTTTGCTATTACAGAGGTCAAACGTTTCCTGTAGTTTTTCACCAGGTTTGCACACACTGCAGGAGGGATCTTGGCCCACTCCTCCACACAGATCTTCTCTAGATCAGTCAGGTTTCTGGGCTGTCGCTGAGAAACACGGAGTTTGAGCTCCCTCCAAAGATTTTCGATTGGGTTCAGGTCTGGAGACTGGCTGGGCCATGCTAGAACCTTATTATGCTTCTTACGGAGCCACTCCTTGGTTTTCCTGGCTGTGTGCTTCGGGTCGTTGTCGTGTTGGAAGACCCAGCCACGACCCATCTTCAATGCTCTGACAGAGGGAAGGAGGTTGTTCCCCAAAATCTCACAATACACGGCCCCAGTCATCCTCTCTTTAATGCAGTGCACTCGTCCTGTCCCATGTGCAGAAAAACACCCCCAAAGCATGATGCTACCACCCCCATGCTTCACAGTAGGGATGGTGTTCTTCGGATTGTACTCTTCATTCTTCTTCCTCCAAACACGCTTATTGGAATTATGACCAAAAAGTTCTATTTTGGTCTCATCTGACCATAAAACTTTCTCCCATGACTCCTCTGTATCATCCAAATGGTCATATGCAAACTTAAGACGGGCCTTGACATGTGCTGGTTTAAGCAGGGGAACCTTTCGTGCCATGCATGATTTCACATCATGACGTCTTAGTGTATTACCTACAGTAACCTTGGAAACGGTGGTCCCAGCTCTTTTCAGGTCATTGACCAAGTCCTGTCGTGTAGTTCTGGGCTGATTCCTCACCTTTCTTAGAATCATTGAGACCCCACGAGGTGATATCTTGCATGGGGCTCCACTCCGATTGAGATTGACCGTCATGTTTAGCTTCTTCCATTTTCTAATGATAGCTCCAACAGTGGACCTTTTTTCACCAAGCTGCTTGGTAATTGCTCCGTAGCCCTTTCCAGCCTTGTGGAGGTGTACAATTTTGTCTCTGGTGTCTTTGGACAGCTCTTTGGTCTTCGCCATGTTACAAGTTAAAGTCTTACTGATTGTATGGGGTGGACAGGTGTCTTTATGCAGCTAACGACCTCAAACAGGTGCATCTGATTCAGGATGATACATGGAGTGCAGGTGGACTTCTAATGGGCAGACTAACAGGTCTTTCAGGGTCAGAATTCTAGATGATACACAGGTGTTCAAATACTTATTTGCAGCTGTATCACACAAATAAATTGTTAAAAAATCATGCATTGTGATTTCTGGATTTTTCTTTTTAGTTTATCTCTCTCACAGTGGACATGCACCTACGATGAAAATTTCAGACCCCTCCATGATTTCTAGGTGGGAGAAATAGCAAAATAGCAGGGTGTTCAAATACTTATTTTCTTCACTGTAGTAGTATACGGTAAATTAAACCACACTGTGGGCAGTTGAGGAACTGTAGTTCTTGAGTATATGTATTTAGTTACTTCATTAGTTACTTCATTAGTTGTGTGTGGCGTTTTCAATTGTAGCTCAGCATATGTTGCTTCATAACAAAACTTTTTTTTTGGCATTTTTGAAGACATTGACATTAAAACTGAACAAAAGAAAAAAAAAAAGTCATGCACGCTGTTTGAAAAGATGTTAATGTAGCACTTTAGATGTTATCAGCTGTCGGTTCTTCCTCACGTGGAAGGGACGTATCCTGTTATGGGATGGGCGCTCGACCTTAAACCTAATAAAAACACACCTCCTCGACTACTGAGCGACTGTTGACTGTACTCGTGCGTAGACACTGTAGAGATATGTGAATAAAGCCGTTATTGTGCAACCTTTTTACTCTTGACCGTGTGTATTCTTTTCTCCCCACGTTCCCGAGCACGAGCTTGGGAAAAGCTGACAAAGCCGTTTGTGAGCGGTTAGATAACACTACGGACGTTAAGAGGCTATTTTGCTTACTTTATTTTGGGTAGTGGGAACTTAACTTTGCTTTTACTTTTGTTTCTTCTCCGTCTGTGAAAGTTCCACAGTGGCAAACTACACTCAACAATTTGATACTTAAGACTAGAGGGGCAAATGGGAGGAGCCACAGGGGAGTCTTGTGACTATATTTTGAAACCTTTGCACCTTTTTTTGCACTTATAGTAAATAAAAGGCTCCAGTCTATTGTAAAGTGTAGCACAATCAGCCATGTTAGAGAAACAGAAAGCTGGCATACAAGGCAAGGATCTGGCATCCTGGTGACATTTAACTGTGACCTTCTGGGCTTGAGCAATAAACAATCTGGATTTTCCAGATATTTTTTTTTTTTCTGTCGTCACTTCCCCCTATGTTTTTTTTTTAAGAACACTTCCTGTTTTCTTCAGTTTTGACAGCAGCTTCAGTTCTCCATGCAGCAAGTCATCAGTGTGTGGGTTCGAGACCCGCGCATCCAGAAGAACGACTTTTGGCATGCATACATGGATTATGAAATTTGTTTGCACGTGAGTAAAGCGCTTTGAAATAATAGCCTAAAAAAAAATTTAAAAAATAGCGTCAGAACAGAAACTGTTTTATAGTACAGAAGTACAAAACGTGGCGACAAAGCGTTTAATAGCCAATACAAGCTGGTACCTTCAAAAATACTAAAGGGGTGGTCATCCAAAGGCATCATTTTAGCAGTTTTGTTATTTGCACTAGGAAAAAAGTTAAGACTTGAAATAGGTTTAATAATATATTTTTTATATTTTTTTCATATTTTTTTTAAATATTTTTAAATATATTTTTTTCAAATAATTAATTCCTTGAATTATTAGCACCAAATGTTCAACAGCTATATGTTTTTATTTGATGTACCTGTGCACTATACACTGTGGTGTCCATGCCAGCCAATCACAGGGCACATATAGACAAACAACCATTCACACTCACATTCATACCTATGGACAATTTGGAGTCGCTAATTAACCTAGCATGTTTTTGGAATGTGGGAGGAAACCGGAGTACCCGGAAAAAAAACCCACGCATGCATGGGGAGAACATGCAAACTCCACACAGAGATGGCCGAGGGTGGAATTGAACTCTGGTTTCCTAGCTGTGAGGCCTGCGTGCTAACCACTCGCTCACCGTGCAGTCTCATCAAATCACATTTTTGTCTTTCATTCATTCATTTTCTACTGCTTTTCCTCACGAGGGTCGCGGGGGGGGAAGGGGTGCTGGAGCCTATCCCAACTGTCTTTGGGCGAGAGGCGGGGTACACCCTGGACTGGTGGCCATGCAGCCAATCACAGGGCACATATAGACAAACAACCATTCACACTCACATTCATACCTATGGACAATTTGGAGTCGCTAATTAACCTAGCATGTTTTTGGAATGTGGGAGGAAACCGGAGTACCCGGAAAAAAAAACCCACGCATGCACGGGGAGAACATGCAAACTCCACACAGAGATCGCCGAGGGTGGAATTGAACCCCGGTTTCCTAGCTGTGAGGTCTGCGTGCTAACCACTCAACCATTATGCAGTCTAAAAAATTTTAATATATAAAATTGCTGCAGATTTTTTCTATTTTTGTTACCACTGTTTTTTCCTAAGCTTCATTGAACAGCTTAAAATTGACTTCTTGACATCTTTTAGACAGACAGTGTGTTCTTCACCAAGAAGATATCAAGAGTCCGAAGGAGGTTCAGTGAGTTTGTGTGGCTCAGACAAAGACTGCAAGCCAACTCCATGCTGATGTGAGTGGAAACAGTGAAAAATTGTCAGTTTTTCATGCTCTCCGCGCTCATTTTTAATCGTCTTAATCAGGGCGCAGCTACCGAACCTACCACCGAAGAACCCCTTCTTCAGCTTGAACAACGCCCAACAGATCTCAGAGCGCATGACGGGTCTCCAGAGGTTCTTGGAACAGTGAGTAAGACTCACAGATTAATAAGCTGAATGTTTTCCATTGGTTCACGTTTTACCATCCCGCCATCCAGGATCCTGCAGAGTCCTCTGCTGCTGTCTGACAGCTGCTTGCACCTTTTCCTGCAGTCCCAGCTCAGCGTGGCCAAGATGGAGGACTGTGCCGCGGGAAGGACACATTACTCCGTGGCACAGGCGGTCCAGTGCTGCGGCCTCAGGAGGTTTCTGTCACAAGAGGCCCTGCAGAAGGACTTGAGCATGTCCGCTGACTCAGATTCAGACAGGTATCGCTCCAAAGTACTTTGGTCACACTCCACAGCGCTCCTTTTTCCACTTCTCCCATCTGGGGATTTTTGTGGCTCAGATTTTTGTTCTCCATGAAGCTAGAGTGGAATCTCCAATTTTAAACACAATTTTTTCCAGGATGTTGATCGACCTCAGTAGATTTTTTTAAATGTAGAATCTATTTCCCCATATGGTGTTAAATAACCGAAATAGAAGTCATCTGTTCCAGAGTCAAAGTTTCCATCATTCATTCATTCATTTTCTACCGCTTTTTCCTCATGAGGGTCGCGGGGGTGCTGGAGCCTATCCCAGATGTCTTCGGGCGAGAGGCGGGGTACACCCTGGACTGGTCGCCAGCCAATCACAGGGCACATATAGACAAACAACCATTCACACTCACATTCATACCTATGGACAATTTAGAGTCGCTAATTAACCTAGCATGTTTTTGGAATGTGGGAGGAAACCGGAGTACCCGGAGAAAACCCACGCATGCACGGGGAGAACCTCCACACAGAGATGGCCGAGGGTGGAATTGAACCCTGGTCTCCTAGCTGTGAGGTCTGCGTGCTAACCACTCGACCGCCGTGCCGCCAGTTTCCATCATAAAACATTTAAAAAACAAACATACAAGTAAGGGGGCGACACGGTGGACGAGTGGTTAGCGCGCAGACCTCACAGCTAGGAGACCAGGGTTCAATTCCACCCTCGGCCATCTCTGTGTGCATGTTTGCATGTTCTTCCCGTGCATGATGTTAATATTAGCATAGTAGCATTTTTTGGCATTTTCATGGGTAGACACATATGACCACTTAGCACTATACTGCTAGGTGTCAGCATGCCAACGTTAGCATGTTAGCATTGCTATCATTTTTCGCCATTTTCATTAATAGACACTAGTATGCCAAGTGTGGCTGCACGGCGGTCAAGTGGTTAGTGCGCAGACCTCACAGCTAGGAGACCAGGGTTCAATTCCACCCTCGGCCATCTCTGTGTGGAGTTTGCATGTTCTCCCCGTGCATGTGTGGGTTTTCTCCGGGTACTCCGGTTTCCTCCCACATTCCAAAAACATGCTAGGTTAATTAGCGACTCCAAATTGTCCATAGGTATGAATGTGAGTGTGAATGGTTGTTTGTCTATATGTGCCCTGTGATTGGCTGGCCACCAGTCCAGGGTGTACCCCGCCTTTTGCCGCAAGACAGCTGGGATAGGCTCCAGTACCCCCCGCGACCCTCGTGAGGAAAAAACGGTAGAAAATGAATGAATGAATGTTCCAGAGTCCTGCACGGTGTCCTAGTGGTTAGCGCGCAGACCTCACAGCTAGAAGACCAGGGTTCAATTCCACCCTCGGCCATCTCTGTGTGGAGTTTACATGTTCTCCCCGTGCATGTGTGGGTTTTCTCCGGGTACTCTGGTTTCCTCCCACATTCCAAAAACATGCTAGGTTAATTAGCGACTCCAAATTGTCCATAGGTATGAATGTGAGTGTGAATGGTTGTTTGTCTATATGTGCCCTGTGATTGGCTGGCCAGGCTCCAGCACCCCCGCGACCCTTGTGAGGAAAAAGCGGTAGAAAATGAATGAATGAATTAACATACAAGTAAGGTTATATTTTTCGTCCCTTTGTATTGAGTCATAGACTCCTATAGAGCAGCTACACACAATAACCAGTACACAAAGCTTTATAGTTCTAACCTAATTTCCACTATCTACAAAATTGAAGTATAGTCTTACCTGTTTATGCTTCCAGCTCCGAGTGCAGAGATGCGGGATGCCATATAACCAAAGCCTTATCAGATCACTTGGGAACCAAGCATGAGGAGAGCGTCTGTCCGTCATCATCACGAGTGGAACTGTAAGGAGAATTTAGGAAACTGTTACCCAGTGAACTTTGTACCGTATTGTAATATTGTTATTCCTGTATAAAGCATGCAAAGTCAAATGTAATAATAATCAGTGCCTGCACAAGGGTGTCCAAAGTCTGGTGCAGGGGCCTTTTTTTATTGGGCCCCTGAAATGAATAATGAAATATAATATTAAATATTACAGTGATTTGCTGTGTGTCACCTGTAACACAAAACTAAAGCCTGAACTGTGCTCCCATGTCAAGGCACTAAGGTTGTAAAATCCGTGATTGATCGTCTTTCTCACATTATTTCCTGTGGGTATACAACTCGTTCACCTTCGTAAAAACGCCTTCTCCTCCAATTAAGGATCAATATTTGCACATGCACTCAACCCCCCCGATGAATAGCTATAACAGGGTCAAGACATCGTCCGAGGGGATGGCGACGTGACGCAGAAGCATAATAAAGACTTGACTTGTGGCTAGCTGAGATATATTGGTTTATATTTGATTGGTTTTAGCATCTTTAATGCACTTGTATTCTTCACATATTTTATACTAAAATATTTAGTATAAAAACAAAGTGTGAAAAAATTCCCCAAAAGTCCCAACAGGGGGAAGTTTAAAAGTGAGGCCGAAGCCCTGGAGCCCCGAGGCGGCTTGAAAATGGGGGAAAATGCCGCTAGAAACTCCAGTAGAGTACCCAATGTGTAAAGAAAAGTGTGGAAAAAATGACAAAGTCCCAACGGGGGAAGTTTAAAAGTGTATCCGACAGGCCTGGAACCCGGAGGCGGCTTGAAAATGGGGGGAAATGTACGCTGTAGCCAGTAGGTGGCAGTGTTGTAACAGCCATCTAATGGCCATTCTGTAATAGACTTAGACATAGACTTTCTTTATTGTCATTGCACAATAACACAGCAGTGAAATAAATAATAAATAATAAATAATAAATAATAAATAATAAATAATAAATAATAAATAATAAATAATAAATAATAAATAATAAATAATAAATAATAAATAATAAATAATAAATAATAAATAATAAATAATAAATAATAAATAATAAATAATAAATAATAAATAATAAATAATAAATAATAAATAATAAATAATAAATAATAAATAATAAATAATGTGGAGAATAAATAGATTACATCAAATATGATCAACAATGTACAGCGTAAACAGTCAAGATTAAGATATGCCTTTATTCGTCCCTCAGTGGGGAAATTTGTATGAGCGAGAGCTGCTGTAGCAGGCTGCCACCAGAGCGGCACCAGATAAATAATAAACAATAAACAATAAACAATAAACAATAAATAATAAATAATAAATAATAAATAATAAATAATAAATAAAGTGGAGAATAAATAGATTACATCAAATATGAACAATAATGTACAGCGTAAACAGTCATTTGTACAAATATTTTAAATAATTTAGATAAACCAATGTAGCCTACATTACACAGTCAAGTGACTGTCTTTATTAATAAGATGTGGGACGCTTGTCATGCAATAAAGTCACTGCAGAATTATTATTTTTTAACACGTCTTCAAAGGCCAGGAGCCTCAAGACGGGCCTGCGGCTCCACCGACAAGTCACCTCCCGCTACCTGTCTTCTGTAACATTTGCATGAACCCCCCCCCAACCTCCTCTCTTTGCTGTGCATGCATGCGAGTGCTTGCAGGTGCTCATGCAGAGGTAATGACCACTAAACAGAATGACAGCGGTGTGACATATCTGTACAGATAATGACATGAGCTCATTATGCATTGAGAGCAGGAGGAGACACAAAGGAAGCGGAGTGGGTGGGCGGCTATGGGGTCGTCACCTCAAAAACTCAAATTGGGGCGAAGGATGTGCGGGTGTAAAGTGTCTTCAAGCATCCACTTATGTTGATGTTTGACATGTGAAGGGAAGTGTCACAATGTGTATTAAATTCATTTCATGCTCTTATGATAACGATTATTTCTCTTAGATATGCTGTTCTAATTCAATGTGTACTGTATATTGGTATTATAATAAATGGTAATGGTTTTATTTCATTTGAAAATGCATCAGATTACAATTGAATGCATCACATAATCAGTTCACAGTTCCACATGTCCAAAAGGAGTAGGAAGAAGCAAAGCTTATTAAATCCTACCCCTCCATTTGGTACTTTTACAATCAGTAACTGTTACATTTGTTCACTTCCTGCTTTCCTAATATATTTTTTTCTTTATTGTATTTTTGGTATTTTATTTATTTATTTTTTGTCACATACCGAAGTACAAGGTGATATGACCATACAATAACATAACCGTATTTTCTGGACTATAAGTCGCTCCGGAGTATAAGTCGCTAAAAATGCATGATTAGGCCTGGTCCATAATTTGACCTGAGGTTAAAAGAACAACAACATAGGAATAAGAATTATTATTGTATTGTTTTTGATTGGAATTTCAAGGCTGTTGAAAGGAGTAGGAAGAAGCAAAGCTTATTAAATCCTACCCCTCCATCTGGTACTTTTACAATCAGTAAGTGTTACATTTGTTCACTTCCTGCTTTCCTAATATAATTTTTTTTAAAAATTTTAGTTTTTTTTTTGTCACATACCAAAGTACAAGGTGATATGACCATACAATGACATAATGGATACCATAAAGCTAAAATAATATAAATATAAAATAATATACCGTATTTTCCGGACTATAAGTCGCACTTTTTTACATAGGTTGGCTGTTCCTGCGACTTATAAATGAAAAAAGTGAAAAAAGTTACATAAACACTGGACATCTTTTCTGTTCATGTTTATTTTTTGTGTAGCTGAATAACCATTGTGTTAGCATACCTTACACCTATTCAACCTATTCTCTTTTCTTTTATTAATGTTAGAACTTGTCTGTTTTGGTCAAGTAGTTAAAATAAATTACCTGCAAAAAAATGCGACTTATACTCCAGTGCGACTTATGTATCTTTTTTTCTACCTAATTACTGTATTTTCTGGACTATATGTTGCTAAAAATGCATAATTAGGTCCATAATTTGACCTGAAGTTAAAAGAACAACAACATAGAAATAAGAATTATTATTGTATTGTTTTTGATTGGAATTTCATTGCTGTTGAAAGGCCATATATATTCTTAAAAGACGGGGGTGCTAATGCATTGTGGTGTCACGTTTCTTTCACGTTGTCATCATATTGCACTTTGCAGCCAGCAATTAAAAACATAACGTAAGGTTAGGTTAAGTACATCACGCAAAGATGACTCTATAGTCCGCCACATATAGCTCGGCAACAGCCTATAAATCTCTGCAGCATTAAAAGCTTGTTTCTTTACTTAAAGTCGCCACGATTAAAACGTTACCGGTGTCAGTCTGACCTGTCCGGCTGCATCGACCACTTCCTTTAATGGTCTACGACGGTGCCCCCCCTTGGCTGTTAACCTTGAGCTGAGGTGGCTTAGCCCGCTGCCATGACAACACAGACACCTTTAAACCCATCACATCGATCTGCTAACAGCTCCTTGCTTCATGTTGCATGACCCCCACCCCGCCCGCTGCTCCGCTTCCGCCCTCCCGCTCCCTCGTGAGGTCAAGGTGGGAGGGAGCTCAATGTCACTGCAGCTGGCGAAGACTGCAACTATTCAAACAGGATATAAAAAATCATATTTTTATCACTGCAGCTCTGTAAACGGTAATTAACATGCTCATGGGTTTACAGCAAAGAAAAAACAAAGGTGAATGGAACCTTTGGGGGAAGTGGGGGTCCATCTGCCTCGGAGCGAAACCGCACATCTCTTAGGGCTGGCGGCTCAAACCTCAAGTCTGTCATTTGCTGCCTGTCTAACTTCTATCAAGGCCAAAAGCCATTTTTATGTTGTGTGTTCAAACTCAAAAACGTAAAAAAAAAAAAATCTCCAAGAACAAATGGAAGTACTGAGGGAGATGCGCTCCACTGGAGGCAAATTACAGATAAATCAGTGGCTGCTCATGCATTTTAAGTGCCACATTATACAGAAGCCATTAGTAGCAATAGAAGTTCGGCAAGAATTGCCGTACTAAATCTCTGTGACTGAAACTCTGTGGAAACAGTCGATATGTGCCAATTGATAGGAGATGAGAGTGAAGGAACGTTGCAGAGGATGAGACCGCTATAGCGGTCGAAAAACGATAATGGCCCAAGGCTAGCGAAACTGATGTGTTGCTTTGTTATACAGCCGTACAGCCTCATTCAAGCGGGACGGACCACGGGAGCAAGCTAAATGGTGTGGAAGCCTTGGATTAATTAAATTGTTAATTATACTCGCCTCCTCTCGCTAGTATTTTTTCACGCTATCTCGCTTTTCATGCCAAAGCTGACCTTTGACTTGCAGTGGGCCGCAAAATCGGCATGACAAGGCAGTCCAGAGAGATAGAAATTAGTGTTCCATGCCAGCTAGCAATGTGTAGCGATGTCTTTAGTCGGAAATTGGACAAAAAGTTATTATGCTACTTTAATACACTTGAACTGGACTTCAATTCAATGAACACGAATGTGTTCAACAAAAGTTGTGAACAAAAGTTAAGAAATATCACACAGCTCTGCATTTGTTTTGGTTTGTCCAGCCGTGTGCTAGCAAACCACTTCCTGGTTCCTGGAGGGTCGCCATATTGGATGTGTCAAGGCTGCTTAAATGAATACTAACACACCAAAAACAATGTGATTGTGACTGTTTTTGGTGCCTGTTTCCAAAGTATATTAGTACTTGTGTGACTGTATAAACGAGAGAAATTAAATTTCTTTGTATAAAGTAAGTATATTGACTCATATACAGCGCAGCCTGGGCATATCTAATATGGCGGCGATGTTGACGTATCGCAGTAGTGGACAAACCCACTCCATGCGGCGTCTATCTAAGTCTATGGGTGATCTATATCATTCTAAATGAATACGGCCAAGTCGAATCTGGAGTTTGTTTTTCAGAAAGAAGATCATTACGTGGCTGTTTGATTGGTGTGATTGGTGAAAAGCTGTGTGCTAGCATGAACTAACTTCAGGTTGTACACCATCAAATATGCACATTAGCATTCAATATTGTTAACCAATCTTACCTTCATGCATCCCCACATAGTATCAGCCTTTGAGACCAAATATGAAGGGAAATAAAAAAACGTAAAAATCCAGTATAGAAGTATGTGTTCAGCGTGGGAGGAAGTTAGCGTACTGGCAGTGGTGCGTTCAAGTACGGTCGAACAAACATTTCCATGACTTCTTGGTTGGAATGTTAAAAAAAATTGACAAGCGGGAATGGTTTTATTGCAATTCATATGGTAAAATATGAAAATAAATCCAACCTTAAAAAGAAGAAGGTTTTAAAAGTGTAATATTTGTGTTTGTTTGCCTGTGTAGTTGTTAGCTAGCAAGCTACTTCCTGTTTTGAGAACGATGCAAGGTGACAGGACAGGAGTGTACCATTTTTAAGTCTGAGGAACAGCTACATTGTAACTCATAATATTACGACACATATAACTATATAAGCTAAAGTAAGACGTAAGTATAAAAGATTTTTAAATGCAGTAAGCGTATTTTTACTTGTTTACTTTTACTTGTATGTTAGCTAGCAGGCTACTTCCTGGTTCACAGGGGGATGATTAGGAACAGACCATTTATGGTTTTGTTGTGGGTGGAAACTGATTTATTAAGACTCAAATAACAAGAAAATATAACATAATTTTATAACAAAAATATTTATCCATGTTAGTTCACAAGCTACTTCCTGGTTCATGGAGACGGGCCATACCATTTGCATTCTGAGTGATTGCAAAACACTTTTTCTTTTATTAGGCTTCCTTTGGATGAAATAAAAGCCATCTTAAGTCATTGCTCAAGGTCTAAACTAATTTCTATTCCTGTCATTTATTGGGTATAAGAATAGACAAAGAGAAGAATAGCATTAGCGTGAATGCTCATCTCTCAGCGTTGGCAGTGCAATAAAACGGTACAAACAGCACTTGAAGCCGTGCTATGAAACATGAGCATTGTAAAATAGCATCAGTGTCTGTGACGGCTTCTATTCATCCTTATTTGTGTCTTGACACTGGGGAACATCCCCTCTCGCTGTGAATAACACCCCCTCTCGGCTAATGTCTTGTTAGAGATGAGGAACGAGGATAGAGGTGGAGCTCTTTGGGGTCGGACCCACTTCAGTAAATGTTGAGACAACGAGAGGACGGGCGAAGCTGCAGAAAGGCGAGCGCAGAACGGAGGTGTGAGAGGGCACCGTCTCTGGAGGCCTCGGCGCTCGGCTGCCAACGTGCGTAAATCAGAAAAGCGGCTCACGGCTGCAATGAGGTAGAAAATAAAAAAAACATAAAAATGTCCGAGTGAAATAAGGGGCAAGGAGAAATCTTTTATGGTGAGCCTAAATTCTCCTTACTCTGCAGTAGATCCAGTGGCCAGCTCAGCTTGTCTTCGCCAGAGCCCATTCATCATGCCACCTTCCGCATAACCACAAATTACTGCCATTACCCACCTGCTCTTCATGCAACACACATGACCTAATGACCATCCTAAATTCACAGGATTATCAGTAATGGAAACTTAATGGGCCTGCATCACATTCCATTCCACATGTTTGTACTGTACCGTGATGCTGAACGACAAACAAGACTCTTCTGGAAAATCGAGTTTACTCTGGATGAACTGGGAACATTGGAATCTTCCATCACTATCCATCCTTTTCTGGTGTTCCTGTATTTCTCAGGGAAACACAGCTGGAATAGGTGCAGCTTCTGGAAGATCTAAGAAGCTTTCTGTGCGGGTTATTGTGTGTAGCTGCTCTATAGGAGTCCCCAACTCAATACAAAGGGCCCAAAATGAGCATAATAAGCTTTACATCATGCTCATACTTGATGCTATTTTGTTTTGTGTCTCATAATATTACAACTTAAAAACACATGATTTCATATTTAAACTCTATGTTGATTAAATTATATAATTTTTCAATATATTACAAGTGTAACAGTAAATTCCACTCATTTATCTCTTTAGTATACAACTTTTTCTCTTATTTTGACTTTATTCTTGTAAAGTTACAGCTGTTTTTAATCCTTTTCTGTTATTTCTAACTATTTCAATATACCTCTTGTAAATTTTCTTTCTCTGTTCAAATAAAATTTGGACTATATTCTTTTAAAATTGGAACTTTTTCCACCACCTTTATTTGTTGTTTTATTATTAATATTACAACTTTAAAAAAATAGCATATTTCTTTAATGCTTCAACATTATGCTACTAGAATGTCTTTATTTTCCCTCATATTATGACATTATACTCAGAAAATTATTTTAAAAATTCCGTTACATTACAAATATTTTTGTTTAATATTTTGACTTTATTCTTGCAAAATTGTTAAATTTCCTCTATTGCTGTTTTTTAGTTTTGTTGCGAAATTACATTTGTAGAATGTGCTGTGGGTAAATAAATAAAACACGGCCCTGCTCCTTGTCATCCATCTTTATACATATGAGCCTGTGTGGTGCTGGTTTAAAGTTATGTATTGAATCTTCTAGTCATACATGCGGGGTCACTGCATGAACCTCCATGTGTAAGCGGCGCACTAAATTAAACCCCGGGGCACCACCGTGTTTGCATACATACCAAAGCGAACACTAAATGAGATTAATGGCGGCAATCTGCTTTTTAGCGGGCCTTGCAACTCGATCCCGTATACCTTCCCCTTGCTCCGTTGTAGGCCGCGTCTATATAAAGATCTGACATTGAAATGGGACTTCACCTGGAATGTGAGGTCACCACAAGCAGGGGGAGGTGTCACTATGTAGTGGAGTAAGGAGTAAGGAGGAGGAAAGAAAAGAATGGAGTGTTTAGAGTGTCGGAGAGTGGCAGGGCGGTCAGCTGCAGCTGAGGTGTAAGCTCGCACCGTGCCCACCGGCGTGTAATTACACTTCGAGCATCCGCCGCATCACCGGCCTCGGCCACACACTGTAAACTATCCGGCTCGGGGGGTCGTTACTCAGCTCACTAACTAGTAGAGTAAATCAGAGCTCTGACCTCATATTAGAGCCCCAGGCAGAGAGTAAACACAGCCAAAATATGGAGGCTGGAGTCCAGTAAATAACAGCTAGGAGATGGAGCGGGGGGGCATAGGCGTGGGAGATGTTTATAGCAGGTGGACAAACACCTGTCACGCCGATAAGACTGATTTATCCGTGGCGGCACGTCAGCGCATAGCTCAACTGAGCATGACAACCTGACAGGGACAAACAGTACAGTCGAACCTCTAAAAGGTTGGCCGATTCAGAATTTGAACACAAATGAGAGCGCATCAACCATCGCCAATTGCTTGCTTTGATTTTTTTTGCGGACTATAAGTCGCACTGGAGTATAAGTTGCATTTTTTGCGGGTAATTTATTTTACAAACTACTTGACCAAAACAGACATTATGTCATCTTGGAAGGCAAGTTCTAACATTAATAAAAGAATAGAGAACAAGCTGAATAGGTGTAAGATATGCTAACACAATGGTTATTCATTCATTCATTCATTCATTTTCTGCCGCTTATCCTCACAAAGGTCACAGGGGGTGCTGGAGCCTATCCCAGCTGTCTTCGGACACCCTGAACTGGTGGCCAGCCAATCACAGGGCACATATAGACAAACAACCATTGTCCGACTCCAGGCACGCTCACTCCTATGTGATTGGTCACGGGGTGCACGCCCTTATAAGGACGTCTCTCTCATTGTGACATCACAGGGAGTCAGTTTTTGAAAAAAACTCTCTGAAACCGAGCGTTCAGAGCCGTGCTAAACTTTTTTCAGGCCTTATTATCTGAAACTCTGTCATCGTTTAACACGATAATACAACATTTGTAAGTCAGTAAAGCTAGGTCCCTAGCCACTATAGAATATGCTAATCCTATTGTTAAAGTAATGCAGCCAATCACAGAGCACATATAGACAAACAACCATTCACACTCACATTCATACCTATGGACAATTTGGAGTGCTAATTAACCTAGCATGTTTTTGGAATGTGGGAGGAAACCGGAGTACCCGGAGAAAACCCACACATGCACGGGGAGAACATGTAAACTCCACACAGAGATAGCTGAGGGTGGAATTGAACTCGGGTCTCCTAGCTGTGAGGTCTGCGCGCTAACCACTCGTCCGCCGTGCAGCCTAGATATACAACCAGTTCTGGAAAATGAAAGAAATACATTTGGAAAAGGTGCAGATTCTGGAAGATCTGGAAAGCTTTTGTGTGTAGCTGCTCTATAGCATATTTCTTTAATGCTTTAACATTATGCTACTAAAATGTCTTTATTTTCCCTCATATTATGACATTATTCTCTGAATTTTTTTTTATTTTAATCTGTTAAATTACAAGTTTTTTCATTTAATATTTTGACTTTATTCTTAATTATTCTTAAAAATTTATTCATAAACAGTTTATTCATTTCTAAGTCGCCCTGGAGTAAAAGTCGCAGGAACAGCCAACCTATGAAAAAAAGTGCGACTAATACGGAAAAATACGGTACATACCATTTTTAAACCACTATAGCTCTCGCGTAGAAAATATTTGTGAGGTCAGATTTTTTCCAGTAGGCAATTTTGTGAAATTTTTGCAAATTTACGATGCTTTTAAGGTATATTATTTTAAGAAGCCAACTGTCCCCAGCAACTAGCCGGACTATTTTCCTCAGCACCAAAATCACTGTACCACATACATTGTACATTATATTGTAGACCACTACACAGTATATGACTCAGATCATTACATAATGGGGTTTTAATTCTACCCACACACGGTGTCATCAGCCAACTTTGTAACCCAAACCTTTATTTGTCATCTTCTGTGAGTTACGTTAACGTGAGATGACCTCAATTAAGATGGACTTGCTTTTGAAAATGGCCTACGTGGACATTTAAGGATGTGTAGCAGCAAGGAAGGCTTTAATGGAATGCTGACAAAAGGCCAAGTTGGAGAGGCAATAATACATTTGCCGTGAAATCCCAGGCGATGGCACATAAATAAGGCTGTGCTATTCCTGACAGAAACTCTCCACGACGCCGCGTTGCTGATCTATGTCACAACGACCTGGTGAAAGTACAGCACGAACAGCTGACAGCTTGATCAAGATGAAGTCTCCGTAGTGGCGTACATCAAGACTTCAGACTTAAGCGCAAGGCTCTGGGGTTTATAATAGGACATGAGGATGCATAGACGAGACATTCCTAGACTATGGTGAGCACGTATCGCTATGTGGAAGTCGTCTCAAAGGTCTTATTTTACTGTAACACGATAATCCACTACTGGGCAAACCCCTGCAGAGAACCTCCTGCACAAACATGGCCGGCCAAAATACTGAAGAATAAATAGAATGCTACATTATTTATTATTTATATAATATTTTTTAAATTGACGGCATTTGAGTATCTAAAATATTGTTATATGAAATTAAAATCTATGACAATTATTGTTTTTAAATTACAACTCCATTTATTTTAGAAACCAAAAACAACAGTAGCATTAGCATGTTTGCTTTACATTATTTAAATCTAATTTGTGACACATATGTGTCTGTCATATTTAAGTCATATCATATTTTTGATAGCAAAAACAGCTAGCACATTAAGCTAGCATTAGCATGTTAGCCTTAGGTTATTATTAGCATGTTAGCTTAAAGTCAGTTAAATGTATTTGAGCCTAGTGACAGAAATTTTACCAAAGCAATACAACACTAGCATTAGCATCTTAGCTTAAAGTTAGTTAAATGTGTTTCACATTTAAGCTACGTATGTTATTTTTGACAGTAATAGAAACTTTACCATAGCAGCACTACACTAATCTTAGCATTTTAGCTTAAGGTAAGTTAAATGTGTTTGTGCCATGTTATTTTTGATGGTGATAGACACTTTACAAAAGTAATAATACACTAGCATTAGCATCTTAGCTTCAAGTTAGTGAAATGTGTTTAACATTTAAGCCATGCTATTTTTGATGGTGATAGAAACTTTACAAAAGTAATACTACACTAGCATTAGCATCTTAGCTTCAAGTTAGTTAAATATGTTCAACCTTTAAGCCATGTTATTTTTGATGGAGATAGACACTTTACAAAAGTAATACTACTAGCATTAGCATCTTAGCTTAAAGTTAGTAAAATGTGTTTAACATTTCAGCCATGTTATTTTTGATGGTGATAGACACTTTACGAAAGTAATGCTACACTAGCATTAGCATCTTAGCTTAATGTTAGTGAAATATGTTTAACATTTAAGCCATGTTATTTTTGATGGTGATAGACACTTTACAAAAGTAATACTACACTAGCATTAGCATCTTAGCTTAAAGTTAGTTAAATGTGTTTAAGATTTCAGCCATGTTATTTTTGACAGTGATAGAAACTTTACCAAAGCAATACTACTACTATTAGCTTTAGCATCTTAGCTTGAAAAAAATAATTCATACTTCAGTCATCTTACTCGGTAAAGCTTGTTTATCTAGTACTCTGCACATATTGTAGTCTATCTCGGAGCAACTTAGCGGTTCCAAGTATTAAATGGCGATATTGTGGTATCATTAGTGTAATTTAGTGGTCTGTAGATTAATGGTGGGTTGGCATTTATCTGGGAAACATTTTTATCTTCATGTTAAATCGCAATAAAAGGACCTGTATATCCCCAGAATATGGCAGTCTACACCTAAACGGATGGGGGCTACAGTTGACATCCATTAAGGAAATCCATTATTGTCACATAAAAATGTAAGGCAATATTTAGCCTTGCTTGCCTTTGGCTACCTAACCTATACTCGGACAGTGAATGGAGTACTGTGTAGACACATTGTTGCTGGAATGTTAGTCTCAAAAGATAAAATGTAAAATGATTGGATGACATATTGTTGTCACACATATGTCACCGAATGATGCGGCCATTTGCTGTCGTCATACAATGTGCATCCAACGCAGCATATTCAATAACTAATTATGGTAATTCATTAGATCTCCAATTAGCAGAGAGGCTTTACGGCCTTGTGCCATACTGTAAAGAGCAGGATTTATGTCGCCTTTGAATGTCACCCAGAGGACACGAGACTCTCTCATCACTCATGAGGCACAAACCCCAGATGCTGGCGCAAAAAAAAAAAAAAAAAAAAAGGAAGGAACAATACGTCCATTTTCCTTCCCGCCTTGTGTGTCACAACCTTGAGAAAACCTTGAGCGGGCTTCTTTTGCCTGCCAGAACACTGTGGTATAACTTTGGTATTTGAGCCGAGAAAGGCTGTAAAACGATACGTACAGTGTGTGTGTAACCTCGGCAGAGCGCGCACCGAGCAAACGCTGCCTCGCCTGCTGTCAAACGACCCCTCGGAGGGCGATAAGGATCTGTGCTATCAGAGTGGCTGTCTGCCTTATTAGTGCACCTCAGGCACAGAGCCCAGCCAACCATCTGTGATCCTCTGCCCGGCAAAGTCTCACAGGCATTATAAAATACGCTCAGACCCCTTTGAAAGTGCTGACCACATGAATTGAATCTTTTTTTTTTTTTTTACCAATAAGACATTCAAATGTATCGGAAAACTGACTCAAAACATCTGATATTGACATTTGTACTATTGTGTTCGACTGCTAGATAAAAAAAAGGGCAAAGGTTACTTATGTATGTCAGCGACATGACATTTACTATTACCACTTTGTGGCTTCATTTTATATAATGCAAACGACATATTTATTTTTAAACACAAATTCAATCCATGGTGGATAGTATGAGAAGGAATGCATGTCAGGTCGCTAATGAGTATGTTTTTGAACTGAACAAACTGTGGGAAAAAAATGATTATTACCATTATAGAATGCATTTATAAAGCGTAGAGCTCCAGCAGGTAGTCTTTGGGCACGATTCCGATATTTCCATTCGTCTCTCCGACCCACCAACCATAGTTCTGGTATGCCTGGAGAAAGACAGATGCAAAAAAAAATCACTGAGGGTGATGTATGATGAGAAGAAGCCAAGAAAAAAACAATTTTCTTCATAGTATTCTGAGTTTATACTTGTAACATTTTTTATCTTAATGTTAAAAATGTGTATATTCATATTTTTACTTTATTCTAACATGTCAAAAAAATTTTTTTTAGTGAGGGCCAATAAAAGAGCAGTCATGTGCGGCAAATGGCCCGCGCTCCGCACTTTGGACACCCCGTTCTCCAGTTCAAGGCCTAAGGTCAAACAATTTGGAATTCTACCAATAATTAGTTAGGACGGATATGCCTATCAAATAACACAAAACTTCGGAATTGGAGCCGTTGTCATGCGTGACGCCAGACTAGACGTTATGAGAGCTCAGTTCCTTGAGCCTCAAAGGATTAACTTGCATGTGTTTGGCTTTTTCTTGGACTTAAGTTTGCACTTAATCCAAAAGAAGGACAAACCTCAACAAGGTATGAAGTAAAGAACATGAGAAGAGATTTAAAGCATTTATACTACAGTAGCAGTGTTTGCCTGAGGTGGCACACACGTACTGTAAATAGTACATGCAAGCATCCAAAATGTACTGCAATCTCCCCATCCACATTCATAATAAAAAGCCAGCCAATCACAGGGCACATATAGCCAAACAACCATTCACACTCACATTCATACCTATGGACAATTTGGAGTCGCCAATTAACCTCGCATGTTTTTGGAATGTGGGAGGAAACCGGAGTGCCCGGAGAACATGCAAACTCCACACAGAGATGGCCGAGGGTGGAATTGAACTCAGTTCTACTAGCTGCGAGGTCTGCGCGCTAACCACTCGACCGCCGTGCAGCCCCACCTGCCTTTCATCAGGAAAAAAAAACAAGTTAGTGTCTACCTTTTTCCGTTCTTTAGTAATCAGCAGAAGAACAAAAAGGTAAGTTTCAGGGAAATATCAGTTCCCTACTAGAAAAGAGAGAAAACCAGCTTTTTGTTTCACTTTGACACAAATATTTTTTGCTTTTGCGACAAATCTAAACAACTATATCGATATTCATTCATTCATTTTCTACCGCTTTTTCCTCACGAGGGTCGCGGGGGGTGCTGGAGCCTATCCCAGCTGTCTTTGGGCGAGAGGCGGGGTACACCCTGGACTGGTGGCCAGCCAATCACAGGGCACATATAGACAAACAACCATTCACACTCACATTCATACCTATGGACAATTTGGAGTCGCTAATTAACCTAGCATGTTTTTGGAATGTGGGAGGAAACCGGAGTACCCGGAGAAAACCCACGCATGCACGGGGAGAACATGCAAACTCCACACAGAGATGGCCGAGGGTGGAATCGAACCCTGGTCCTCCTAGCTGTGAGGTCTGCACGCTAACCACTCGACCACCGTGCCGCCCCTATATCGACATAAACAACTCAAAAAGGAGTGTTTACGTTACCTTCTGCATGCTACACTCCTCCATGCTCTTTATTATGTTTACATGATCCATACCAACCTCTAATCAAAGGCACTTCTGCCACCTTGTGGCTGTATTTATGGCTTAAAATTGCTCATGAAGTGAAAAGCATTAGTGGGGAGTTGCATCATCACCTCCTTTTGCATCTTGCACACCCACTGGGTGGGTTAAATGACTACTGCTGTGATCAGGCGCTATATAGAAAACTGAAACGTCTTTGTGTGGAACAAAGTAAAGCATACCGGACCTCTGCTCTCAAAGTTTGAACCAGGAAGACCTGAACTAGGAAGTCCCTATTAGGTTATGCTATGCTTGAGTCCCGCCCACACAGGTAAGGTGTTACTCTCTCCTCAGTGCATCGCCGTGTCAGACTGTGGTAGGTAGCATTTAACTGCCCCAAGCTCGTGTCAATCAAGGGTGTCTGATAAGGTTGCCAGGCAACCTGCAAATTCAAATAACAGTGTACTGTCTAAGTGTACAGTACTTCTATCGTGTAATTGTAGTCGGTTCTAACAAAACAAAATAAAAATCAAATTAACTTGACCTTTTTGGGGGGCGGGGGTAGGGGGGGATTCGGGGCTGCCCCGCCTCCTAACATAATGCTAGGGTGAGTTGTTAAATATTAATTTCAATGTTAAATACTGCCTGTGCAGTTAATAAAAATATTATGACGTGACAGTTTGACACTGGAACTGATCCTTTTTAATGCTATTATTTCCTATGGGGAAAAAATGCTTCCAAATGCAACAAATCTGTGATTAACCAGCGTCCCTGAACAGAATGCAGTTCCACCTTAAAGATTCCACTGTATTTGATCATTTTTAATGGCCCATTGCAATGTTTTCTGCTCATTCATCATCAACTTCACATTTCGTACACATCCAAAAGCATCATTGTGCGTAAAAACCATATATATAAATCATAAATCACAACAAGGTAAAGTTAAAGCTCCTCTCCGAGTGGCTGTAAGCGATGCAAAAATGCTAGGACACCGAGGAGACATGTAAGACTCTCTCTTTGACCAAGAGCATGACCTCACATCAAAGTCTTCACGGGACATGAATCAAGTGAGGAGCAGGAACCTGCACAGTGTTTAAAAAAACACGCATCTGTGTCCACTTACTGCTGACAATCAAGCAGTCACACCAATGTAGTGGTTGAGTCCAAGAAACAAAACATTTTATGACTATTTTTCCTGTGTTTTTGCTCGCTATAGAAAATTATGGGATTTTTTTCCTGCAAGGACATTAAAACTATGTCATGTTTTTGCCAGAAAGCGTGTCATCTCACACCCAATAAGGGGGCACGGTAACTAGGAATTGCGGTGATGCAATAAGAAGCATTGCAGGCGTCAACTACAGTTTTACTCCATGACAGCATCTCTTAGTATTCGGTCCCAATTTCTGCGGGAAAAGGCTATTTGTCGTTCTTTTTTCCCCATCCATTTCCTGTACCACTTGCAAATGAAACACCGCTCAATGCCACATCCACTAAATAAGCCTGTCACATGATATCACATGCTTCTTTGTAATAACAGACCTGTGTGTGTGTGTGCGTACACAACACAACTTCCTGCCGCTAGCCTTTGAAATGAGGCAACACCTCATTGTGCAGTTCTGGCTGACAAATAAGTTGTTCTTGAGTGGGTGTGGGACACAACACAAGAGCCCAAACACACACACACATACACACACAGCTGCACGGAACTAATGGCACCCTTTACCGACTACACACACTTTAGCACACAGTAGCCTCGGTCAGCAAGTAACGCTGCCCTGTCGCTTTAATACCTCCATCAAGAGAAACAATGTGTTTACTAGCAGCAATTGTACAACATGTGTTAAGCGGGGAGATGAATATAAGTCATGGTAACACCCCGCGCTAAGAAGCATTATGTTGGGACAGTGTTTACATTTTATCAACCATTCCAGCCACTTAAAGGAAGTGAGACGTTACTTTTCTCCATTAGTTTTATGTGCTGTGACTTGAACCGGGGGAGGAGGGAAGAGGGGGGCGGGTCGGTGCAGCATATCTGGACAAAGCACCCCCCGTCCTGCACTCCTCGGGCCCTATAATCAACACTCAGGGCCGACTGGGGGGGGGGATTGGGGTAAGGGGGGTGTCCCGCAGCTGTAACACTACAGCTATTTCTGAGCTGTGGAATGGGGGAGGGACGAAAAAAAAAAAAAGGGAGGAGGAGGGAGTGGTTAGTGAAGCAAGGAGTCGGCTGTCCCTCCTGCTGCAGCCCAGACAGGTTTTATGGTCATTGCCCTCGCAGCGGGCCGCAACCCCCAACACCAAGGTTCCAGCTAATGGCGCTCGTAGTCCGAGTGAAAGGGCAACTTGATTCTTGGCCCTTTTTTTTTCCCCACACACACAAAGAGAGGAGTCATAAACAAGCATTTGGCCATTGAGCAGTGGAACGTCTGTCTGCTTTGTTTCGTTTTGCTGCTTCACACCACATGAAATGGGCATTCTTCAATGAGTTGATCGGCGGAAATGATTCACACTGCCGTAGAGCAACAAAAGTAACACTTATGTAAAGGTTTTGATGTGCTTCATTTTGAATTTTAAAAAAGCACCATTTAGACAAAATGTTGCACTATGTATTGTTATATAATTTATAAGTCTCTGTATTTATTATTGGGGTATACTACCTTTATGAACATGAGGGTAAATCGGACATTTTGCGTACAGTACACCACTGCAAACTACAACCACAAATAATAAACCAGGGGTCTCAACCACATGACTAGTTTGAGGCCCCGCGCCTTGATATGAAAGTTTAATGTTAGTGCGGCCCCGCGCAAGTTTGATATGGATGCTGTATGGTATCATGTACCCAGAAAAAATTATTACGTTTGATTAATGTTCATGTTAAAGGTTAAATAACTGTTAATAGTTATCCTCCCTATCCGTGTGGAAGTGGTAAGTTTTTGGCTATTTAAGTTTAAAGGAAATAACTTGAAGGCTACCGTTTAGGTCGCTAGCTCTCTAGTTTGCGAGTTAGCATGTGTCTCAAGACCCTGCAGTTGCGCAATATGTAAATTAAAAAAAAGTATAAATGTGACTATAGTCGTGTTTTGTCATGTCTACAGGGCTCTAATAATGCTTTGTTCATTTTAATCTGAAAAAAATAATTTGTCTACCCACCAACTATATGTGGTTTCTTAAGTTTTTATTATTATTATTATATTTATTTATTACTGATTGATTTTCTTTATTCTTGATTTGTTTATTTATTTTTCATCTTATTTTGTGCAGAAAAATAAAAATTAAGATATTTGAGAACAGTGAAATGTTTTATCGGAGCTTTTCTTGTAGAAAATCGAAACCAAAGCAAAGTTTATTCATTTTTCTGTTTTTAATAAATGCGTTTTTTGTTTTTTTTTTTTTGAAAACCTGATGCGGCCCAGTCTCACCCAGACCCGAGCTCCAGTGGCCCCCCCAAGTAAATTGAGTTTGATAAACCAATCCTGACATTAATACCTCTCAGCAGTGTCATCAAAACTCAGCATTATTATCTCTGTAAAGGCTGAATTTATTATTATTATCTGACTTAATTACACTGCACATGTGTATTTTGATATTGATTTAGGTTATTATTTAATTAAAAACTTTTTTGATGAACTATTTCACTATCCTGGCATCTTTTTTTTTTAAATGATTGCACGTGAACGCCACTAGATGGCAGACTAGACTATGAAAAGGACCCTGGCGTGTTGTCAGCAAGTGTGGTTGACAACATGTCTCAAAGATCCATCCCCGTCTCTGCGGTGCACATTTCACACGCTTAACTCAAACCACTGACGTGCAAACATATCCCTGACTTTCCACATTCGTCCTGCAATGTGCAGGAGTATGAGTGTGTTGAATGTAGCATGAGCAGGTCCAAGTCCTTTTTTCACATGGACTGGTTATGAACAAAACACCCCTGTTTGGTTGTATAATTAAAGCAAAGAAGGTCCCCTCAGTGTAGCTGACAAGCCTCGGAAATTGGACGTCCACTACACGTCCTCGCCCCCTCTCTGAATAGCGTGTCGGACTGAGCCTGGGTTTCCTGAGAACACACATTCCTATTTGGCGAGGTGAGGGAGACGTCTGATAGGTGTGTGGGCTGGAAGACGGCGGCGGCGGCGGCGGTGGAGGAAGCACGGCGAGACGCCCCACATGGACGTGATGGAACGACGCGGCGAGCCAACAGCACTAAAACGGTTTCCGTCGTGACACATTTAATCCCCCATCAGAGAGCCAGAGGCAGACTCGAGCCCAGTCGGCCTCGAGCCAGCCTTCAGCCATGCAGCTCCAGGCGCTGGGCCAGGTGCTGCCAGTAAAGGATATGAACAGCCTGTTCCTCCAAGGACCTCGGAATAACTCCCTTTAGGTGGTCCTCACTCAACAGCTTGCATTGCTGTTGAGTTTGTGCATTTAAAAAAAATATATCGATATTCTCTTTTTTTTATAAAACAAAGTAGGTTGCGATTACCTTGCTCAGTATATAAATGGTGTCCCCGCGCTTGAAGGACAATTCATCCGGGTGGTCGCCTACACAGTCCCATAAGCCTTGGTAGTAGTTCTGGTAGTCTGTGTTTGCATCTGTACAAAGCGTGATAACATAGGAGGTGTTTTATTTGGACAGTAAATCTATCTTAAAAAAAAAAAAAAACTTCAAGTAAGTTGGTTAACATTGCCGTAATCTATTAATAGATTCACATTACATTCACTTCTATTCGTTGCACACGTTAGGAACTTCCCCTGCAAATGTCACTTCTTCTTTCTTGCACTTTGTGGTCAATTACGAAAAGTGTTGATGCAGGGTGACTGCATTAGTACAGGGGCCACTAGGCGGCACTGTTTTCTTGGTTTCTAACTGTATTGCATTTTATGTTTAATACAGAGCAATGGCTAGTTAAATCATGAGGAGTGTAATATCTGTTTTTATCTGAAAAAGGGAAGTGTATGCTTGTAGCTGTTTGGCCGGGGGTGGAGTAAATTACACAGACAGGCAGGAAACATTGCTGGAAGAGGCGGCAGAGTCCGGAAGATCTAGAAAGCTTTCTGTGCGGGTTATTGTGTGTCGCTGAAAAAACACCAATACCTTTCTCGTGGCCATAACAGTAGAAGGTGCGATAGCTTAGGGCGCACCATCTCTTCTGCCACTCCTGCCCAAAAAAACTGTGATCTGATCTGTTTTTATTTTTGCTTATACAGATTTTTTACATTAATTTTTTATTTGGGCTTTAGGGCTCAAAATGTGGGCCGCACGTTCTGCTTGCCAAGTGGCTGGACAAACGTCTGGCATGAGCGGGAAAAGAAATCGGAGCTATTGGAATTATTTCTTTTATGTGAGGAATCTGCACTGCTGTTGGAAGAGAAAGTAAAATTTGAATTTTTATTCGAAATGAAAAGGCGGGCTGCACGGCGGTCAAGTGGTTAGTGTGCAGACCTCATAGTTCAATTCCACACTCGGTCATCTCTGTGTGGAGTTTGCATGTTCTCCCCGTGTATGCGTGGGTTTTCTCCGGGTACTCCGGTTTCCTCCCACATTCCAAAAACATGCTAGGTTAATTAGCGACTCCAAATTGTCCATAGGTATGAATGTGAGTGTGAATGGTTGTTTGTCTATATGTGCCCTGTGATTGGCTGGGTCACCAGTCCAGGGTGTACCCCGCCTCTCGCCCCGAAGACAGCTGGGATAGGCTCCAGCACCCCCCGCGACCCTCGTGAGGATAAGCAGTGGAAAATGAATGAATGAATGAAAGAATTTCAAGCAGCCCGCAACAAATTCATTTGTCCGACCTCGCTCATAAACACATGATAATGAGACATGGCGGCGTAACTCTTCTTCTGCTGCTTAAAGGAGACCTATTATACTCATTTTTGGGACAAACAACATCTACAGTATAGAGCAGCTCCACACAATAACCCGCACAGAAAGCTTTCTAGATCTTCCGGACTCTGCCGCCTCTTCCAGCAATGTTTCCTTGGGTTTCCTGCCTGTCTGTGTAATTTACTCCACCCCCGGCCAAACAGCTACAAGCATACACTTCCCTAATATAGTAAATACTAGCCACTATTAGTACTATACTTTAGAAAGTATTATACTATCTTTGTGTGTGTATTTATACCTGGGAGCACCTCATAGATGTCTGTATCAGGTGCAAGTCCAACATCATCATACATGAGTTGTTCCTCATCCTTTTCCACGTCATATTCTTCCTCCTCCTCTTCTTGGATGATACCAGACATGTCTGCACCACACGTTAAAATAATCTGACTTAAAATTGGATTCAATGTGAATTATGCTTATTCCTGAAGTTCTTCTAATAATCCAAACCTTTTAAAATGAGGTCTATGCATTTCACCCACTCTTTTGCCTCTTTGGCTGATGACGCACAGAACTATTGAAAGAACAGATATGAATAGGACAGCCACGGCTAAATTATTCATGTATCAATTAACATAAACAAATATTGCATTTATGAATCTGAAAAATGTTCCACAAACGTAAAAAAAATTTAAATATGCTTGACAGGCTGACATTGAAAAGGCAGCAGTGTCAAATATGTACACATATTTTCCAAAGAAAAACACACTTTGCCAGGTTCGCCATATTGCCAAAAACAAAAGCACGTCAAACATACCTGATAGTCTCGCTTGTCCGGCGCTGAGATTTCAAAACAGAAGTCTTTCTTGGAGTCTTTGCGCAAGCCGTTGTTCATTTTGACATTGTAGCCATCGATGCTGAACTCGCCTTTCTGCTGCTTGTCTGTCACACGGTAACAATGTCACTGTCAACATCCCCCAACGCGCACCCGGTGTCAGCGTCGCTCTTAATTGGACAAAAGTGTGTTGGGGGGGCACACCAATACCTTTCTCGTGGCCATAATAGTAGAAGGTACGATAGCTTAGGGCGCACCATCTCTTCTGCCATTCCTGACCGAAAAAACTGTGATCTGTTGACGAGAAGAAACATCAAACTTCAAACAACATACAGACTTTGGTGCTAAAGTGTAAGTGAATGAAAAGTGAAAGTGAAATGTCATCTAAGGGAATTCCAATACAAGAGGTGGCCTGTCTGACATTTTGATTACCTTCTATTAAAACACCTCCCGGTATTGGATCACTGCAGAGTACAGTCAGAATAATAAATACATTGAGTAGCAGTTACAGTAATTACAGTAGTTAATGAGGACAGAACCTACCTAACCCTAAACACTACTTATTAGTTCCTCAGTAACTATTCTAAATGTATGTGCATTAGTCATTACTTCCTCAGTAACTACTCTAGATTTATGTGCCTTAGTTACCTTAGTACCTACTCTACTCATTAGTTCCACAGTTCATTAGTTCCTCAGTAACTACTCAAATTTTTTGTGCTTTAGTCATTAGTTCCTCAGTAACTACTCATTAGTTCCTCATTACGTCATTAGTTCCTCAGTAACCACTTTAAATGTATGTGCCTCAGTCATTAGTTCCTCAGTAACTACTCTAAATTGATCTACCCTAGTTCCGAATTACTTCATGAGCTCCTCAGTAACTACTCTATATTTATCTACCATAGTACCCCATTAGTTCCTCAGTAACTACTCTAAATTGATCTACCTCAGTTCCTAATTACTTCATTAGTTCCTCAGTAACTACTCTATATTTATCTACCCGAGTACCCCATTAGTTCCTCAGTAACTACTCTAACGTTATGTGCCTTAGTTCCTCAGTAGGTATGTGCCTTAGTCATTAGTTCCTCAGTAACTACTCTATATTTATCTACCTTAGTACCTCATTAGTTCCTCTGTAACTACTCTAACTTTACGTGCCTTAGTTTCTCAGTAACTACTCTACTCATTAGTTCCTCGGTTCATTAGTTCCTCTGTAAGTACTCTAAATGTATGTGCCTTAGTCATTGGTTACTCATTACTTCATTAGTTCCTCAGTAACTACTCTATATCTACCTTAGTACCATATTGGTTCCTCTGTAACTACTCTAAATGTATGTGCCTTAGTCATTATTTACTCATTACTTCATTAGTTCCTCAGTAACTACTCTATATCTACCTTAGTACCATATTGGTTCCTCTGTAACTACTCTAACTTTATGTGTCTTAGTTCCTCAGGAACTACTCTACTCATTAGTTTCTCAGTTCATTAGTTCCCCAGTAACTACTCTAAATTTATATGCCTTTGTTCCTCAGTAACCACTCTACTAATTAGTTCCTCAGTCACTATTGTATTTTTGTGTACCTTATTGTAAAGGCAGACCACACATTGTTAAGTGAATACTTCTCTGACGGTGTTAACCAAAATTAAGCATGCAAATTAAGAACAGATTTTCTGACACAGGTCTTCTTGGACATCACTACATTTTACAAGTACCATGTGTATCCTATTAGAGACCACACACCCTTCCTGCGTTTCTCAAGGTATCCTGACATAAGGACAGACTGCAGGTCTTGCGCCGCCACCGGTGGAGACTGATGACATCCTGAAAGAGCATTATGGGAAATGAGTGCCTTGTACAAAAACACAAACGTGCTGCTGTTCAACGTGTTATGAGTTTTCACATGAAAAAAATCCGACAAATGAGTTCTGACATAACATCCAGCCAGATGACGGTTGTGAAAAAGTTGCGGCGTGTGCACCGACGTCCCGGCCCTGTGCAACTTCAATGCTGTGTCAAAGTTGCTTTGTGTGAAAGAGACGCCATAAAATTGGCAGCTGCTTACAGGCCGTAAACCCCCACAACCTCAAATCACCGCTTTACTTTGACTTCCCTGACATGGGAATATATCGGCCCGTACACTCACCAGCCACAACATTAAGCACAAGTACGCTATCTCAACCAAGCGTGTGAGTTTGTATTATTTTTCTCATCTCCTGGCTAAATAAGGAAAGCATTAGAAAACTATATTAATCCCATCATCAATCCCATAATTGATTTTTTTTGTCATTTTGTTTTCATTGGTAAAGTATTACAAAGATATTCTGGACTTATGAATAAATGTGTCTCGATCTTACTTTTCTTTACTCAGCGGTGACTTTACTTTCAGCAAGGCCTTCTCTGCTGGCCTGAACACCATTTGAAACACTGACCTACATTTACAATGTATAGTTTTTGTCCAATCAGATGTGTTCCCGTGTCAATGTATTTTGCCCAGGGCCTTATGTGTAACATACAGTAAATTATATTAGCAAAAAGGGGTGTTTTTTTAACCAATCGGATTTCAGATTGGCCTCACAGGGCCACCTTGCTGGCCCAAAATAACATAACATAGCATTGTATCTGTATCTGTATATGTATGACAAATAATCGAGTGGTTAGCGCGCAGATTCCAGTTCGATTCCACTCTACGGTATCTCTGTGTGGAGTTTGCATGTTCTCCCCATGCATGCGTGTTTTTTTTCCGGGTACTCCGGTTTCCTCCCACATTCCAAAAACATGCTAGGTTAATTAGCGACTCCAAATTGTCCATAGGTATGAATGTGAGTGTGAATGGTTGTTTGTCTATATGTGCCCTGTGATTGGCTGGCGAGCAGTCCAGGGTGTACCCCGCCTCTCGCCCGAATACAGCTGGGATAGGCACCAGCACCCCTTGTGACCCTCGTGAGGATAAGCGGTAGAAAATTAATGAATGAATGAATGAATGAATGAATGCTCGAGAGACACATTTACAAATTTTCAGGCAGCTTCCTTGCTAATCAGATTAATCAGTTAATCAGATGTATCGCAACAACATAGTCAAAGATAAAGATTTAACTGGTTTTGGTTTTATTTAATAACGGTGTCCATTTCCAAATATACGCAAAATGCCTCTCAAAATTGCCACACCTTGTTATATTGCATTTTTTTTATATTATATTGTATAATTAAGATGTGAGATTGATGGTATTAAAAGTGGATTAAGTCCCCATGAAGGCTCGGGTACAAAATCTACGACCCACTGCTGATTTCACTTTATGATAACTTGATAATTCCGAAACTACTTTTGATGTAAAGCAGGATGAATTTTATGTGTAATTCTAAAATTTTACTTTCCTAAGTAAAATTGATGCTCTTTTTAATGCACGTATATATAATTGCTATACCAGATGTGTACTCTCTTGCTTTATTTGCTTGAAATGTGCTGCTTTATATTTTTATGTCTGTATGATATTGTGACGGCAGCCTAAAGGGACAATAACATCTACCTCACACAACACCATATTAATTAACATAATTTAACATTAATACTTTTGTTTGTAGGTGCAGCTCATTTTTCTGAGACTTTGTGAAAGGTACGTCAGAGTATCTCTGAACCATAAAACACACTTGTGCAGTAAAAACGGGTGACGGGGGAATAGCGGCGACGCTCCCAATGTGTGTTGCTAAGTTACAATCGGAATGTCTCTTTCACAACGACACACCGAGTCACTCTTTGTTTAAAAAAGGAAAACTCCATGAAATGACATTTTACAGCTTGTTTACCCTCAGACGTCTCTTCTTCCCTGTCTGTGCGCTCAGACTGCAGGGAGCCTCCATCGTTGTTGCTGCTGTCCACCTCGTCCTCGTCGTCGCCTGTGTCATCTCCGCCTGTTGGGAGAGCGATGTACAACAAATAAGAAGTTGTAAGGTCACACATTAAAACGGAATCAATATGGTAACACTGGTCAAAGACTGTGTAGTGTTTTGGTTTTTAAGGTACTACTGCAAAAACGATAGTGAGGCATCCTTTGCAAGACAAGAGTACTCTGTTGTTTTTAGGAATCTGCTGCAAAATGGTGGCATTTAAAGGCCAATTTGTGGCCCGTGGGCCACCAGTTGAACTACCCTGTGATAGATAGCACAACAGAAGCTGCATTTACTTATACACACTTCCTATTTATTGCAGGACAACCTGTCACAGAGGATGTTTTTACATTGACAAACATGCATTATTGACATTATCATTATGATATGCGGGTATAGTGACAAATATGGAAGAAAAATTTAATGTGTGAACATCGTTTCTTGATATTTGGAGCACAAATGTTGATTAAAAAAAAATATGAAAAACTCACTTTTATCCTTGAAATCATGTGGGAATCTGTTTTGGAGAGGGTAGATCTGTATTAGTATCAGACAAATGATAACTGAGGCAAATCAACAGATAAGATAAATTGATTGACAGGGAGATCAGCGAATGGACTGCTAGCTAGCATACCCCAATTTAACCTCTTTAATCCGTTTAATGAAGGCTTCTCTCTTATCTTTAGCCTTCTTGCTCAGAATTTCACCTTTCAGGCCATCACATAGGAAAGCCTCCAGGTCTGAAAATAAAAATAGAAATAAAATATTACACAATTAGTGGTAGTAAGTCTCATTTCACGCCTCGTAAATGGTTGATTTTACACAGGAAATATAAACAATGCTAATAAACGCAGGTGTATGTAAGTACGTGGACCTTAAAAGTAACAGTCGGTTCTTTCCTTCCTCTTTTTCGAAGTGTAGTCCGGAAAAAAAAGACTGCGTCTGAGCCCCGGGTCACAAAAACAACACCTATGGATAGTTAAGTAGTTTAAAAGAATGTTTTACCTGACAGAAGTGTAGTTAATTCGTAGGGAAGAGCTCGCATGGTTATTTTGTTCAGGCAAGCACAGTCCAGAGAGGGGACTAATCACGTGATGCGGAAGTAGCGGCAGCCTCGCGCGCACAGAGACGCGGAAGTTAATCCTGTGATTATTTACTAGTGGACCTTTGTATGCATGCTTAGGATATATGAGACAGCTGCTGACGGCTTGATGTTTTAATGGGGCTTGACGCACTAATAAAGTCATGCGGCACAATACCATCGTCATATTTTACATTCATTCTTGCTCATATCTAGTGTGTGCATTGCACATTGTGTCACACATAATATTGAAAGGGGGTCATGGGAATTTTAATTACAGTATGTAAACATTATAAATCCAAACTGTTCACACAGTTCTACAGTTATCATCAACAAAACCACATATAGATGTTCCAAAGGGGGACGCGAACCTGGATTTCCTACCTGTGAAGAAGACATTCTAACCCAGGGGTGTCCAAAGTGCGGCTCAAGGACCATTTGACATATTTTTTGTCGTTTTTATTGTAAGAATACAATTTAACAAGAAAGCAAAACTAAAGGCCGCCATTGCAAGAAAAATGAATAATCAAGAATAATGTAAAAGATAATAATTAAATAAAATTCAATAAAAAATTAAATATAAGATAAACATTAAATAAAAATAAATAAAAAATAATAAATAAAGATAATAATTAATAAAGTCAAATATTTTGGGAATAATGTCATAAGTGTGAGAAAAAAATTACAAAAATAAAGTTGAAATAGTTGGAAATTGAAATAAAAATACAACAGCAGAAATTGAAAAATAACTCTAATTTGACAAGAATAAAGTCAAAATTAAGAGTCAAAAAAGTCACAATTTTACAAAAATAAACACATAATATTATGAGAAAAAAGTTGTTTTTTCTTAAACTTAAAAAGCCAAAAACTTACCACTTCCACACGGATAGGGAGGTTAACTATTAACAGTTATTTAACCTTTAACATGAACATTAATCAAACGTAATAATTTTTTCTGGGTACATGATACCATACAGCATCCATATCAAACTTGCGCGGGCTGCATTAATATTAAACTTTCATATCAAGGCGGGGGCCTCAAACTAGTGTCCTGCGGGCCACATTTGGCCTGCGGGCCGCATGTTTGAGACCCCTGTAATAAAGTGTCACACCTTTCGGCAACCGTCATCCACCCCAAAATCCTATGTTTGCATCTGAAATGTAAACAGTACACATGAAAACTAACCCTGTGATGGCTTTCTTTAAAGGTCACACACATTTGTCCTGTCGCAACCGAAGAACGCAGCTCGCCGCCTCATTGTTGCTCCAAATGTCACTCACGCATTATTCATCTTTTGACAGGCAGCATTCCACAGTCCAGGTGAAGAGACCCCGAGTAGCCTTTCAACTACCGAAGCTGCGATGAGGTCCAAATGTCAGCGCTCCTCTACAAGGACATCGATACAGCTCGTTCATGTTCTTCTTTGTGTTAAAATGCATTAGCATCCCTAACACGATCCAATGTCGCATAAGGTTTACGTTCATCCTCAAATCCTCTGCGTCCATTTAAACCGCGACCCACTCCTGACCTGGCAGTAGTTCCTCCCTTCCTCCCAGTTTGGAAGGAAAGGAGAGCCAGCTTGACCTTTGAACCGCATGTGTGTGTGTGTGTGTGTGTGTGTGTGTGTGTGTGTCTGCATGAGTCCATCGACATACTCTTTGTTTTGTTAAAAAATGATCCTTCCTTATGATAAAATTTCAACAAATAGCTCAACAGTATGCAGGTTTCAATATTTATATTGTATATAGTATATATATTAAAATGTTTCCATATTGTAACTATATGTTAGCATCATTATTCCGATCCAGATTCATGTAAATCCATTATTATATTCCAGGAAGCCAAAAAACACATTTCTATACTTATACAATTATGCAGAAAACTATTCAAAATGCATATAAATAATGAATGAAAGCCATAACTGAAAATATAAGTGTACTTGTACCGTCATTGAAGATGCGATGTGCCAGCGAGGTCAAGACAGACACCACCTTCCTGTTTTGCCATGAGTTATTTCTTGAATATGAAAGTGTTTCTCACCTCAAATGTTTGATTTTTTTTAATCACAGCTGCAAAGTAAGTCAAAATTATGCCAAAGAAAGTGAGAAACATTATTAGATTGAAAAATTATATCATGGCAAAACAAGAAGGAGGTGTCTGTATTCATATGGCTTCCGCATTGTTGTCTTTGGCAACAATGCGTCTTCAGTGAAGGTCAAAGAAACCCTTTTATTTGTAATTTATATGCATTTTGAATTGTTTAACGCATATAAAACCCTCATGGTAACATTCTAAAAACGTGTTTGGTGTTAACATTTAGCAAAGAACGACAGAATCAAGGTTTGATGACATCATAGGCGTAGAACAGAGCGGACTTCTGGTTCCTGTTTTCATACAGCAAGCTGCTAACATGGACATTTTGTGATTAAAAATGTGTATTAATAACAAAAACAAGTCATTGTACGCTGAGGGCAAAATTTGGCTGAATGTTAACCAAGGGCGTACTCTAACCAAGGTTTTACTGTTTATTGCTACTGCAACCTGAAATATTTAGGACAATATGAGCATTTGATATGTAGTAAAGGTCAGGGGTACCCATTAGTCGTTTTTATTGTTGAAACAAAATTCTGCACAAAACAACCACTTTAATAAGAAAAAAATAAAATGTTGAAAAATTGTAAATATATATACAAATACAAATTGAACAATCATTTTTGTAGGAAAATATTTCTTTCTATTTTATAATACATAACAGCAGCACATTTAATTCATTCCAAATTATACCGTAGCTCATTAAAAGTTTGAAGAAGTACAATCCGGAGTAAAGGATTGGTAATTCAAGGAAGCCATTTCATCTCCAAAGAGGCAGTAAACAAGCACCCTCACTGGTGAGAGCTTTATTGCCAATAAAATTTAATTACAAAGCCAAGAAAAGTCTTGACTCCAAACAGGGGGAATCGAACCGCAAAGAGGCTTTTGTTTAAACATTAAAAGTAAAGCAAGAAAAATTTACTTGGGAAGATATGACAAATAATTATTGCATTGCATTGGCTGTATCTTTTGTAAAATAAAAAAAAGACAATTAAATTGATTATAATCCATATAAAGATTTATTATTAGCAGGAAAATATAATTCTGACACAAAATGAAAATAGAAAAAAAAATAATGTAGTACCCAAGTCCATATATAAGCTAAATATAATGTGTTTTTTTTATTTTAACTTACCTTAATTATAATAATAAACTTATTTTTAATAGCTTAAACTGCGCATGTCCATTGTTGTTAGCGTTTCTGAGAAAATGTCCAAACTTTGTGGAGATAAAAGCAGCGGACTTGGAGAGGCCGGTGAGTAAACATGGTCCCGGAAAGAGACGTCCGCACCCGGGGAGAGATGACTGTGCAAGCCCGGGGAGAGATCATTGTCTGGGCCTATTCTGGTCCCACACACGGCAGCCGTGGAAGACGAATCCATGTGGGAATGTTTGGAATTTTTCTCATTTTCACACAAAGAAACATCACTGAGATCATTGTGCTGCGAATTTAAAGAATTTGTTTGGAAATACCTCTCCTCTTGACTCGGAAGATGTTCCACACATTTACCCCCACCGTCCCGGTTCGTCTGCCGTTTGTGCTTCATCCTGCGGTTCTGAAACCACACCTTGACCTGCTTCTCGCTTAAATCCAACAGGGACGCTATCTCCACTCGCCTGGGTCTGCCCAGGTATTTGTTAAAGTGGAACTCCTTCTCCAGTTCTAAAAGTTGTGTGTTTGTGTACGCCGTCCTCGGTCTCTTGGACGCCGTTGCACCACCGGATCCACTATCTGGTGTGTGTATATCCGGTGAAGCTACATTGGAAGGGAAAAAAAAAGAAATATAATGTAAAGATAAGATTTACGAGCTGAATGTGAACGCCACATGCACAATCCATCACTGCATTGTCGGCTATGAAGAGGATTTCAATAAAAAATCCGAAGAGTGTCAAAAAAAATGCAGATAACATCATGAAAGTTATTACGAATATGGAAGTTATTAACATGGAAGTCATCAATCATGCTGTCTTACCTTGAGGGGAGGCGTTCAGTGCAGAGGAGCCTTCAGGAGCCGCCTGGTGCCTCCTGGTGCTTTTCTTCTCCTTCATCCAAGGGTACTCCCTGGCAGGGGAAGGTGCTGCTCCGTCGTGAGTGGGGCTACCGCAGCCGGTGACGGGCAGCTGTGGCTCCCATCCACCGTGGAGATCCGCAGCCGGGGGAGAAGGAGGACGAGGGAGCGTTGAGGTCTTAATGGATGCGCTTCGGAAGGCATGGCGGCGGTGGTGGTGGTGAGGGAGGGATGTCAGGCACTCGGCGAGTGACGGTCGGCTGTTGATAAAACCGCTTTCGAGGCCGAATTCGTAATTCATCTCTTCCTCGTTGGTTTCGGATAAGCTGTTTTTAAGGAGGTGAGGCATTTGAGGTTGAATAATCGGCTTGCTAAAAGTGGATATGGTCGCTAGGGGACCTCTAAGCTGCAGGAACTGTTGCTTTCAGGAGGACATTAGAGCTAGAGTGTGGCAGCTTGTCACATGATTGCATCTGCCCAATGACAGTTTGGCGCTTTTATCAAAAGAGGACACTAACCCCCCCACCCACCCCAACCCCCCCTTTCTTCACACGATCCTGATTGATCGAAGTCAGAGAGTTAACGCCTCCTTGTATCGTCTATTTACACACTGTCCCTTACTGTCTCGTGACTTATATCACGTGATGTGGTATGCCTTTGGACACGTGTATGCTATAAAATAATACATATTATTATTACAATGTACAATAGACGGTCAATAGACAGACATTTCCGACCATGTGATGTCATGTGGCTGTAGTAAACCTCCTCCCCCAACACACAGATAAGGGAGGGAATGCAAGTACAATTATTAGGATATCTTTATATATAAACACATCAGTTGTTAAAGTGTGTGTGTGTGTGTGTGTGTGTGTTGGGGAAGGGGGTCATTTATGATGTTCTAATTAACACACACACACACACATATATATATATATATTACACTGTACACTATCACTAAAATATTATTGTGTAATTTGATGAAACATAATTATTATCAATGTAAATCCTGATAAGCTCACAGAACTCAAAAATATGCTCAAAAGTATATATACATACATATATATTATTATTATTATTATACTGTAAACCATGATAAGCTCACAGAACTCCAAAATAATATTTTAACAGACTACACAATAATATTTTAGTGATATTTTCTTTTACACAAAACAAAAAAAATACATTTGCTGTTGCCTTTAATTGTCTCAATGTTATCTTATAAATATTAATTTTACACAACATATTTATGGAGTAATTCACTCAAAATGTTCAATATTTTTGAAGCAATTGAAGGTACATTGGCTTGTTTACGGTGCTAATTATAAGGTAGCTAATTATACATCCGATTTAAGAGTTAAAACGTGTGATAAGAATATCCACTACATGGTTTTCTTTATCTTTCCTGTTTATTTACACACGCTAAAGCCGTTTTTGTGATGTTCGAAGTGCCCCTGAATGCATCTCACGTGCTTGTAATGAGAATGAGGAAGTGTAGCTCCCAGGATGAAGTGACGTGTGTGATTGGTGACACTTAAGTTATAAGATGTTGGAATTGTACTGCTGTTCATGTGTTCAGGTTAGAATTAAGTCAGAAAAGAGCGTCAGACCTTGCGTGGCTGCGTGGGGAAACTCCACTGTGCTAGCTCTGGTGCGCATGCGTAAATTACACAAAGAAATGTTACGTAATTCATGAACGTAATTAGTTCCCGCCATTTTTATATACACATATACACACACACACACGCATATATTTTCTATATAAAATAATAAATTCGTAATATTCTTTGAAAAATATCATAAAATTGTATAAAAGTTTATATAATTTATAAAATTGTATAAAAACAACAATTAAAAGGGGACAATTATGAAAGTAAAATCTTAGTTTAATGTAAAAAAGAAAAGTTGTGTTACGAAAGTAAAATCATTGACAGAAAAATTGTGTTCAATGTAAAGAAATATGTAAAACAGTATATATATATCTAGGTATAATATATATATACAACTTCACAGTCCTTATTATTACATGTATATGTAGTCCTTCTTGCAGGGGTGCACCATGTGTCACGTGACTACCCCTCCCCCAACACATACAGAGAAAGGTATAAATATCTGCACAATTATTATTATTATTTTATTATGTTTTAATATTTTAGTTATTTTAATTATTTTAATTATTTTAGTTATTTGTATTATTTGTATTATTTTTTATTATTATTATTTATTATTTTATTATTTTAATTATTAATATTATTTTGTATTATTATTATTATTATTTTATTGTTATTATTGTTATTATTATTTTTTATTATTTTAATTATTTTATTATTTTATTATTTTATTATTTTTATTATTTTTATTATTTTTATTATTTTTATTATTTTTATTATTTTTATTATTTTTATTATTTTTATTATTTTTATTATTTTTATTATTTATATCATTTTAATTATTAACATAGGCTAGTTTAGTGAGCCTACTTCCCCCCCAATTCCGGTGCATTGTTTTCTGCAGTATAGAGTAATAACAGCATCTTCACGACGTGTCGTAAAAATGCCGAGCGAGGCTGTGGAAAGCTGGGCGAAAAGGTGCAGGAAGGATGTGAAGGCTTGTTTATTGCACGGCTCTATAAACAAAGAGCCCTGCGGCCATCCTGCATGTGATCAATCTTTCTCGGCCGACGCTCTTGACAGCTCCCTGCCCCGGGAACACATTTAAAGCATCTAACGCTTCCCTCCATCAGATGGTGGCCAGAGGAGAAAGAAGACGAGAGGACGACCGCTGCTCTCTAGTCGGCATGGAGGGAAATTCTAGCATCACGTGGTTTTTCTTGCTAATTCATCCTTTCTAAAGAGGACTACAAAGACAAAGAAATACGGACTTATTTTTTTAATATTATTTTTGTGTTTGTTTAACGAATGGAGCAGCTTTAGTGTTGTTTGTTGAGGTGAGTTGGGGGGGGGGGGGGGCATTCCCATTCCTATTCCCATTCTCTCCATTTTTTAATCCACTTTTCTCTGAGCCAAGTCTAAAATAATCTACATTAAACCCAATTAGACTGCTCCTATTAATTATATTTGCACTCTCAATTGTGGAATTATACATTAAGATAATTATTGAAGCCAAACTATTTAGTTTTAATAATATTTTATATCATTTTATAGCATAAATTACTATATAAATGCCAATTCATTTAATATAAAGCATCCAAAAAAAATACAAATGAAATATTTCATTCACATATTCAAGCACCTGCACCGGAGACTCTAATATAAACTCATAAATGTGTTTTTATGATGTTGTTTTTTTATGAATATTTCACCGCATTGTTGGCAGCAAATACAGCCTGGATGACACATTTTTCCCGTCTGCTCACAAACAACATGGAGACATCTGGGAATTCCAGAAGGCCGACGTGAGTCGTGTGGATTATGTATGGATATGTATATATAAAATATTGTAGTTCTATATTTAAATATTCATGTGGGGAATAAACAATGTGGAAAAAGTTGATGGGAGTGTTTGATTTGTTCGATGACTTACAGGTTTGTTTATTGTTAGGCTGTTAGTTGAAATAGCTTGTTAGCTAATAGCTAGTTTTTCTTCCGGGTACTCCGGTTTCCTCACACATTCCAAAAAAAAAACATGCTAGGTTAATTAGCGACTCCAAATTGTCCATAGGTATGAATGTGAGTGTGAATGGTTGTTTGTCTATATGTGCCCTGTGATTGGCTGCATTACTTTAACAATAGGATTAGCATATTCTATAGTAGCTCGGGAGCTAGCTTTACTGACTTACAAATGTTGTATTATCGTGTTAAACAATGGCAAAGTTTCAGATAATAAGGCCTGAAAAACGCTCGGTTTCAGAGAGTTTTTTCTAAAACTGACTCCCTGTGATGTCACAATGAGGGAGACATCCTTATATGGGCGTGCACCCCGTGACCAATCACATAGGAGTGAGTGTGACTGGAGTCAAACAAATGGAAAAAATTGTAAATCCAGCTTCTGGAAGATCTAGAAAGCCTTCCATGCGGGTTATTGTGTGTAGCTGCTCTATAGGAGTCCACAACTCAATACAAAGGGATGAAAATGAGCATAATAGGTCCGCTTTAACTGCTATGTAAGAGTAAAAAGAAGTGAAAAATTATCTGCAGTCACCCCTTGTCACTTTGCGGTTAGAATTTTGCAGTTTTATTGTGTTTTTTACCCAAAAAATACATTAAATAAATATTGTTATTTTGCCTTTTTAGGCGTTAGTCTCTGCATCCTGGCGTTGCGCCACAACACCAACATGCCAAGATGTCACAAAATCATGTTTTCTGTTTATTTCCAGCCTATTATTAGTAAAAAAAAATGTCCATGTTTTTGCCTAAATTTAATATTTGAATGTATGTAGGGCTCTAATAATGTTAAAAACTGTATTTAGAAGGTCACAAAATGTCCATGTTTTTGCTTAATTTTTTATATTTGAATATAGGGGTGTTATTTCACGTATATAGGGCTCTAATAATGTTAAAAACTGTATTTAGAAGGTCACAAAATGTCCATGTTTTTGCTTAATTTTTTATATTTGAATATAGGGGTGTTATTTCACGTATATAGGGCTCTAATAATGTTAAAAACTGTATTTAGAAGGTCACAAAAACATGTTTTCCTAGCTCTAACTGTGAATATATTACATTTATGTAATATATGTGTGACAAAATCATGTTTTTCTGTTTATTTCCAGCCTATTATTAGTAAAAAAAAATGTCTATGTTTTTGCTTAAATTTTGATCTTTGAATATAGGGGTGTTATTTCACGTATATAGGGCTCTAATAATGTTAAAAACTGTATTTAGAAGGTCACAAAAACATGTTTAATCCATGTTCTATGGTTATCATCACTAGTATTCTTCAGTGCTGAAGTGGCATCACACACTAAACCTCACAACAACAACAAAAAAAATGCTGACGTCCAAGAAGAATTGTGAGAAATTCAACACAATGGATGAAAATCATTGTAAATGTGCATTAAATGCAACATGAATCTATGTGATACTAATGGAAGATTATACCTGAAAGTGGACAAAAATGCCATTTTGGGGCAGTGGGGGCTAATTTGCATTCATCCCAGAAGTTAATGGGCTCCTCACTGCACCAAGTTTAATGACACAACCACACATAGTGATAGTAAAAGGTGATGACCAATGCTATGCTATTTGTTGTGCAGCCAAGCAACCCTCACAGGCCGTGTTTTACTCTGCTTCTTCTCTCCTCGGATTTGCCGATTTACACAAAATCTGTGAAATCTGGCAGTACGACAAATACAACCAATGTGAGAAAACACCTTATAAGTCCAGGAGGGAACCTCAATGTCCACATTTGGATGTCATCAGCCCCCGACAGGAAGGATCGTACAGTAGACGAATGGACTACATATGTTCAAGACTCTACTCCCCTGAACTTCTTCTGCAGAGTTCACGTGTAGGCTCTCTCAGCACTGGTTGTCACCTGGTCTGATGAATTGAGTAAGGGGGGTCACGGAGGTCAATGCAAACAACATTTAAAAGGAACTTTCTGTTTGCATGCATGATACTTGATACTCAATCAAAAAAAGTAATGGTAATTTCATCCTGGTTTGATAAGATACAGTGTGGACGCTAATGAGCAATACATGTGTGGTTTAGGGGGAGGGAACGGGGAGTGTGTGTGTGTGTGTGTGTGTTGGTAGTGATGGCATTTTAAGAATTCAAGTTCATTACATGCAAGTGTCAGTGTGCTTGATTGATTCCCAAGGAAATGAAATTACACTCAGCTGCTACAACACGTGCACAGTCTAATGGTTATCCTCCTGTACTCAAGAGACTTAGCCTTAGCAACTTTGTTGTTGTTGTTGTTACCAAATAATAGAAACACATTTGTTGGTGGTTTGATTAAAAATAAATATACTGTATATTTCATGGCATTTCGTTATATTGGATAGGTGTCAAATTGCATCACATTTGCATTAGAAACAAAAAGGTAAAATTCTATCACCAATGCATATCATGTAGTTGATGGCTTGACTTCCTTCCCAATGTTATGCTCAATGGTAATCAACAACTATATATGGCACAATATTCACTACTATTTTAAATAAGGGTGCTACAATCAAATTTTAAATCTGAATAATACAACGGTACACGACGAAAACCCAACAAAAATGTATCTAATACACCCAATCTGTACAAAATAACACCTTAAAAGGTGATACGAAAATCAAAAGTGAGCATTTTCACTACAACAAAGTATGCTAGGAAACGCCTAGTACAAATGCAAACACTTCCGGGTCAGACATCTCATTTACATTTGTGATGTTTTTGTGTTGATAGAAAATAGTGTCGCTTTTTAGAGAATGACTAGCATCAATTAATTTATCGAAACGAACAATTAGGCAACAACCATAGTCATATATCTGCGAAGTAAATATTTCAAACAGGCATAAATAAACACAAAAATGCACACTCCGATTTAAAAAAAAATATTGGTGGGGGTAATGTCCAGTTGAACCCTGTGATACACTAAATAAAAATGCTTATGTCACCGAATGCACTCATTCTTAATAATAATATACATATTTAGATTTTTAATGGTTTCAATTCTATTTAGATTTTTTTAAAGGTTGTTTGGGGGCACCGTGAAGTAACAGGAGTCAATTCCTTGATGTCCCTGAATGTACCATCCATCTTGCTCACGTATTATCTAAGCAGACGAGCCGCTGCTGCCACCTGCCGGCACTTTTGAGCGCAACATCAATCAACTCGACAAAAAAAACAAGACAAGTAACGTTTTTTTCTTGTCGTTTCTAACTAAACATTTAATTCTAAAACTTTTACTTGAAAAAAATATATTTATTAATAGTGTATAATTTTGTGTAATATATTTTTAAGTGTTTTGTCATGTATTAAGTGTTTGCAGATTTTATTTTTTTTAGAGGTGTCCAGTTGAAATCACTGTGGCAACAAAACAACAACAACAAAACAAAACCAATGAAAGGATGTTACTGCACTGCGACTATCTAATTGTTAGAAGATGGTTGTAAAGTAATTAGACGGCTCCACTGACCCCCCCCCCCTCAATGTGTGTGTGTGTGTGTGTGTGTGTTCGCCCAGTCCTCGAGGCCTATCTTGCAACAATCTTAAATATTTACCCCATCTTTATTAGAAATATTGCTTTACTGCTGTCACAAACTTTTAATAAAACAGTCCTGACTGAATTTTTGGGCTTTATCTGTGTCTTCGTGAGGCGTTCAAAGGCCCAGACGACGATTACTAAGGCCGAAAATAAATACAAAACAATGTAGATTTGAAGATATTATTTCATTTCGGCAATAATTACAAAAAAAAATAATGTTTAGAGTCAAATGAAAACTAGTATTAAAAATAAATCAAAATAGCCTAATTCTTTATTTTAAAACTCCTTTTAATACATCATTTTTTCTTAGTTCAGTCACGTAATTGTTGATAGAAATAATTAAAACACGTCTTTGGGGCGGAACATAATGTTACAACATGAAATGAGAAGTCGATTTTGAACTGGATTTTCTAAAAAAAATAATAATTAAAAACAGCATTACGTTAAACATGATCATAAAATCCATTAAATTATTCTAAATGTGCATTTTTGCTACAATAAGACACCTAAAAAGCATGTACAAAACAGTCCTAAAAAATAATAATAGTGATAAGAATGAATGTAAACGTTGCAAATAGGTAGCTGAAACACATTCAGGTAGTCGAGGATTATTTCATGCATCGAAACGAAAAACGTAAAATACAATTCACAAAAACACACAACATTGCTTCGACAACACAAACTAGACACAACAACAGGTCTGGATAATAAGTATACACCCCCCCCCCCCCCTTGCCGGGAAAAAAAAACCCCTCCTAAGGAACTCCATCTCCGGTTTCCTATAGACTCTAACGCACCACACGAGGACGATTTAATGCCACTTAACTGTCTCTCCTCCGGTCTTTGTTGTCTTTCTTCATCTTCATCCTGCGGTTCTGAAACCAGATTTTAACCTGTCTCTCGGTCAGATTCAGGACTCTGGCCACTTCGTATCTCCGATCCCGTGGGAGGTACATGTTGTACAGAAACTCCTTTTCCAGTTCCAGGATTTGGTGCTTTGTGTAAGGGCAGCGCTTCTTTCTGGTGGGCTTTGCGTGGAGCCAGTTGGATGACGGGTTGTCTGCACACACACACACACACACATATATATACACAAGATGATTCAATAAAGGAGAAAAAAATCGGAAATTATAGAACTGTTGTTTGTGCATGGTTGCAGTGGTCTGCGTCAAGGTGTGGATTCCCGCCATTATAACGCAAAAGAAGGCGTTTCTTACTCGCGTCCACTTCCCTCCTCTCCCCGGTTGAAGGGCTCTCCTCAGTCGGCTTGGACGTGGATGTTCTCTCGCCGGGGACCTCCGCCAGGGCCGCGGTGCTGGTGCTCTCTGCGTCAGACAAAAGAGGAGTGTGCGTCTCCAAAGTCGTGCACTCGCCACTCCCAATCAGGGGCTCGGGTTTGATCTCGTAATGCACGGCTGTCGACGGTAGTCCCGTCAAGCACAGGGGCGCAGACACGGACTCCAGAGTCCAGGATCGAGCAAACATGCCATCGGCGTCCCCGCTGGTGGCGTAGTGCTGGTGGATGTAAGTCGGCGTGGAAGGATTGGGAGGGTGCACCGCCATGGGACCCCAGGACGCGCCGAAAATAGCCGATTTCTGCAAAGGGCAAGCTTCCTGTCCGCCATATTCGCTTAGCATCGCCTGCTCCACCCCTGCAGCTGATGGGAACCTCGATGGCACATCCTCCTGATCGGGGACAACACCCGAGTCCGCGTAGTAGCTCAGCGTCGACATTATAAAGATATTTAAAAATAATAAAATAAAATAAAAAACAATGTTAGAATCCTGCAAAGTGGCGCAAAAGGCGTCTCATTGCGTGGTATTGCGCCTCTTCCCGCAGCAGCCTCGCCGCTCACTGCAAGTTGAACATTGTCCAAGATTGGATAGGGCGCCCTGAACACGTCACCGTGGGACAGAACAATAAATAATAAATCAGCCCTCCACTCTTTGCTGCTGTTTCTGCTGCTGCTGCTGCTGCTGCTCAACTCAATGGCCACCGTTTTCAACGCCATATTTTAATAGCAAATTCCCCTTCCTCTTTATTACAAGCAGCACTTCGCTTTTATAAGCAATAAAACTCATGATTTTCGTCGAGAGATCTTATTTATTAATGCTTGTTGATGTTTTAAGCTTCCTAAGAGAGACGTGCCGGGCGTATTTGGTGTTCATTAACATCTAATGGGATTATTAATTGGAATCACTTAAACACCAAAAAGGCTTTTTAAGGGCTGATATTTGACAAGAAAATAACTACAATTTAAAAGAAAAATAACTTAACATTTATATTACATTTTTGTATCACTTTGTTATATATATTTTTTATTTTATTGAAATATAAACTGTAATAATAATACTGTCTTACAATGCTTATTTAAAATAAATTGTTTTCCAATTGTGGACATGTATACAATTATCATTATTATAAAAATTAAATTATATATATTTTTTGAATAAATTTTAATTAAACAAATTGTTTAAATTGTGTAATTTAATGTTTTTTAATGTTTTTTTTTACAAAAAACATTTTCTATATTCTATCAAGCGAAAAAAAACTAAATAAATACAAAAAAAACAAATTTTAAACTATTATTTTTAAATTATTATAATTTAATTATTATTTAAATTATTTTTATATTATTATAAAAATTATTTTCAACGAATTTTTTAAACAGGCCTAAATTCCAAACAAAATTGGATTAAAACTTGTCAATATTTAGTGTATTTATATTTATATATTTTTCATATTTAGTGCATTTATATTTATATATTTTTCATATTTAGTGCATTTATATTTATATGTTTTTTCATATTTAGTGTATTTGTATTTAAATTTCTAAGAAAAAACAAAACACGTAGTATTTTATTGTGTTTTTCATTTCTAAACACACAAAAAAATGCAAAAAGTATTTGTATACGTTCAGACGTGTACCTTTACTGTACATGTATTATTTTTAAATTGTATTAAAACACTGGAATAAAGATAATAAAGAGTGTTTTTTAAATGGCTTTTGTTTTGGATTCAAGCTACTAAAACACGTCCGGGTCCAGTTTCCAAAGATGTCCCCCCCCCCCCCCCACTGCTGCTTGTTGGACTCATCCAAGACGAGGCTTCACTCAGCAGAGCAGGGCGAGGTTATTTGGGTGCCATAACGGCCCCTTTTATCAGGGGGGCAATTGGGGTTGTTTTTCTTCAAGTTACAACCTGGCTGTCTAAGCTAAATATCCCCCCCTCCAATAAAGCCGGGCCTTTGTGTCTTTTCTGAGGCTCAAAGCAGACGCATCCGGCGTTTTCCTATACGGCGAGGCAACTGGCAGACTGCAATGATCATAACCGAGGCCTTGTCTGTGCTCTCCTCCACCCATACAAAACTCCAGCTAAATTACAGGCATTTATACCAAAAATAGTTAAATATGGCCTGAAATCGACGAACTGCGTCACAATATCCAGGGTTGCTTTTACTCACAACAATAAAACACAACTCGGCGCCTTTAATTCGCTACCAAGCACATTATTGATACGTGCAAATGGTCACTTTTCACAATGCGACGACTTTTTACTGAGGTAATCAAGGCAGTTTCCTGTTGTGGGACAAGTCACACAGCCCAACAACATGAGACTACCTAAACCACTCCACAGCTTCTCTCCTCTTCTGGGTTGCACTTTTTGTGCAGAGCCGATACAAAGATCCAACCCAACTGTCATTATATTTTTACTGCACACATCCAAAAATTATTAAAAAATTATCATTCTGTAGAGGGAATTAAGAAATGTCTATATTGTCAATGAAGTAAGGTGTTTGTATTTATATGGGTTGATTTGTATGTATTTCACCAGCAAAAATGGGCGACTCTTTATTAAATCTTGATGCATTAATGCAAGTGTGCTTGCTCTGAGCATGCGCAATGGTTTTCTGCAGCTTTTAACCCAAAATACAGTGCACATAAATGAGAATATAATGACTCTACATCTTGCAGTGCATGGGAATAAAAACAAAATACGTCCATGATTGCTTTTATTAAATTTGACCAGCAAAAGTGTGCAAATATTCATGAAATCTGGGACTATGTAAATGTAAATGTAACACCTCAGGGTAACATGCATGCACATATAGTAACGGTTTTCACTATAAGTGTAGTCACATGGTGTACATTTTCCAACCAAAATGGCTACAAATTGCACTTTATAAATACACATTTTCCACGACGAATAAAAGCTGAAAATAAATCAACATTTAAGAATAAGTTAGCAGTATAGGGTCCTGTTGGTGGTGACAGTTTGTACCGTATAAGGGCGAGTCGTGGGATGGAAATTGGTCAAAAAAAGTCTCAGGAGAAACCGTAGCTGCCGGAGAGCTCCCGGATCCGGTTTTCCCGGCTCATTTTTTTCAGTTTCATCCTCCTGTTCTGGAACCAGATTTTCACTTGCCTGTCGGTGAGGTGCACACTGCGGCTGATCTCCAAGCGACGCTCCCTTGTCAAGTACATGTTGAATAGGAACTCCTTCTCCAGCTCCAGAGTCTGGTGCTTGGTGTAAGGGCAGCGTTTCTTCCTGCCGCTTTTGGCAGTCAACCAGTTAGCCGGACTCTCAGTTTTGACGTCTTCTGCAAGGGGAAAGACACGGTGAGGCGTGAGGCAACAGGTGGGGGAAGCTGAGTGGGTGCAAAGATGAAAATGTCGGATTTTTCAATGTAAAGTCGCTGTCAAACGATTGAGCTTTAATTTAGGGATTGTCAACTTTTGTCTATTTCATTTGTACAGTATACTTAACACTACGCTTATTTAGATGCCACATTTACTAATTTTTATTTTTTATTAATTTATTATTATTATTATTTATTTATTTTAATTATTTTTTTTAATATTTAAATAAGTTGATGGAAATTTACATTTTACTCTTATGAGATGAATATTAATTCACTGATATGCCCTTACCACACATACATATATGGCTCCAATGTGTCTAATAGTATCTTGTTTGTGTTTACTTCCACTCTGCGTGTATTTCTGCGGATATATTATTAAAAGCCAGCCCTTTGCATGTCAACTACACTCCTATTAAGGCATTAAACATGAAATTTACAAGGCAGGCCTGCATGTGATGAAGGAAAAGAAGGAAGAACAGAAGGAGAACAGAAAGCAAACAAGCATACAATCAGACTTTGTGATTGTGATCAAAGATTGTCTATTTCGGTATGATAGAGACGCGTAAAAATACTAGAAACACATGTGATGTTCACGTGTCGTTGCAGTAAAATATACAACAAGTTTTCAACCTTTTATGGGCTTTTCCGCAGACTCCACACGGCATGCCTCCACAAGCTCCGGAGAGGATGAGGAGGAGCCTTCGGATGAGAGCCGGCTGTCCTCGTCTCTGGCCGGGATGCAGGGCTCAGACGCGGGAGCTTCGTTTCTGCTCTCCCGGAGTCCCGGCTCCGCTACGCTGGAAGGTGCAGGAGCGGTGAGAGAGGGCTGCGTATCCGCACGAGGTGGTCTCTGCTGCGGGAAGCTGTTCACGCTCGGCTGGATGTCGTGGTGGTAAAGCCTGGAGGATGTGTACGTCTGGGAGAGGCGGAAGTAGCCCGGAACCGGTACGGTGCCGCCGCCTGTGACTGGGCAAGACACACCGGAGAAGGAGATGTCCTCCACTGTGGCTCCTTTGGGGCATTTATCCGCCTCGTAAAGGCAATAAGCGTTCTCTTCTTTGATGGCGGCGGAGAAGGAGCACTGCTGGGTCATGTGTTGGCCGCTCGGCTGCTCCACTCTGCAGGACCGAGACGCCTCCAGCCAGGTCTCCATCCCCGGAGCGTAGGGCGCGGAAGGCGGCATGCCACTCTGAGAAGTCCCCTCTGTGCGCTTGCCGATTCCCGGGAAACAGGACGATCCGGCAGGGAGTCCGTAGGAGTATTCCGGTGGTAGATACACCCCGTTGCTGTGGTAGTAAGCCCCCCCGTCGCCCCTCACGTTTATTAGGGAGTCCACAAAAAACGAATTCGCAGCCTGGTTGTTGGGGCATGTCATGGCTGTGCTAAAATCGGACGACGGCTGAAGATCGCCCTTTCTGGCCGACATTTCTTGTGCAAAACATTGCGGAATAATTAACCGATACTCACGCTTCTCCGTGCAGCCCCGCAGCCAATTAAAACAGCAGGCGGGCTGCAGGCTCCTCCCAGCCCGGTCCAGCCCGCTGCTCCAACCGTCGTATATTTTCTTTTAGGTTAAGTCGAGGAAAAAGTGCAAGGAGAGAAGGTTCGCACCTAAGGGTTGGGGGATTGTGGGTAAAATATCATTTGAGCACACGTACGTGAACGCGTCATTGTTGCAAACCGAAGAGTGGGGCTCACGCCTGGACGATGCTTTTGCTTTATGGCCGCTTTTACAAGCATTGTAAAAAATGAGGAGCAGTAAAGGTGCATCATACGTCCAAAAGGTCTTCCTCGGGGGGGTCTTTCTTTCTTTCTTGACCTCCTTTTTTTTTTTGGGAGTGGGGGCTCTGTCATTATTTCTAATGTTTAGAGGCGTGCAATTGGAATGCATTGAAATGCATTAAAAATGCAATTTAAAAGACCAAAATGCTCAAAAATATTTGAGATGAAAAGTAGTTTGAAAATCTGTTATTTTTCATAATATTGGCATGTCATTAAAATAATTTTTAAATGCATTATTATGGAAATAAAATATTTAAGACTGTTAAAATGATTTTATTGTATTTTTTAAATATGTATTTTAAGGTTCTAGTAAATATATTAGAAGGTTGTAATTTATTTTAAGCAATGTATGAATTTAATTAAATATTTTTACAGTTACTGGCTTACTTTTTAATAAAAAAAAAAATTAAAATACGTATAATTAATTCAGAAGACAGTTACTCGCAAAATTCTAACAATTAAAACTGTTTACATTTAAAAAAAATAAACATTCTATTGAGAAATTTAACCAGAGTGGGTTTAATTAATTCATTAAAAATTATTTAAGCAATTATACATTTTTAAAAAAATATTTTATTAATTTATTTTACATTTTCTCATTAATAATCTCCACTTTTTTTTTTAAAAAGAAGACAACCTAATAACGTCCTTTCATAAACATAACCAGTTAGCGTATTAGCTGTATTTTTTAAACTTACAACTTATGTCACTAAATTCATTAAGACAGGTTAAAAAACATATTAAAAATATGTTTTATTATGTTTTAACGCCTGGAAATAGAAGCTTTTTATTCCCATTCCACAACATATAGATTATATATACATATATATATTAAGTATAATGTCTATTTTCTACTTTTCAGGCAACAAATCCTATTTATTATACCATCTAGGATGGTGTTTGAAACCAAAAAAAGTATGCAGCCTCATTTGAATGTATTGTAATGATTTGCAGCTGGGTGAATATTATGAATATTAATGCCACGTGCGTGATGGATGCGTTTGCTGTCATGTTTGACTTTACTACGCTGATTTAAGCCGCAAATAAACGTCACCAGATAGATAACATAGTCCATAAGAATAAGACTATAAGACCTTTTAAGACTTTTGTTGTTGTTGATATATGTCAATAATATTCCATAATACTCCATAATACTCGATATTAATAGTTGTTGGAAAATCGTCGTGCTTACCTTGAAGGCTGAAATCGTGCAGTGGAGTCACATCTTTAAAATCTGAAAGACAACTTCTTCCACGGGATTCACGGCAATGACATTGATCGGTTTAGCGCCCTCCAGTGGGGGGAAAAAGCTGCAGGCCTACATTGCACCATAACACACACACACACACACACACCAAACACACACCAAATACACTTATATACACACAATCCGGAATATTCCTGCGAGTTTTGCGTGCTGACTCTGCAGCCCGAATGCTCCGATATGGCGCAACAGCTCTCTTGTTTGTCGCAGGCGTCGCAGTTAATAACCTTGGTTCTCAGACGCTTTATTGCACTCCACTCCAAACGCTCCAGACGAATCCGCCCTTTTTATGGCCAAGTTACTGGAGCAACTGGGAGGATGTGCAACAATCAAAGCGGAATTCCAGGGGGAGTCTCACAGGATGTACGATATAAGGAAGTCGTACGATCTTATTGCAGGGGTCATTCAAAGAGGCCTGCTTTTAGCTCCAAAATGAAGCATTCAGGTGCTCAAATATACATTAAAAAAAAAAAACCTTGCTTTTCCTGTGCAAAAACACACATAAGTGCAAAGGGACCAAAAAAAGGTTGCACCCCCCCCAACTAAAAAAAAAAAATCCCATAACAGGCACGTTAGGTCAGAATTCAGCCTGCAGGAAACGACTTGAGCTCTTTTGTAATGGATATCAAATTAAAAGCTGCAGCAGATCCTATTACTGAGTCTGCTGGGGGGGTGAGGGGGTGAAGGGGGGGGGTATGTTATAATATCAGGCATGTTGCTGCAATATAAAAATAAAAATAAGGGATAGTGTTTCATTGGAAGGGGATTCAGAGTGCTTTAAAAAATATAAATACAACTTTTATGCCTGTTTAAAAACAGGCATAAAGTGGGCGTGGCATCACTGCAAAAAAAAGGTCAATAAGAAAACAAAATAACCCTTTTTTTCTCTTCTTCACGCTATAATTAAATGAAGTATTGTACAAATAAACTGATTCCAGTTGGTGTTTTTGTTTGTGCATGTAAATGTGAGCATGGAAACAATTATATTAGCATATAATAATAATAATAATAATAATAATAATAATAATAATAAAGCAAGAAAGAATAACAATGCAATCCCATTGGGGTCCATGTGTTGTGATGTGGAAGCGTCCATTATATTATATTATATTATATTATATTATATTATATTATATTATATTATATTATATTATATTATATTATATTATATTATATTATATTATATTATATTATATTATATTATATTATATTATATTATATTATATTATATTATATTATATTATATTATATTATATTATATTATATTAAATTGTATTAAATTACATTACATTATTTATATTTATATTTATATTTATATTTATATTTATATTTATATTTATATTTATATTTATATTTATATTTATATTTATATTTATATTTATATTTATATTTATATTTATATTTATATTTATATTTATATTTATATTTATAAATAAAAATAAAAATAAAAATAAAAATAAAAATAAAAATAAAAATAAAAATAAAAATAAAAATAAAAATAAAAATAAAAATAAAAATAAAAATAAAAATAAAAATAAAAATAAAAATAAAAATAAAAATAAAAATAAAAATAAAAATAAAAATAAAAATAAAAATAAAAATAAAAATAAAAATAAAAATAAAAATAAAAATAAGGGATGATGTTTCATTGGAGGGGATTCAGGGTGCTTTAAAAAAATATAAATACAACTTTTATGCCTGTTTAAAAACACGGTGGGCGTGGCATCACTGCAAAAAAAGGTCAATAAGAAAACAAAATAACCCTTTTTTTTCTCTTCTTCACGCTATAATTAAATGAAGTATTGTACAAATAAACTGATTCCAGTTGGTATTTTTGTTTGTGCGTGTAAATGTGAGCATGGAAATAATTATATTAGCATATAATAATAATAATAATATAATAATAATAAAGCAAGAAAGAATAACAATGCAATCCCATTGGGGGTCCATGTGTTGTGATGTGGAAGCGTCCATTTTTTTTTTTTACAAGAGGGGGTTGCTGGTGTAGTACTGTAAACGGTCCCTGCTCAGTTTCTTCTCCTTCATCCTCCTGTTCTGAAACCAGATTTTCACCTGTCGATCAGTCAAGTTGAGCATCCTGGAAAGCTGAAGACGTTTCTCTTTGTTGATGTAAACGCTGAAGAAGAACTCTCTCTCCAGCTCCCTGATTTGATACTTGGAGTAAGGACATCTTTTTTTGCGCGTCCTTTGCGCACCTGTAATTAAAAACAAACAAAAAAAATACAATATCATAATATCATAAGACTAGGATGTGACTATTACATAAACTGAGGTGGTCTCAGGGGGTTGAAATGGATATCAAAATCGGAGTCAGACATGAATAAATAGTCCAGTTTTGGTTTTCACTTGGCTGTGCGTAAAAAGGGTTTCTTCTAGCAGCTGCGTGGGTATATTAAATCCCCGCAAACCCAGTAAATTTGTACACATATTGCTCATTAAAATTATAAGCAGCTCTTAAAACCCAAACACTTGACAGCTGGATTAAAGGCCCGGCTATATAGTCGTGCGTGGGGTTGGAGTTTTGCACACACACAAAAAGAAAACACGTAAAAATGGTGGAAACGTGAGATAAATGATCATTTGTAATGATATTCATAACGGTTGATGTTTATTATATTACAGAGCATCAATAGTTAATGTTGAGGTGATGCACGTGGCCGTGCATGCCCTTTAATAATGGCAAAAAAAGTATGAGATAAGATGCAGATTTATACATATATATTTATTTATATTATTTATATATTATATATATATTATATTATATTTTATAAAATTTTATTATACTATATTATATTATATTTTATAAAATTAAATTATTTATATTTATATTTATATTTATATTTATATTTATATTTATATTTATATTTATATTTATATTTATATTTATATTTATATTTATATTTATATTTATATTTATATTTATATTTATATTTATATTTATATTTATATTTATATTTATATTTATATTTATATTTAAGTTTTAGGTCATTACATTACATTACATTATTACATTATAGAACACGTTAGGAGTTACAAGAGTTTAAAGGGGAGCGTCAAAAATTGCAATCAAATGCGCTAATTTGCACTTTTCCCGCAAGTTAAAGTTGTTCATTATACAATAAAACACCAATAGTTTCATTTTAAGTCGCTGGTTAGTGTTAGGATGTGAGGATAAGTGCTGTTTTTTAAGGCTCAATCATTGTGAGGTGTGAGAAAGTGTGCTTATTTGCGTATTTTTTTGCGGTTAAGTTGTTGATTGTATTGCAGAAAGTGTTGATAGGAATCGCAATCACAACAAAAAAAGTGTAAGAAAATGTGCTTATTTGCATTTTTTGGTACATAAAGTTGTTCAATGTATGGTAGAAAGTGTTTATAAGAGCCCAGCCTAGTTAAAGTTCACGTTTAAGTCAATTAATCATGTTTAAAACTGTTCTTTTAACAGTTAAACATCACAAAAAGTGTATGAAAATGTTCTTGTTTGAATATTGTGCCGTTAACGTCAATGATTTATAGCAAAAAAGGCAGAAAAAAGTAAATAAAATTGAATAAAAAGTGGAGTTTTGCTGATTAAAAAGGGCTAAAAAGTAGGATTTTAAGATAATAATAATAATTTCACGGCCAATTTCACGCCAATCACATGATGTAGTGGAATTTGTAAAAATAGTTTTCGGTGTGTTATAAAGTTAACCATAAAGCTTAAGAGGGTATAAAATAGCATATAAAAGTCTTTATAAGAGGAAAAGCGGTTCGAGTCCCTCCAGTAGTATACTCACTGCCTCCCTTGCTGCTCGCCTCCTCGCCGAGGTCCGGTGACGATTTGGGGCTGCAGCTGTCCGCGGTCACGGAGCCCGGTGCCGGAGGATCCGGAGCTGGGCTCGTCTTGCCGACTACGAGTTGTTGTCTATCCGAGTGTGTCGCCTGCTGAGTCGGCGTGACTCCGTGCTCCGCTCCCGCATAAGCCGAGTCGAAAAACTGATCAAAAGCCTGCGGTAAGACTCCGTTTCTCCCCACGCCGCTGTGGAAGCCCCCCGAGCCGGTGTGGACACCCCCGCCTTTCCCGGGAACATCCCCGCCTCTGGGGGTCCCGTTTGTCCAGGCGTCGTCAGCGTAGCAGTGAGGTAGACTCCCTCTACTGTGGTGCCACTTAGCTGCACTATCGATGCCGTAGTCCCTGAACGCAACATCTCTCACGGAAGGAACCTGAGGCAACGCCGACTGGTAGGAGTAAGCCACCGGGCAAGAGGAGGACTGCCCCTGCGTGAGATAGTGAGGCAGACCCGTGAAGTCGTAGTAAGTACAGCTCGGTAAATACATATTCGAAGCATCCAAATCCATATTCCGTTCCTTAATAATCCTCACATCGCTGCTGTGCCGGGTTGGGCTGCAGTGACTTTAAATGAGGCGGAATCTCTGAGCGCTTTTGCTCCTTAGGCTGACGTGAGGAGCCATGTCGGGTCCGGGAGTCATGTGACCACTGGCACGAGCATGACATATCGCCCTTTAGTGTGGGGGCCCATGACTCAATGGCCGCCCTCTTGGCTGCAAAGGCAGGAGGAAAAATACATTTTGCATCATTTCGATCCAGTTTTTGGAAGCTGGTTCAGATCTTGAAACACTCCCACGCTTTGAGTTATTACTGTGAGGCTTTTTGTTCGTTCGTCTGTTTGGAAACTTTAACCGACTTAGCATGATAAAGGACGTTTTTCATGGTTTTGGGCGGCACATTTCGTTTTTTTCCCCCCGAGTTTGTACTAAAAGGTAATATTTAAATAGCATTATTATTATTGTTATGTGTGTCATATGAATGTCTGCCTTCACATTTAAGTATATTTATATTAGTAGGACGTTATTTTGCATTATTCTTACAGTAAATTGTCAAAATTCGTTGAAAAACACTGTTTTCTTTTAAAAAGAGACACTGTTTACTTTAGCAAGATTCGGTTAGCTTATCTCGAAAACATGAACTATTATAGTAACATGTATTATAATTATACAAAAGTATGCTTAATCTACAATTAAGATAAACAAAAATTAATGTAAATATCAAAATACATTTTAATAAACATAATTAGCAACGCACTGTATGTAATAATACTTAAGTCCTACGCAGTATAAGGTCCTTAAAGTACACACGCTCCTTTTTTTTTACTATATAGCATTAAAGATCATGAATAAGTACTAAATACTAAACAGGAAGTATTACTTGACATTTATTACAACTTTCTAACGCTACTTTGTATTAGTGTGTATTGTATTTTATGCGCCGACATAAATCAACGCAATACTGCGGCATTAAGTAACAGATACTGTCACTTTGGAGTAATTGTGGTTGGGAAAGTATACAAAATAAAACTTTATGTACACCACGACATGTAAATTGTCAAAAGGACAATTGTAAAACAGGTGCACCCCCCCACCCCCCCACTTTGAAAAAGGCTTCCAAGTGGATCAGTCCTGTAATGTGAGACCTAAAGACCAAAATAAATCACGACAGAACTGTCATAAAGTGCAGCGTGGAAGACAAAATGGAAACGAGAGGTCATTAATTTGGATGGAGTGGAGCGCATCACAAACAACATTTCAAAATAAAAGCATCAAATTAGTACACATTACTATTTATACCCACTGTACTCTTGTGTCCACAGTTTTTGTTCTAAAAGAGGTGAGTTTGAGTAGAACCCCCCCCCCCCACCCAAGGAAGTACACACCTTAACTCCACGACTTATATGACTTCTTTCCTTTTTCTCCACGCCAAAGTCCCGCTTTTGACCTTGGCTCAAGAACACTGCAACCTAAATGACATGTGGTGTTTTGCAGGTTGCGAGTCCAACCGCACCCTGCTTTAATGCATTCTCTGTAGCTGACACACTGCAAAGGTTGAGCCCTAAAGATGAGGTTACCAAGGCAACGGGGGCAACAACAATAATAACACCTCTAATGTTAAAGCGATTGCTTAGCAAATGTTATTGTCTGCCGATGCTTCGCCATTATTTTGTCATCCCCCCCCCTCCCTATAAGAACACACATAACCCCCCCCCCACCCGTCCAGATTAGAAATACAAGACAAACTGATAATATTACAAATTGCATGTTGAGTACTATAATTGTGTACATGTTGGTAGGTCTGCATTACCACCATACACACACACTATTCGAGAAGTACTGCTGTATGTACAAAACTAGCAAAGAACCAACAATGACAATTTGATGTCATTGTGTGGTTATTATGACGTAGCTAAACTTAGCCAAATTGCTATCATTAGCCCGCGATAAAGATAACTAATGAGTGTGTTATGTCGGCGTAGCTTATGTACTCAAAGCAAGAAGAGGCGGGGTACAAGGCAGGGAATGAGGGGGGGTTTGAGGGGGTAGATTCAAATATTAAATATAAGATAGCATCAATACTACGTAAGTGCAGTACCAGTATAGGATCAATACTGGCATGATAAGATCGTTATATATCACTTCCTGTTTGTTTTTCCAAAATGTGTTAATAAAGTTATATTGTTGAAAAACTCATGGGAGATCTTGTTGTGTTTATGAATTGTTAAATTATCCAATATTAACAAAAAAAAGAAGATTTTAAGATGAAATTATATAATAACTTAAGTAAAAAATTATGTAAAATGTGATGTAATGATAATACAAATATAATAATATAATAGCATGATTAAAAAAGGATGTCCAAGTTTGATATATCGGGCATATTATATATTTTTAAATATTTATTATTTATTTATTTAATTTATTTATAATAAATATTATTTATTTTTAAAAGTAATTATTTAATTATTGCACTTATGCAACTATATATTTTAATTATGTAAAATACTAATTAAATTAATATTTAATTAATCAAAAATTAAAATATATTACAAATATTTTTATAAGCTTATATCATTGTTGGAGAAATCATGTATTGAAGTATATGCAAATAATTCATAACAAATTGTCAATAGTTTCATCCCCTGTATATGTTAGTACTATATCTAATAAGTAAGTCCAAATGTAAAAATATTTGTATTTAAATATAGTCCCCAATTGACTGCAAACACATGAATTGAGTCATGAAAGAATCTTCTAATCTTATAGTCCTATAATGAAATGTTCTTTTACGTTCTTTAGTGAACCGTTTCAGCCTCTAGAGCGGTCTAGTTTTTGGCACGTTTCGCCCACCAAAGAGGTTTTCAAATAAATATTTTGGGTTAACCGTAGCCTCATAATGCGTGTTATTCCATGAATCCCAGAGAGGCGCTTTCATTTGGGATGGAAGTCATAACAAACACGGCTGTTGTAAAGTAAGAACCACACCTTTGGACTTCAAATGATGACCAAAAATCGACAAGGAAACAGCTGGAATATTCACGACATCGTTTTAGTCGCTTGATGCATGCGGATTGTATTATTTTACAGTTATTTCAATAACTAATTTTTTTATTGGGTTTAGTGTACAGCAGGGGTGTCTAAAGTGCGGCTCCAGCGACATTTATAGTCCATAACTGGGGAAACGTATTTAAAAAGGCAGTTGATAATGTTGATATGATAATACTACTAATCCTGAAGATGTTTTTTCTCTAAATATATAAAAGAGTGGAATGGTTTTATCCCTCACCTATGTGACCTATGTGACCTTTGTAAGTCTTAACATGGAGTAAAGCGCCAGCTGCAAACGACATTTTGTAAAACTTCACAATGTCTTCTCGCTTTCGAGTTTGAAGTAATAGTTTCCAAATACTTTCTTTTAAAAATTTGAACTGGAGCAGTGATATTTTTTTCCGTGCAAAAATACTACTTAACTTCTACTCTTCCATACTATATAGCAACACACAAACAATTCGCTTACTCAGCCGATAGAGGGCGTCATAACAACAACTAAGAAACGAGGCAGTGTATCTAACCAGGCAACTTTATAGAAATATGGTATGAATAATAATATAGTGTGTAAACCAGGGAAATCACGACGATAAAACATAAATATAATCAATAATAATAATAATATTTTTGATATATTATATATCATAGAATATTACATAGTGATATATATATATAATAGGGTTAGGGTTATTAACCCGAGGGTTAATAATAATAATAATCAACAACAACAAAGTAATTTCCCAAAATTATGTAAAGAAATATTTAGCTTACCTTTTCATGAGCCTCTTGGAAATACTGTATAGCAAATAAAAATGGAATCAATTAAAATAAAGCATATCATTAGCAATATTGTGCATATATATATACAGTGAAGAAAATAAGTATTTGAACACCCTGCTATTTTGCTATTTCTCCCACTTAGAAATCATGGAGGGGTCTGAAATTTTCATCGTAGGTGCATGTCCACTGTGAGAGAGATAAACTAAAAAGAAAAATCCAGAAATCACAATGCATGATTTTTTAACAATTTATTTGTGTGATACAGCTGCAAATAAGTATTTGAACACCTGTGTATCATCTAGAATTCTGACCCTGAAAGACCTGTTAGTCTGCCCATTAGAAGTCCACCTGCACTCCATGTATCATCCTGAATCAGATGCACCTGTTTGAGGTCGTTAGCTGCATAAAGACACCTGTCCACCCCATACAATCAGTAAGACTTTAACTTGTAACATGGCGAAGACCAAAGAGCTGTCCAAAGACACCAGAGACAAAATTGTACACCTCCACAAGGCTGGAAAGGGCTACGGAGCAATTACCAAGCAGCTTGGTGAAAAAAGGTCCACTGTTGGAGCGATCATTAGAAAATGGAAGAAGCTAAACATGACGGTCAATCTCAATCGGAGTGGAGCCCCATGCAAGATATCACCTCGTGGGGTCTCAATGATTCTAAGAAAGGTGAGGAATCAGCCCAGAACTACACGACAGGACTTGGTCAATGACCTGAAAAGAGCTGGGACCACCGTTTCCAAGGTTACTGTAGGTAATACACTAAGACGTCATGATGTGAAATCATGCATGGCACGAAAGGTTCCCCTGCTTAAACCAGCACATGTCAAGGCCCGTCTTAAGTTTGCATATGACCATTTGGATGATACAGAGGAGTCATGGGAGAAAGTTTTATGGTCAGATGAGACCAAAATAGAACTTTTTGGTCATAATTCCAATAAGCGTGTTTGGAGGAAGAAGAATGAAGAGTACAATCCGAAGAACACCATCCCTACTGTGAAGCATGGGGGTGGTAGCATCATGCTTTGGGGGTGTTTTTCTGCACATGGGACAGGACGAGTGCACTGCATTAAAGAGAGGATGACTGGGGCCGTGTATTGTGAGATTTTGGGGAACAACCTCCTTCCCTCTGTCAGAGCATTGAAGATGGGTCGTGGCTGGGTCTTCCAACACGACAACGACCCGAAGCACACAGCCAGGAAAACCAAGGAGTGGCTCCGTAAGAAGCATATCAAGGTTCTAGCATGGCCCAGCCAGTCTCCAGACCTGAACCCAATCGAAAATCTTTGGAGGGAGCTCAAACTCCGTGTTTCTCAGCGACAGCCCAGAAACCTGACTGATCTAGAGAAGATCTGTGTGGAGGAGTGGGCCAAGATCCCTCCTGCAGTGTGTGCAAACCTGGTGAAAAACTACAGGAAACGTTTGACCTCTGTAATAGCAAACAAAGGCTACTGTACCAAATATTAACATTCATTTTCTCAGGTGTTCAAATACTTATTTGCAGCTGTATCACACAAATAAATTGTTAAAAAATCATGCATTGTGATTTCTGGATTTTTCTTTTTAGTTTATCTCTCTCACAGTGGACATGCACCTACGATGAAAATTTCAGACCCCTCCATGATTTCTAAGTGGGAGAAATAGCAAAATAGCAGGGTGTTCAAATACTTATTTTCTTCACTGTATATATATATATATATATATACAGTGGTGGGAAAGTGTTCTTGCCCCCTTCTTGATTTTTTTTTCATGTTTGTCACACTGCAATGTTTCAGATCATCAAACAAATGTAAATATTATACTATAAATACTGTAAATATTATATTATTAAATATTATATTATATATATATCCATGACAACACAACTGAAGACAAAATGTAATTTTTAAGTCAAACTTACCTGTACCTGTGTGAAGACGTGAATGCCCCCCCCCCAAAAGGCAACTTACCTGAGATTAATTAACATCTATCAGTGTAGAAAAGGTTGTAAAGCCATTTTTCTAATGCTTTGGGACTCTAGCAAACCACAGTGAGAGTCTGCATCCACAAATCGCATGAAAACATGGAAGAGCGGTGAACCCGGTGGCTGCAATGACTCATCCAAGAAGTCACAAAAGACCCCACAACAACATCCGAAGAACTACAGGCCTCACTTAAGGTCGGTGTTCATGACTCCAGCATATAAGGTATACACTGGGCAAAACCGGCCTGCATAGCAGAGACCAAAACCAAAAAACCAGAACCACCACTGAACAAAAATGTTAAGGCTTGTCTGAATTTTGCCAGAAAACATCTTGATGCTCTCCAAGATCTTCGAGAAAATACTTGCGAGACAAATGATCAAGAACATCATACCGACAGTAAAATATGGTGGAGGTAGTGTGATGGTCTGGGGCGGTTTTTCTGCTTCGGGACCTGGAAGAAGCATGAATTCTGCTGTCTACCCAAAAATCCTGTTGGTGACCTCAAACTGAAACCAACTTGAGTTCTGCAGCAGGACAATGATCCAAAACACACCAGCAAGTCCAGAGGAAAAAACAAATGAAAACAATGGAGAGTCCTAGTCTAAGTCCTGACCTGAATCCTATTGAGATGCTGTGGCATGACCTCAAGATGGCGCTTCATGCTGGAAAAGCCTCCAATGTGGCTGAATGACAACAATTCTGCAAAAGATGAGTAGGTCCAAATTCCTTCACAGCGCTGTAAGAGACTCATTGCAAGTTATCGAAAATACTTGATTGCAGTTGTTTTTCCACACTAATTGTACTTTCATAATAAAAGGTTTCATTTAAAAACTGCATTTTGTGGTTAGTTGCGTTGTCATTGATAACTGCTATAGTGATGCTTATTTGTGGTTATTGTTTACCAACGTGATTTATTTTTTTGCATTGTTCAAGTCACCTGTTAGGCCTCACAGCTAGGAGAACCGAGTTCAATTCCACCCTCGGCCATCTCTGTGTGGAGTTTGCATGTTCTCCCCGTGCATGCGTGGGTTTTCTCCGGGTACTCCGGTTTCCTCCCACATTCCAAAAACATGCTAGGTTAATTAGCGACTCCAAATTGTCCATAGGTATGAATGTGAGTGTGAATGGTTGTTTGTCTATATGTGCCCTGTGATTGGCTACATGGCCACCAGTCCAGGGTGTTAAAGTATCTTTAAGGAAATTGTACACATTTGTGGCCTAAATTGAGTATTTTGAAGCAAACAAAAATACATTCAAATTGTGAATGTAGTATTCTATATTGGTCACTAGGTGTCAGTGATTGTTTGGTCAGATGAGCACCTGACTTGATCGCCAGAACAACAGGCTTTTATTGCAGCTCAAAAACATGAATTTAGTCATCATAATAATAACACAGGCTGCATGGTAGACGAGTGGTTAGTGCGGAGGAGACCCAAGTTCAATTCCACCCTCGGCCATCTCTGTCTGGAGTTTGCATGCTCCGATTTCCTCCCACATTCCAAAAAAAACATGCTAGGTTAATTAGCGACTCCAAATTGTCCATAGGTATGAATGTGAGTGTGAATGGTTGTTTGTCTATATGTGCCCTGTGATTGGCTGCATGGCCACCGGTCCAGTGTGTACCCCACCTCAGCTGGGATAGGCTCCAGCACCCCCTCGTGAGGATAAGCCTAGAAAATGAATGAAGTCACCTGTTAAAGAAGAATACACACAATTAAGAAAGCATTGACTGTACTTACACACTGTGGCCACTAGATGGCTACAAACACTAACAACATTCAATACAACCAAACTAGGAAACAACTTTATGGAATTACTTACCTGGAGTAATAATTAATCAATTATGAATTATGAAAACGTCAAAGGCTCTAACACATTTATTGACAAAAAACACTTTGGTAATTGCAGTCAAATAGGGAATTGTAATATTTACAATTTAAATAAAACCAGGATATTCATTATTTTAAAAAAATGACATGAACTGACAAACGAAAGAAATACAAATCAATAAGAAGATACTGTTGATAAATTGGGAATTAATATGATTTTTTTCAGCCTGATTCATTGTTAACTAAATATAAATTGATCTCAAAGGCCTGTTTGTGACATGTTTGTTGATTGAAATACAACTTAGCCACATTTCCGGTGACATTCATGCAACCAATGGGATTGAATTAAAAGACCAGTAAAAGATGTCGTGCGTGACAAGGCAGTGATTTCGATGAAAAAAAAAGTGGAAGTTTATGCTGGCTCGGCTGAACTCAAAGTTCCGAGCTTCTGTCAACGCTCCCCGTGGACTGCTTCCAATTAAAACGCGCAATGAAGAAAACCAGAGTGGGGTGGGGAGGAGGGGGGTGGAAAAGGAGGCACACTGGCGACACAATTTAAGGTAATAAATTATAATTCAGTTTATTTGTGATCAAGGCACGTCCGTGTCCAAATTCGACGAGGAGCTAACAGGAGCTTTTGAATTTATTGACGACTTTCTTCTCCTTTACGCGCCGGTTCTGAAACCAAATTGTCACTTGTCTCTCCGTCAGGTTGGTTTGGGCGGAAATTCTCCTCCTTTTGTCCTTGGTGATGAATTTATTGGTGGCGTACTCCCTTTCCAGTTCCTTCAGCTGCACTTTGGTGTATGGGACACGCTTCTTCCTTCCACGGCGCACTTGGGAATCTCCACATCCTCCAGATGTGTTGTCTGTAAACGTTGGAGAAACGTTAGTTTGACCCTTTTTTACGCACGGAAATACAATAAAAACATACATTATAAATCCTCATTGAGATGTTATACTAAATAATTCAATTCATGCGTACTTTTATTGTACATTAATAGCCAAAAATAGTCACATTTAATCAAAATAATGTGCGTAAAAAGCATTAAAAAGCATAAAAAAATGAATGTAATTGGATAGAAACTTAAAACAGTCAAATAATGCAATAAAAATATTAATGCTAGACACTATAACGACCTGCTGGAACACACAAAACATTCTTAATTAATTTATTTAACCAAAAATGCTATTTTATTGAATGGGAAACATTTAATTAAATATCTGAAATGGCCTACAGTGCTTTTTTTATTCGTATATTTCTCAAATATCATAAAGTATCATGTTGGCACATTTAATCACAGCTGGTATTTTATTGTCCTTTAAAAATGTTTCATTCCTACTGAAAATTGTACTACTGTACTAGTATTAATTATTTTTAATCTAATTTTATTTAAAGCTGAATAAAAACATGAGTATGTAATATAATGTGGCTAAACATGTTTGACTTTGTGAAACAAATTACAAAGTAAATACAGTTTGTGAAAATTATTCATATTTGTAAACGGAAAACAAACTAAACATCACGCATAATATTGTTAATATTGAATTATATTATATTAAGGCAACTTAATATTATACTTATATTATATTGTATCTATTTTATATGTGTATTTCTGCACGGAGATGCACTTAAAATACGAGTATTTTCGATACGAACCATTTTCTTATTTTTTGCTTAATTATCCCTGCATTATTGCACAATATTTTTTTTCACCCCCCCAAATTAAAAAAAAAAGTTTCATAAAATAAGTCAGTCTAGACAATTTGTAAGTTCGAAAAAGGCAAACACTGAAATATCTTCTTATTTTTTCCTGAATTACTTGCAGATGAAAGGTGTACATTATTACATATTTCATAAAATCATCTATTTTCACTAAAATTGACAAAAGCAAAAATATTATTTTGCATTATTGTGGTGCTAAACAAACGTAAATTAATAAAAAAAACTTGCTTATTGTTGCATTTTAAGAATAAATATCCGAACATTCAATAACATAATATATTATATATATATATATATATATATATTATAGGCTCTATATTGGCTTATTAATGTAAAACAATCAAAACAAAAATAGTCTACCTTGCAAAGAGGACTTCCACAGGGGGGCCTGGGACTGCTCCTTGCTGCAGTAAACCTGGCCAGTCCAGCCGTTGGTGGTGATGGACCAAGGCTGGTAGGGCTCCATGGGCAGGAGGGGGTCGTGTCTCGGCTCAGATGGCGCACTCAACGCGGGGACCACGGGCATGTCCAAGTACCCTCCCTGGTACGGAGCCGGGGAGTAGCCTTGGTAAAATGTAAACTCTTTGGCCCGGTTGGAGAAGTCCTCGCCGGGCACGGAGGACTCCACGTACTTGTCACCGAAGGACGGGGGCTGAGCGCAGGCCTTGACGCCGCCGTGGGGCATCCTGCACGGGTAGTAACCGCTGCCAAAGTATCCATAAGGGAGTGACGCGTTGGGGGAGCTCTGCGTGGCGGAACACGGGCTGCATTGTTTCCCCGGCTCCCCTACACCGGACACGGGCACGTCGCTGCTGGCGTAGGCGGTGCTCGGAGCCAACGAGGTGGGATGCGCCAACAAATTCCTGCACTGGCTTGGCGCAAAGTTGCCCCCGGGGAAGCCGTCCATGTTCTTGCCGCGCTCCTCCAGGCTGCTGTCATACACGAACATCACCGGATCGGCCCAGTGCGAGTGCAGCAGCAGTGACGCGGTCATAGCATGTCCCGCCACATGCACGGGATCCGGCTCTTTTCCCCGAAACACCCCCCCCCCCTACACGACTGAACGCAACCCAGACACCGACTCTGTGGCAGGGTAACGATACCACCACAGTACACGGAAGCGTAGCGACGTTATTGGCCCGGGCCAAACACGTGACATGCAAAGGAGATGATAAAGGTCTGCACAGGAGATAATGCAGCTTGTCCGCACATACTATTTCTCATTAAATAGCCTCAAAACTGCTAATAAGATGCCATTTATGTCAACTATATTTTTTGCAGGGGTGCTTTAATGGCTTCAAAAGCAAAAAGTAGAACACATTTTACCCCTTTTTAAAATGGTTGGTATAATCCAATCACCTTAATTGTGAATTGAACCCAACATTCAAACCAGCATTCATAATTTGGGGCCACAAATACTTTAAGCATACAAACACACACAATAATAATAATAATAATAATAATAAAAAGGGCAATAACATACCAGCATTTGGCTGCAGTCCACCACAGACAGGGGTAGGGGGGGTCAGGACGCGGCTGGAGTCCAAAGTCAAGTTGAAAGACAAAAGACCCTCAAGAGGCCAGAAGAGAAGACACAGTTAAATGGCAATAAAAAGCTTCACCAAAAAAAAAAATCTTAAAAAAAACATTAAATACAAACATTGAAACCAGCACAATAGTTTAATATCCTGCATAATTGACCTTTTCAGTACAACAAAAGTATTCTCTCCAAATGTAATATATATGTGTGGAAATGGCATATATAAGCATTCAAGGTTAAGGTGAAATAAACGTTAAAAAAAAAACTTTATGGTTGAATTTTTAAATAACATTCCGTGTTTTAGGAAGTCAACTCTGCAGACTCAATAAGGAATATATGTTAACCTAAATCGGGGACCCTTTTATATATTTTAATAGAATTTTCCCACCTTTTGGAGGCTATAAATTTTTATGGAGCGACTTCATAGCTTGTACAGAGAAGTGCCGGAGCACATTTCAGGGGGGAAAATAACTCGATTATTATATTATATATATATATATATATTATATTATACTCGAGATTAACTTTGTGTGATTATTCTTGTATGGTTTAATATGACCAAATGTATTTTCTTATAAAAAAAAGTAATTAGAGTAAAAATTAATGTTATTAAGAGGTTAAGGGGAAACAAAATTTGTGTCAGTTGATATTTTGCTGCCATTTTAATACATTCTTTAATATAAAAAATCAATTTAGGCCTGACTTTATGTATAAAAAAATAAATTAAACACCATCTTTTTTTGGTCTGTAGACATGTATTAATTTTCAAGAGATATAATTTAATTTAAAATGTTAAAATGGTCAAATTTTTTGTTAATTTGGATTAACAGCATAAAGCTTAGTCTACAACATCAAGCACGGCCCTGAAACAAGATGCATTACTCAATATTTATATCCACCGATGTTACATCGAAAAAGAAATATATGAAAAAGTATTGTAAGAATGGTTGAAACATTTTGAGCAAAAACGGGTGCGAGTTGCCGTGACAGTTTTCCATGCAGGCCTGAGAGCAAAGTACTGCTGTGTTTGCAGTACCTATCAAGCAGATGACAACACAACCTCTCAGCCTTCAGTGCTTAATGGACTTTTTATGGGGTTGTCTTGTGATCGCATGACCCGTGGCACCTTGGCCCCTCAGTGGCTCTTTGGAGAAGTAGATCAGAAACATGCACGATCCAAAAGCGGGGATGGAAAAGACTGATCCTGGTCCAAAAATGTTCTGGGGGAAAAATGCATCAAGTTTATTGTGTACCAATGGGGATTATTTGCAAACCTGGTTTGGGTATTGTGATTATTTCTTAGCTTACTACTGAATGAGTGATTCTGTATAAACTTAGCAGCGGAAACTTAATGACTAAAACTTAGGTATGACGCCATAGGACGTTGATTAGGAGTGTAGGTTTAATGAAGTCTTTATTTCTTTGCAAGATGACACCTTTAGGCCAAAGTCACATTTCCAATCTTCAGAAATCATTCCCAATAAAACAGAGAAAATCCTAACATAAAAAATGATGACGAAAAAAAGCGATAACAGTAAATACAGTCCCATTTTTGTAACTAGTAAAATTCCCACCTGGCTCATTTCGTGTTTAAGTGTCATTGTTGGGGCGGTCTTCAATGCTCTGCATGTTGGATTATGTAGCCTCTGAAAGTGGAAGGAGTGTTGCATTTTTCAGCAAATATGAAAAGGGGAAAAAAAGTGCCCAGAAGACCTGACCTGTTGATTGATTGGGAAGGGACCTCATGTAACTCTTGTCTTTTGACACATTTGCGGGGCGACAACTGCACCCCTTCGCTCCGCTATGGCAGCAGGCCCTTGCTGTATTAGTAAGGCTTTGTCTGATGGAGGAGGCACACGTTACTGTCCCCCCTCCTCCTCCTCACGCAAGAACTGGAATACAGAGGAGAAATCTTTGGCGGCGTAACCGCGGGCGCACATCATCCGGTATATCTGATGGGCTAAAGAGCCGAGCGGGACAGGGGTCTTGGTGTTGGTGGCCGTGTTCTGGGCCAGCCCGAGATCCTGGAAATGAAAAGAACACAACTTAGAAGAAACACTGACTCACAGCCTTCATGTTATTATACGCCATAACATTGTGTACAATTTCTTGTTATTACAAGAAAACGGTCCGATTTCTTTCTCCTTAAATGTTTTCATTGTTAAATAGGTTCCCAAATTGTATCTTAAATTATGGAAAAAAAAATCGAACACACTTGCAGATGCGCAGTCTAACTAAACTATTTCAGCAAAGGTGTTTTGATCATTCATTTTCTACCACTTATCCTCACGAGGGTCACGGGGGGGGGGTGCTATCCCAGTTGTCGGGTGAGAAGCTGTGAGGCCTACGCACTAACCACTCGTCTACCATGCAGCCTGTGTTATTATTATGATTACTAAATTCAGGTTTTTTTTGAGCTGCAATAAAAGCCTGTTGTTCTGGCGATCAAATCAGGTGCTCATCTCACCGAACAAATCACTGACACCTAGTGACCAATATAGAATACTATATTCACAATTTGAATGTATTTTAGTTTGCTTCGACATTTTTATGCTTCAAAATACTCAATTTGGGCCAGAAAAATGTACAATTTCCTTAAAGATACTTTTTTTTTTCCTTTGGGCGAGAGGCGGGGTACACCCTGGACTGGTGGCCAGCCAATCACAGGGCACATATAGACAAACAACCATTCACACTCACATTCATACCTATGGACAATTTGGAGTCGCCGATTAACCTAGCATGTTTTTGGAATGTGGGAGGAAACCGGAGTACTCTGAGAAAACCCACGCATGCACGGGGAGAACGTGCAAACTCCACACAGAGATGGCCGAGGGTGGGATTGAACTCGGGTCACCTAGCTGTGAGGTCTGCGCGCTAACCAAAAGGTGTAAAAAAAAAAAAAATCAATCAATCAAAGAAAGACGACTGTTGCCGTTTGTTATGGGCATGCATGGAGACGGCAAACCAACAGTAAATGGGACGTTACATTAGGAGAAATGAACACACAGACCTTAGCCATGAGCTGGGTGCCAAAGCCTCCCTGGTAGTTATTTGCTGAGGGTACTCCCTCCATCACTCCAGGCACGGGATTGTAGGTGTCACTGGACCAGCAACGCCCCGAACTCATGTTTAGGATCTGGGCCAACAGTTTGGGATCAAGACCGAGTCTGGGAGTAAAAGGAAAACGAATGCATTTGCCACCGCAGTTTGATTTCTTTTGATTCATTTCCCGTTACAAGATTGTGTTACCTGATGCCCAAATTCATTGTTTCGGATGTCCCAATCATTCCAATAGCGAGGAGCATGTTGTTGCAGATTTTGGCAGCCTACAATCCAGAAAAAGAGCAAAGGTAACTTTGACGTAAGTTTATACATCTTAACTTGGCACACAAGTTCAGCAAACAGGCAAAGAAAGCGATTTTGTCCCAGACAGACTTGTCAGTTCATACCTGTCCGGTTCCAACTTGACCACAGTAGATCACGTTGGCCCCCATGCAGCTGAGTAACTCTTTGGCGGCAGTAAATTCTTCCTCGGCTCCTCCCACCATAAAAGTCAATTTTCCCGAATTGGCAGCACCCACACCTACAATGGAAATCATGTGACAGTCATGGTTTGCTCCGAGCTTAATATTGTTCTTTAGAGTTTTGATGCATGGCTGGATGAAAAGCAGTAAAGAGGAAAATCAGATCATAAAACTGCCATGTGGGTTCATGCTCACGTCTCACTCACAGTGGAACCAAAAAAAAAAAAAAAACAGATACGGTTCTATCTGTTATCACGGCATACGGTATCAATTTCAAGTCAAAAGAGAAGCTCGACGATAAAAAGGAGCATAAATCTACGACAAACTGAGACTTGAACGCGAATTTCGAAGTGTCTAAATCGACAGAATCATGCTGGTTAATACGGGGTTAAAACCCGAGCCACAGGAGTACCAGGAAATGTTGGAATCAGTCATCAACGTTTACAGGAAGCTAATGGAAAGAAGCCAACATTTCCATAAGGTTTCCCAGCTCTTTGGTCTTGTGAGCAATCTGGCACTATATAATTTGGTTCTAGGTGAAGATGTATAACCTCATTTAAACATCATCGCATTAGAAGATTCCCAAAAAAAAGCCGATGGGGATTGAAACTTCAGAAAGGCAACACTCATCAATGAATTAGCCTATACATCAAAAGTCAAATACAGTCAATGGGATATCACAACCGCTGAAACTAGGCGGGTCCTTACATTGTTTCACATGAAGAATCAACTATAAGACACATGCTGACTCAATTAGGTTCCCAACACCATGTGCGCTTTTAAAGTTTATGATTCAACCATACAAGATTATACAGGAATTGCCAGCCACTGTACTTCTTTTGATTGCTGCTCAAAAAAAAAAAAAAAAGTTTCCCCTACTATGATCTACAGCTTGGCGATTGAAGTCAGACGCACATTTCAGTCTTATGTCACACGACACTGACGCACTTCAAACTATGTGCACTTTTAGTGAGGCCGTGGCAAACTTTTAATTTGAGGAGATAAGAGATGAAGAGACCTTCTGTTCTGCGTAGACCTCCCGAGAAACAGCGCTCCGGTTAACGTACACCATCAGTTAGCGAAAAGCACAGTTCGCGTATTTTTCAGTTTGAATTGCAAATCTTTCAGTTTTACTTTATTCGCGACATTTTTCATATCACCTCGTACTTCGGTACAAGTTGCACAATAAAAAAAAACCCAAAACCGTAAACTGTATTATGGAAAGCAGGAAGTGAACAAATGTAACAGTTACTGACTGTAAAAGCACCAGATGGAGGGGTAGGATTTAATAAGCTTTGCTTCTTCCTACTCATTTTGGACATGTGGAACTGTGAACTGATTATGTGATGCATTCAATTGTAATCTGATGCATGTTCAAATGAAATAAAACCATCACCAATCACTCATAGCAAAACACAAAAGGCGGTGTTGATCCCTCCTCTGTCGTTGCCTCGTCGCCATCTTTGTCAATAAGTCCTATGTCTTTAGTTAGTCGTAGACGCTAGTTAAAGCAACAACATAGGACTTCAACTTTACATAGTACAGTGATCACAAGCTGGTCATGATGAATTGTAAAAAAATAACAAAACAAAAATCAAACAAAAAAAACAATATAATTATTATTGTTCAAGCAATATAGGCTTACAGTTCATATAATTTCTGCTCAATAGAGTGCAACATTCCCCAAATGTCTGCAAAAGGGTCCAGTCAGTTTTTATTGGGTCAATGACTGTGGGGAAAATAGATGATCATAACAGGCCGACATAGTCTTGGGTTTGATTCTGCTGTGTTATTTACGTGTGTAAAAAAATAAATAAAAAGGTTATAAATTAATCTGATTAAGTGGCAAGCACAGATTGCAGATGTTTCTTGTCGTTGGTCACCAGGGTTGCACAGATTTCAGGAGGGAGTTTGATTTAAAATATAAAAAAATAAATTAAAAAACAGAATGTTTCCACCTCTATGTTTGCAGGAAAATTTGCGTTACGGTCCTCAGGGGCAAACTTCAGACAGGACTGCATATTTGCCTTCTTGAGCAGGGGGACCATGAGTTCAGATCAGAACTCCAGAGCGAAATCCATGCAGGGGATGAAATACTTATTTTTCCTCACTATACATCTCTGCACCTAGCACCAAAGTGCCATTCATTTGCTGTAGCGTATGACAACTTACCTCATGGTATAGGTGGGGTCCAATTGTGGCTTAAACCCATAACCCTTCTACAAACCACGTTTTTTGACATATCAAACCATCGAGTATCTACACAGACCTCAGTTGACCCAGAAGTGTACAAACTTCCACTATTTTGTAGTGAGGCAACACTTTGCACTATATCACATATGGAATTGTTTTATTGTGTAATCATTCCTTCAACCATATTGTTCCACTTATAGTGAAATAACCTGTGTCTAGGTCAAAAACAAAAAAACACTATTATAATCCTCTATAATAATGATGTATATAATGGAATATTTTCAATTACACAGGTATTGTGCTTATACATGCAACATGTTCAATGGGCTAAATATTGAGACACTATATTGTGTCACACCCCAGAAGAATTATATATTACGAAAATGGCAGTCATATGACATGAAAAAGAGAATACAAACATATAAACTCTGCAGTTTTAGACCACCCACCCTATACTGTATAACAACACAGCAGCAAGCCAAACCACATCCTCAAAAATGTCCGTAATGTAGAATAAACACCATGTTGCTCAGTGGGAAGATGAAATTCTGACCTAAAAGGCACCTTAGGGTTTGTACATCGAATGGTATACTTTACCTAAAGTTCAAATACGAATATAAAACTCACCTCCTGACACAGGTGCGTCCATAAAAACTGCTCCCATCTTCTCAGCAGCTGCAGCCATCTCTTTTGAAACGGCTGGATCAATTGTACTAGAGTCAATGAGCAGGGAGCCCTTTTTCACATTCCTGTTCAAAAAAAAAAAAAAAAAGATTGTTACAATGCAATCCGGAAACTGTAATTTAATTATTTGTGCAAATATATAGCAAATGAAATGCATACTTGAGAATACCATTGGATCCAGTATACACCTCAATTACATTGGGATTTGAGGGAAGCATTGTGATAATGCGGTCAGCCTTATCTGCTACCTCTGCAGGATTATCAACAATCTGTGGAAACGCACAAACAAGAAGTTGGAGACAGTTTAAAATATTTTTAAAAAATTAAGCTTGATTGTATCTTTGACTATCTCACCTGGGCACCCAGATCTTGAACTTCCTTGCAGGACTCGGGGAAGACATCGGTGGCAATGACTGGGTAGCCGTGCTTCAGCAAATTCTTGGCCATTGGGTTTCCCATATTGCCAAGGCCAATAAAGCCCACCTGTGTCTTGGAGGCCATAGACCTCTTGGAGGCTTTTTACAAAATGGGTGAATACTTATTATAAAGCCAGGATACTATATTTGTTTTGCAAATTCATTGAACAAAGCATAAACCTTAGCTCTATATCATTAGCTAACATGGCTAAATACTACTATGCAATTAAGCTAGCATGCAGTTTGTCAGTCATACAGTTAATAGTATAACACATAAGTTGTAATTAAAAGATAACATCCCTACTTTGTTATGAAAATAATAAATATATAAACAGACGACAACAGTAAACAGGTAGAAAAGTGTTTAATCATTTAAGCGTAGATAAATGTTTTCCCGCTCAAATCGTCAGGCCTTCTGAAGAGGCCACTGAGGGCAAAGTCCTACGACAATGAGTGCAGTTATTACATAATGTGGCAGCAGTGGCAGACAACAGCACACATTAGCCATTAATAGTTAAAAACATTACCATAGCTGGTCTAGTTCACTGTTCATTTGAATAGGTTCGAGAAACTACCATTGGGTTACAAACGAGTTTAAACTGAGACGGAAAACCGCTCATACAAATGTCCAAATGACAACAGAATCACCCCCAAACTAGCTAAACTGTGTGTCAAAAATGTACTGAAACTTCGCTTTAACCATTTTTTCGCAATAATGGGCTCTACAGGGACAAAGAAGTTTAAAAACCAACAAGTAAACGCGACACCTGTAAAGTTGGAAAACCTTACCAATCGCAAAGTCAACATTCTTGCACCGACTACCGAGCATGTACCGAGTCCCCCTCAGCACAGCCGCCATACTTGTCTCCCCTTTACCCTGCCTGCTGACGTAATGTTACATTCTTCAATGACAGATTCCTTAGCCAATCAAATAAGCGTTCCAACCCTGCACGGCCCCCTCATTCAGCCAATGAGTGGCAGGGGCGTGTCAGTAACCTTTTCCGTATTATTTTGTGTGGAGTGGAGGTAGGTTGGAGGATCAAAGCACAATTAGCTGCAAATAATTAAATTTCATTAATCAAGATATTTGTTTTTGTATACAGTCAACAAAACAGTCACATCTCAAATATATACGGTTACACTGAATATTAAATAGTTAAGTCATAAGTTCTTCATGAACAGAATGTGAACGTCTTGTATTTTATACGCGTTGATTATTTTCATTTATTATATTTTCATCATTGATTAAACATACTGATACGACTTGTTTTATTCGATGAAGGCATTTTTCTTACAAATATATTTTCCATGTCTTTTTTTGACATGGGTGGGATTCCCAAGTGGCAGCCTATCCCGGAAATGACGTAGTGTTGTTGTTATTCCAGGAAGAGGACACGGGAAAGCACTGAACTGCGTCAACATTCCTTTTTATGATAGATTTGGATTTTAGTCGCCGCTCAAACATGGCAACTGGGTATGTATGCAGGTTTTTTTTTCTCAGTTATGTTGTGAGCAATGCGTTTTTTTGTTGAAATGTGCTGCGTTAAATATGGCTTTGAAGAGCTAACTCGGGAGTCGGCGTTTGCTAACTGTTGACGTTAAGCTAACCGTCCTCCTCCTACTGGCAGGTAAGTCGTTGCAGTGCCGACGATGAGTTTTGTGTTAAAACTGTTGTGCTACTACAATGTACTTTAATCGGTAGTAGAGTAACGTTTTCGTTGAATAGTTGTGTTATTGTATAAATTGAAAGCGTACTCCTGTCTTGGTAAAACATATGGCTAGCGTTAGCCATAGCTGACAGTCTAATCTCTGTAGGCCTCACCCTGCAGTTAAGTGCAGTACATGACAGATGATAGTTTCGTCTTTGAGGCACTTTTCACGCTTTGAGCTTTAGCTATCATGTTTTCACAAAAGTCAGCTACTGGAGGACCAACTGAATTGGGTAGAAAGAAGAGTATTTGCAAACTCTGAACCTCATAAGTTTTCCTTTAATGATCAAAACGTAATATGGCGTCGCCTTGAAGTGTAAAAATACGTTGCGTCATTAACGGCATTAACGTTCAAGTATGTAGTAGCTTTACAAATACACTTTGATGAATTCGTAACAGTTTTAAACACTGTTTAATGTGATAACTGTTTTCATATTAGTTGTCCTTGACAGCCTGTTGAATAGCAAACATTACATAACAAGGAGTAACAAGAGTTGCAAAGACGTGTACTTTACAATGACAGTGCATGTTTTGAGTTTGGTTTGAATGTTGGCTTGGAGAAAAATTGTTGACATTTGAGACGCAACACCTCTCCCAGGATTGCTTTCTCTGAACCCTGACCCATATTCACAGGGATGAGTTACCAAGACAGCAACGCAACGTGAAACTCCCAAGGCTTGGCAATGCTCCAGTGTAGACACTACGCCTGCCATTCCGAGGGAGTTTGGATTCAATTCAGCTCTTCGGCTTGACTTGCAATTCTCCACTAAAACGCCAGGGGCACTGTTTTCACAACGGTCATTGACTAGCTACAAGGAAGTAATATATAATTGCTCATATTTACTTAAAAATGATGAAAGGTTTGGAGACGCAGGTGCGAGCCTGTTAAAAAAAACATTAGTGCTTGTATCACAATTACAGTTGTCCCTCGCAATCTTGGAGTTCTTTTAAAAATCAATGAAATGGGTCCTGTTTAGCAGTACGATATGGTTTATTATTAGTCAAAACATACTGAAATGCGTGTGCTATGCAGCATTCTGGTCACAAGGCTATAGTAATGCCACAAAACATTCGGACAAACACCGCACAAAGTCAGCCATGTCATGTCTGACATGATGAAGTGGGAAAAAAAGTTATCCCTCGATCCCATGTGGAAGTGGTAAGTTGGCTTCTTAAGTTTAGAAGAAATAGATCAAAGACTAACTGTATACCTTGCTAGCTTTTTAGCCTGCTAGCTAGCGGCCGTCTCGAGTCCCTGCAGCATGGTATTGTGATGTAAAAGATAGGAGTCTAAAGGTGACTATAGGGGTGTTACTTAATATATTTCGGGCTCTAATACTGTTAAAAATGTATTTAGTAAGTTATAAACAGATGTTCTATGCTCAAAGTACAAAAATATCCAAGTTATTAACATTGAAGCCTATAACACAGGGTACAGCCTGGACTGGTCACCAGCCAATCACAGGGCACATATAGACAAACAACCATTCACACTCACATTCATACCTATGGACAATTTGGAGTCGCCAATTAACCTAACATGTTTTTTTAAGGTACTATTGATCCAATCTTACAGATAATATTTTGTCATTTCAGTTTTGGCCGATGCTGACTGATTCATGGCGCTGATTGGGGACGGACATTTACTAGACAACAACATGGACATGTCAAACTTTGCTCACGTCATCTTCCAGAATGTATGGAAGAGCTACCTGCCTCACGCTGCCCTGGAGTGTCACTATACCCTCACGCAGTTCATCAAACCACACGCAAAGGACTGGGTTGGCATTTTCAAGGTAAATAACCGTGTTCAGCATTTATTGACACTGCCTGTCTATGAACAAATTTTATATACATGAATACATAATAAAATACCTATATGACCGGAGAGTGTACGCAAAATTGTTGTGACTTTTTGACATTACCCAAAAAATGCGCTCATAGGGGCGGACTCTAATTTAGGTCCACTGTAGTACAACATAAGAGAACCCATCGAAGTATTTTTGTTACACAGCAACAGTGAATGATGCCATTAAAGCATGCGTATTATAGTATTTGTCAACATATTTACATAAGTCTAAAATGTAGTCGTAAATAAACTATATTGCCCAAAATCTAGCCTTGATGTTGGAAGACATTTTCAAAGGCTCAAATGGGAAAAGTCACTGTTATGTCATACATCTTCAACTATCCCATTAAAGTCTTAAAAAATACGTTGCAGTTGAGTCCAAAGCTTGTCATGCCCAAACTTGAACCGGGGGAAATTGAATCCGATCAACGTCGTTGCGTATTTGGAACAAGATTTTTGCAGCTTTCTGAAACACATTTGCAAAGCGTGAGAAACTCCCACATTGGGGCAAAAACTTATTTGCTATAACAGGAAAGAGCCAAACCATGTCAGAGGTGAGTAATGTCGGGTTTAAATCCCTTATTGAGCACCTTGAGCCTCTCTACGTTATGCCTATTGTGGATACAACTATACACCAGATGCATCAAAATGTAAATGGGTCATGCTTTGAAACAAAAAGTATTTATTAGGGATATTCCGATTAAAGTTTTATGCGGCCATCCCGATCGGTGGCACCCTTCGTATGTATGATTCGTGCTGATATGAAATCAAAACTGCAATCAGAATCATCTGAGTTGAAAATGTTGAATCAGGACACCCGTAGTGTATCATCATAAATCATATCAACCATAAATCTCAATTTATACAAGACATTTTGTTGTTCTTGTCACGTTAGCGAATGCAGCCTTTGGTGACTAGAAGTTGCTCCGAGGCTCCTGGAGGATTGGGGTTTGGGCAGGTTGTCAGGGGGGAGGTACTGGAGAAAGCTAGCACAGCTTTGTAATTAACGTGTCTCACTCAGTATGTGATTCATGAACACTTCCTGCATGTGTTCAGTCTGACTGGCACTTGGACGGCCTCCTGTTGGCTTTTGTTTTAACATGAGATTGTAGACAGTCGATAACACTGCCTGATCCGTATCATACTTAAAACCTTTTGTTGACTCTCATGTAGCTAAATAACAAAAATATATTATTATTGTAGTATAGTATAGTATATATGCATTGTAGGCATGTCTGAGGCAAGTGAAAGAGTTGCTCTCAGGAGTTTTCACCCACCGCCACTAATGAGTGGACTGGCGGGGGCTTGCCTTCAGTAATGACATAAACTCACTATGTGCATGTTTTAATTGCTTCCTGTTCTTTACTGCTGGAGGCTGGAACTGCACCGGTTAACAACTGGGGGTTTTGCCCGCAACCGGGGCCTTCTATCTCTGGCTCTGATGAAAATAATCGCTGTATTGTAGCTTCAGGCTTTTGGGACACGGGTGAGAAAAACAACACAGGCAATATGTCCTCAGATAAATGTCGCAAAGTGACGCATTGTTTGTCACAAAGTGTGGGATGGAAAGCGGGGTTTGTTTCGGATGCACGTGAGAGGGTGCGCATTAAAAGGCTGTTCGCGACATGTGACTCTTCATCTTGACAGTTTTATGGCGGCAGGCAGACGTTCCCAACAAGATCAGTTACCAACACATAAAATGCATACACTTGAAGCATTTCCAGGTCGCCATTGTACAAGACTTTTCTCTAATTTTAGTTAGTTAAACGTGACTTGATGCATCATTATTTGTGAATTCTTCACAAAAGTTACTATATTCGTTACACTATCACCTCCGCAAATGCAGGATTCCTGTGTGCAACTACTTGGGAGTCTCCCTTTTTTGACGTCTCCATTGTTATTATATTATACTGATGTGGTGAGGACGTCTGGTTGATTGGATTTCCCGCAATGTCTCACACACAGGTCGGCTGGAGTACCGCAAGGGACTATTACACATTCCTGTGGTCCCCCCTCCCTGAGAACTATGTGGACGGCACCGCAGTCAACAGAACAGTGGTCTTTCAGGGTAAGATTATAGCGTTACACCGTTTGATATCTTTTAATAAACCACATAATGGATGACCGTTTAACTCTTTAGTACAAAAAAACTACAAAATGATAAAGGCAAGTTGATAAGTTTATGTTGAATCATAACAGACATCCTTTCCTAGGATACTATGTCCCCAATGATGACGGCGAGTTCTACCAGTTCTGCTATGTGACCCACAAAGGGGAGATTCGGGGAGCCAGCACACCTTTCCTGTTTCGTGCCAAGAGCCCCTCAGAGGAAGAGCTGCTGACTGTGGAGGACGAATGCAACTCCGACATCCTGGTGGTCACCACCAAGGCTGGCTTTCTTGAGGTAACGCCGCCATCAGCGGCATGCTTAAATTGCAGGCGCTGACGTAAGACATGTCCGCATAAACCATATTGTATCTCAATATGAAACGTTATGGAAAAGTATTTAAACACATAGTTTACCAGCTAAACGGCTTATTTATCCCTTTACATCAGGGGTCTCAAACTCAATTTACCTGGGGGCCACTGGAGCTAGGGTCTGGGCAAGGCTGGGCCGCATCAGGTTTTCCCCCCCAAAAAAACAGAAACATATACAAACTTTTTCAGTGCTTTGGTTACGATTTTCTACAATAAAAGCTCTGATAAAACATTCCACTATTCTCAAATATCTTAATTTTTATTTTTCTGCACAAAATAAGATGAAAAATAAATAAACAAATCAAGAATAAAGAAAATCAATCAGTAATAAATAAATATACTAATAATAATAATAAAACGGCAAATAATAAAAACTTAAGAAACCACATATAGTTGGTGGGTAGACAAATTATTTTTTTCAGATTAAAATTAACAAAGCATTATTAGAGCCCTGTAGACATGACAAGACACAACTATAGTCACATTTATACTTTTTTTTATTTACAACATATTGCGCAACTGCAGGGTCTTGAGACACATGCTAACTCGCAAACTAGAGAGCTAGCGACCTAAACGGTAGCCTTCAAGTTATTTCCTTTAAACTTAAATAGCCCAAAACTTACCACTTCCACACGGATAGGGAGGATAACTATTAACAGTTATTTAACCTTTAACATGAACATTAATCGAACGTAATAATTTTTTCTGGGTACATGATACCATACAGCATCCATATCAAACTTTGCGCGGGCCGCACTAACTTTAAACTTTCATATCAAGGCGGGGGCCTCAAACTAGTGTCCTGCGGGCCGCGTGTTTGAGACCCCTGCTTTACATGGACTTGCAGCATCTTTTAGCCAAAATAAGCATGACAATGCTTCTCAAGAAGTGAAATTCTCTGTGCAGCAAAAGGTGGAAGAAGCCCAGAGAGACAAAGACGAGCTGGTGAAAAAGGTGGCTCTGCTGCAGCAGGAGATGGAGCAGTTGGAAGCGGCCAAAGAGAGCCTGCAGAAAGAGTGTGAGCAGGAGAAGGAGAACTGTGCCATGCTCAAACGACAGAATCAGGTAAGATTCCAATGCAGGAGACGGTCGAGCTTTTACGGTTTTCGCCATTAATTTTGTACCAAAAGGATGGACGCGTTACAAATAGTGAAATGAACATTAAACATGGCTTTCAGCTTTAACACAGATGAGTGGCGGGATGTAGAGAACGCATGGACGAGCAACACAGACGTTTCATTCTAGTCCGTTACAAACGTCACTTTTTTCCCGACTTGCGAATTTTGCTATGACTTCTTTCTTTGATATCTTTATTAAGGTTATAGCACTCAGAATTTGTTTTTGCAGTTGTCTGAATTTAAAAATAAAAAGCACAGATTCCTCAAATACTCATACGCAGTGCGTTTGAACAACTCATTATTGTTCGGTGCAGTGCTTATGACAACCAATACAGTGTATCGAAACCCAGACATATTTGTGGCAATAATTTCTGTTGAAAAAAACAAAAAGGGCGGCATGGCGGTCTAGTGGTTAGCACGCAGACCTCACAGCTAGGAGACCAGGGTTCAATTCCACCCTCGTCCATCTCTGTGTGGAGTTTGCATGTTCTCCCCGTGCATGCGTGGGTTTTCTCCGGGTACTCCGGTTTCCTCCCACATTCCAAAAACATGCTAGGTTAATTGGCGACTCCAAATTGTCCATAGGTATGAATGTGAGTGTGAATGGTTGTTTGTCTATATGTGCCCTGTGATTGGCTGGCGACCAGTCTCTCGCCTGAAGACAGCTGGGATAGGCTCCAGCACCCCCGCGACCCTCGTGAGGAAAAAAAGCGTTAGAGAATGAATGAATGAAAACAACAAAAAACAAGGTTCCATGTGATTTCTTCTTATTTTGTTTACAATGAGGGGAACCTCCACAGAGTCAGTTTCTTTGCACCCCCTAGTGAAAGACATCCAGCCCTGTTTAAACGTGTGCCTCCCCAATGGCGTCATAAATCGCACTTCTGTCAAGACAAATATGTATCTCTGTATTATCAGTGTCGCTATCCAACATTTTTATAGCACACGCTTAAAGTACTTTAAAGTAATAATTCATTTGGATGTCTTCTGCCGTAAATCTTCCTTCCTCTTCAAAACAGCATTCATAAGAGGGAGTGATGGCTGATTTTCTGGCTGTTTTTTATGTGATGTGAATATAAATTTAAAAAATGAACAATATTGACAATATGATTATAAGGATTTTACTTTATTACATTTTTTAATGTATACTTAGAAGCTGGTTTTATTTATAATTCAATAATCTTGACACAGTTCGTAAGAGTTAAGACGAATAACGTCAGACAACATCTGGTGCTTTCCAGGAGGTGCAGAGTTCTGCCAAGGCCCTGCAAGAGGAGAAGGAGGAAGTGAAGAGGAGGCTGGAGGAGGCCACATCCAGGGTGTTACAATTGGAGGAGGACCTCATTGGAGTCACCCAGAGAGGCCTGCAAAAGGAAACTGAGCTTGACTGGTAAGCACCTGCAACTTTATTAGTTACTTTATAACATTATTAGTGAAAGAAATACAAATTGGCTGCACGGTGGATGAGTGGGTCGCGCGCAGGCCTCACAGCTAGAAGACCCGAGTTCAATTCCACACTCGGCCATCTCTGTGTGGAGTTTGCACGTTCTCCCTGTGCATGTGTGGGTTTTCTCCGGTTTCCTCCGACGTTCCAAAAAACATGCTAGGTTAATTGGCGACTCCAAATTGTCCATAGGTATGAATGTGAGTGTGAATGGTTGTTTGTCTATATGTGCCCTGTGATTGGCTGGCCACCAGTCCAGGTGTGTACCCCGCCTCTTGCCCTGAAGACAGCTGGGATAGGCTCTAGTAAGCCCTGAAGACAGCTGGGATAGGCTCCAGCAACCCCGAAGACAGCTGGGATAGGCTCCAGCAGCCCCGAAGACAGCTGGGATAGGCTCCAGCAGCCCCGAAGACAGCTGGGATAGGCTCCAGCAACCCCGAAGACAGCTGGGATAGGCTCCAGCAACCCCGAAGACAGCTGGGATAGGCTCCAGCAACCCCGAAGACAGCTGGGATAGGCTCCAGCAGCCCCGAAGACAGCTGGGATAGGCTCCAGCAGCCCCGAAGACAGCTGGGATAGGCTCCAGCAGCTCCGAAGACAGCTGGGATAGGCTCCAGCAACCCCAAAGACAGCTGGGATAGGCTCCAGCAACCCCGAAGACAGCTGGGATAGGCTCCACCCACCCCGAAGACAGCTGGGATAGACTCCAGCCACCCCCGAAGACAGCTGGGACAGACTCCAGCCACCCCCGAAGACAGCTGGGACAGACTCCAGCAACCCCCAAAGACAGCTGGGACAGGCTCCAGCCACCCTGAAGACAGCTGGGATAGGCTCCAGCCACCCTGAAGACAGCTGGGGTAGGCTCCAGCAACCCCAGAAGACAGCTGGGGTAGGCTCCAGCAACCCCAGAAGACAGCTGGGATGGGCTCCAGCAACCCTGAAGACAGCTGGGATAGGCTCCAGCAACCCTGAAGACAGCTGGGATAGGCTTCAGGAACCCCCGAAGACAGCTGGGATAGACTCTAGGAACCCCCAAAGACAGCTGGGATAGACTCCAGCAACCCCCAAAGACAGCTGGGATAGGCTCCAGCAACCCCCACGACCCTCATGAGGATAAGCGGTAGAAAATGAATGAATGAATGAATGGAATACAGATTGGCTTTTTCTGTTGTGGCTAGTACATATTACATCTTAGGGACACTATTTGATGGGCCTTGAACCTTGTAATAAAAAATTTCTGTCGCTGTAAACATTCCACCAGCACTTGCTTGTTTTCAACTGGCGGTAAAAAAAAAACCCAAAACATTTCCATGTAAATATTGGTCATATGGTAACTGTTTTGGTATTGTGTTTTATAGCCTGAAGGATAGAATGAAGAAACTCACTGCAGAGAAGGAAACCCTTGAGTCCCAAGTCAACAACGAGAGAGATGAGAAGGAATTGTACAAGGTAACACAGTATGTGGCGGTAGTGTTGTGTGCTATGTTGGGATCAAGATGGCTGCTTTACAGGTACCAGTGTCATTACACCAAAGATTAAAAGCAGCATTGCAATGGCAAGGTTTCAAGGAGCTCTTGTCCTCCTTGCTGTGCTCCTTTCTCAATTAGGCTGGCAGCCGTTTCCTTGACAACTATGTTCAGTAGCAGCTTTTGTTACAATGTTAGGGAGGTCCACTTTATCGGTTTTTCCTGTTTCTGTTTTTGAACTTTTTTTTTTTTATTACTGTGATTATTTTGCACACTTTTTCCCAAACATACAGTTGAAAGTGGGCTTGCCTTATTGAGCAGTCTTCTGCTGTGTCTGGTGTTTCTGAATCTTTGTTGTGGTGGGCACGGCACAGGAAATGGGAGTGCCACAAACTACACAGTCACCACGGAAATGTAAAAAAAAAACAACAACCCATAACTAATTTAACTTTGCGTGCTGGCTGGTCCTTTCTCAAATTATTTGTTGTAGTCATTAAAGTCACAGTACAGTTATATACTAAATAATTATGGCAAACACTTTTTATATTGATTAATCAGCTCTCCCTTGTGTGTGTGCGTGTCCATCAGATTCACCTGAAAAACCGTGAGTTGGAGAACACCAAGCTAAGTGCGGAGCTGCAGGTGCTGAAGTCGGTGGATGTAAACAAAGACAACACTATCGCTCAGTTTAAAGAGGAGGTGGGACGCCTGCAGATGTGCCTTACAGAGAAGGAGAAGCAGTACAGAGAAATCATGGCCAAAGTTTCCCCCTTGGTACACACACTTAATCAAGCCAGAAATGATACTTGAGAATTATTTTTTTATGCCTAGAACGTGTTCATTGATATAACAGGGAGATCTGAAGGCACTGAAGGAGCAACTGCGGCAGAAAGAGGAGCAGCTCCAGGCCAACCAGCAGCAGTCCTCCCTGCTGGCCGCCGAGCTGAGGGACGCGTCGAGCACCCGCGACCGCACCATGTCCGAGCTGTACCATATGAAGCTGGAGGCTGATGCCCTACGACAGGCCAAAGCCGAGGCTCAGGCTCACTGCGCTCGCCTGGAGAGCCTGGTGGAGCAGATGAGGGCGGAGGCCAAACAAGAGGCTGTAAGTAGGAACATGAATTCAGGCTTCAGGGGTAGCTTCCATTTACTTTCTCATTCTCACTTCGAGTGTTTTTCTATCACAAGCAGTACCTCACCACCGCTGTTCATAAAAACATACAAACAAAACAAAAACTTTTTAACATTCTTAATGGCCACACAAAAATAAGTTAAGTAAGTAAAAAGTAATAAACACACCCAACAAACACTCCACCTAACTTACTCAGAGACATTTTCTACATTTCTACATATCTAATAATGTATAGTATAAATATATGGCTCCCTCACTATATTTATTTATTTTTTTTAAACAAATGGTCGCTGTTTTGTGGTTGACTATGGCCTACTATTAGCTGAAAAATATTGAAATATTGTCAAATTATGTAGCTCACTAGTCATCTAATTGCTATATTATTGGTATATTTTGTCCATGCAGTGATCTCTTAGCCTGCAGAATGTGATGTAAACAGTGAATAATACAATGTAAAAGTTACTATAGGGGTGTTATTTCATGTCTACAGGGCTCTAATAGTGTGAAAATCCATATTTAGAAAGTCATAGACAGGTTTTCTGTATTATTATATTCTTTAAACACATGCTTGCCTGCACAATGTGATGTAAACAGTGAATAATAGAATGTAAAAGTTACTATAGGGGTGTTATTTCATGCCTACGGGGCTCTAATAGTGTGAAAATCCATATTTAGAAAGTCATAGACAGGTTTTCTGTATTTTATTTAAATTTTTTTAAACAAATGCTCGCTGTTTCATGGTTAACTATGGCCTCCTATTAGTTGAAAAATATTGAAAAACAATTTATATGTAGTGTTCTGCTCACTAGTCGTCTAATTGCTATATTATTGGTTTTTTGTCCATGCAGTGATCTCTTAGCCTGCACAATGTGATGTAAACAGTGAAAGATAGAATGTAGAAGTTTACTATAGGGGTGCTATTTCATGTCTCCAGGGCTCTAATAGTGTGAAAATCCATATTTAGGAACCATAGACAGGTTTTCCGTATTTTATTTATATATTTTTTTAAACAAATGGTCGCTGTTTCTTGGTTGACTATGGCCTACTTACTATTAGTTGAAAAATATTGAAAGACAATTTATATGTAGTGTTCTGCTCACTAGTCATCGAATTGTTATACTATTGGCAACCATCTTTTGTCCATGCCGTGATCCCTTGCCTGCGTAATGTGATATAAACAGTGAATAATACAATGTAAAAGTTACTATAGGGGTGTTATTTCATGTCTACAGGGCTCTAATAGTGTGAAAGTCCATATTTAGAAAGCCATAGACAGGTTTTCTGTGCTCTCAACTACAAAAAGATTCAATTGCTTAATATTGAATCCCGGAAATTCACGTCTCGTGGTTGGGTCTATCATTTTGAAACAATCTCTTTTGTCTGACCTTGACAGGCCAAAGCAGAGGAAGATCTGTGCAGCACAGACCCTGCTCTCGTGGCAGAGCTGCAGAGAGAGGTGGAGGACCTTAAGCTGCGGCTGCACATGGCCGCCGAGCACTACAAGGAGAAATACAAGGACTGTACGCGGCTGCAAAAGCAAGTGCTCAAACTGTCTGAGCAGCAAGGGGTCCGTCCGCCAACACGACATTGCACGGCGCTGGGAATGAACACTTTGATGTTTGATTTTTCTGTTTAGGAGCAGAAGAGGGGCTCAACACAAGAGCTGATGACGGTACCGCCATCAGTGAGTCCAGACACGTCAGTGCCAGGTATTTGAAGGAGTGCACTTGATGTAGCACGATACATTTTATCATTATCTGATGAGCCTTTATGGTCGTCTCAGGGAGTCCTGGTTCTGCAGATCCCATGCTGGAGGCCATCATCCAGGAGAAGCTCAAAGGCCTCAGCAGAGAAGCCTCTGACAGGAATGATAAATGCAGGAAATACAAGCAGATGTTAATGGTAAAAAAAAAACAACATTTTTTTCTGTGCTTTGTGTTATCTACGCAATATTTCACATTCATGTGTCATTGCTTTTTAAGGAGGAGAAGGAGCGGAGCTGCATGTTTGCCGATGAGCTTTCCAAGATGGAGCTGAAACTGAAGGAGCAACTGAAGGCTAACGAAAACCTGAAGCTGCAGCTGGCGTCCGAGGAAGACCGCTGCAAGGTGGGTGCGACGGTCGAGACAAATATTTGTCGCCTTTTTCCACACCCAAACTATTCAAACAATATTCTCTATATTTATTGTCATTATGCACACATAAGTACAAGGTAACGCACGTGTCCTTAGCCTCACAGGGTCATGTGACGGTCGTGTCCTCAACGTATGGCTAATGTAAGCCGAGCCTTTGTGACAGTGTTGTTTGTGAGCGCCCCCGCCCCGCCCCCCCGTCTGCGAGACAACACTTTACGGCTGTTTATATCCGCCACTGGAGACAAGTGAAGCTTGGCTCGCGTGCGTCCTCTCCAGTTGCCGGCCTAATGCTTCGCTTGGCTCGGGGCAGGCGGATATTTGCCATGGTGTCTCTGAGGAACTCAAACATGTTGTTTGACTCAAGAGCGGCACCCGACATAAATCTACGCTGTGCAAAGCGGAATCTTTTGTAGTGTAAATGAGTTCATGTCACACACACACATTTCAATGGCGTCGTCTTCTATGAGCACCACATGGCATATAAAGGAGAAGAATTGTTTATTCTTTGTTTACCGCAGAGCCAGGTAGCCGAAAAGGGGCGGGAGGTGAAGGACCTGAAGGACACACTAGCGCTCGTTGTGAGAGAGAAGGAAAAACTGGAGGTTTGTGAGCGCTTTCATTTTCTGCTTTATAGACTCTTTCCAGTGCCTGGTCCCGAGTGTGAAATGTCTCCTAATTGTAAAAGCCAAGTCAACGTGTTCTTATTTTCCATTCCATTAGTTTGGACCACAGCAAGGACTAGTTTGGAGATAATGCTGGTGCAGCTTGAAGGAGCAGAAAGACCCAATTTGAGGTTGAGACTGCAAATTCAACTGGCGTCTGCTACGAGCAAATAAAACTAAAATGTCCCCCGTTCCTTTAGAAAGAGACCGGTTCTGTCTCTTAGGCTACGTTCACACTGCAGGGTATGATGGCCGGGTTGGATTTATTTGTTCAAATCCGATATTTTATGTGTTCTTTCACATTACAAAACAAAAAAATCCAGACTTGTGTTTGTTTATAAGACTACTACCGCCTTTAATACTGTTTTTCGTTCTTTAGTAATCAGTAGTAGTACATAGACAAGTTTCAGGATAAGTTAGAAAGTGCAGGAAACCAGCTTATATACATTCATTCATTCATTTTCTACGGCTTATCCTCACGATGGTCGCGGCCGTGCTGGAGCCTATCCCAGCTCTCTTTGGGCGAGAGGCAGGGTACACCCTGGACTGGTTGCCAGCCAATCACAGCATTATGCAAATAGTGGCACTGGAATTGGACTAAACTATGTGAAATAGTTAGAATCACAGTCTCTTTTCTCTTAATTAGTTGGAATTGTATAGTTAATTAATATGGCCAAGTAATGTAATCTAACTTTAATGTTGTATATTAAAAAAAAAACAAAAAAAAAACAGCCTAATCCTAATGCCTCCTCGTCTTACACATGATTGGCTCCAATAAGATCAGGGGTGTCCAAAGCCATTTTCAACCCAAAAAATTTATATTAATTTTTACTAATATATATATATATTTATATTATTTTTTTTTGAATTTTTTACTAAAAATAAATGAAAAAATATTAATGAGATATATTATTTCATTCATTCATTCATTCATTTTCTACTGCTTATCCTCACGAGGGTCACAGGGGGTGCTGGAGCCTATCCCAGCTGTCTTCAGGCGAGAGGTGGGGTCCCCCCCCTAGACTGGTGGCCAGCCAATCACAGGGCACATATAGACAAACAACCATTCACACTCACATTCATACCTATGGACAATTTGGAGTCGCTAATTAACCTAGCATGTTTTTTTGGAATGTGGGAGGAAACCGGAGTACCCGGAAGAAAAGCCACGCATGCACGGGGGGAACATGCAAACGCCACACAGAGATGCCCGAGGGTGGAATCGAACTCTGGTCTCCTAGCTGTGTGGCCTGCGCGTTAACCACTCACTCATATTTTCACATTTAGAACTTTAGAACATGTTAAAAGCACAGAAATACATTACATAGAAAGTACGTTTTTTTTGCCGCAAGTCCGCCATCTTGTGTAGCACTACCTTTTGTTCGTTTGCGACTTTCGACGTTTTTACTGATGGTTCCTGAAATTCTGGCCATACGGCATTAAAAATGTAAACTACCTCCATACGTCTATACACTGCACACGCTGAGCTGCGAAATTGTGCTACACAAGATGGCGGCGTGTGCACTGAAGCACTGCGAGGCGAGGACACCGCGATCCGAGTGTTGTATCCGGGTGTGAGCTTTCTACGTCTTTCTATTCCTGTGGGTAAACGTTCCCTAACCATCCGCCACCTCTTGCACTTCCTCCTTCCTGTCACGTGATTTAGCAGCAGAAGTGAGAATTTAGGCTATGGCAGTTTGTGTAGATCTTGCTGCCACGTCTCTTCCGAGGAGCGTGTGGGTGGCAGGAGTCGCCTCAGCGACCATTTTTTTTTAAATCTGAAATTTTACCGACATGGGTGAGTACCTTGCACGGGAAACCCCGCCTTTTCGATGACTTGTAAAGGATATACGCGAGGTTAGATCGGATAACATCCAGTGGTGCACCCTGTCTTGGGTGTTGTTGAATACAACACTTTGTGTCCCCAGGAGCTTCAGAAGAACACCAAGAAGGGAGAGCAGGGGGCCAGCGGGAAAACCAGTCTGGAGAATGTTCAGTCCAGTGTGCCTTTATTCCTGCAGTACCCCGTCCCGTATGCCCAGGATGCCCCCACCCCTCTGTTGGTCTCTCAGAGCCCCTCAAAGCTGCACTTCGGGAACCCTTACACCATCTCCGACTCAAAAGGTTTGTTCATGTCATTTGCACGAGACAAAAATAGACGTAGACTTCACACAGGTCGTCTCCCGAGCTAATGGTTGCTGGTTCGATCCTCAGGGAGCCAATGAACTAATAGCATAGACAAGTGAGAGTTGAATATGACTGCATTTTATAGGGGAAAAAATGCCTCTACAGCTGAATAAAACCACCTTGTACAGTAGAGTGGCGAGAGTGCCAATACAACATTAAGCCCAGTTAAGTGGAGTTAAAGCAGTGGCGTCATTAGGACTATTTTAGGGGGGGGGGGGGGGCTTCAGCTCCCCTAAAAGGTTCTTAAGTCTCCCTAAATAATTTTATTTATTTATTTGTTATTTTTGTCTATATGTGCTCTGTGATTGGATGGCCACCAGTCCAGGGTGTACCCCGCCTCTTGCCCTGAGACAGCTGGGATAGGCTCCAGCACCCCCGCGACCCTTGTGAGGATAAGCGGTAGAAAATGAATGAATGAATTTTTATTATTTTATATAATTATATTATTATTATAATTATTTTATTTTATATAATTACTTTTATTATTTATTTTTATTTTTATTCCATAGGTATTAATTTTAAAATTAAAATTTTTTAATTTTAATTACTTATTTCCATAGGTATTAATTTTAAAATTAAAATTATTTAATTTTAATTACTTAATTCCATAGGTATTAATTTTAAAATTAAAAATTTTATTCCATAAGTATTAATTTTAAAATTAAAATTATTTAATTTTAATTACTTTATTCCATAGGTATTAATTTTAAAATTAAAATTATTTAATTTTAATTACTGAATTCCATAGGTATTAATTTTTAAATTAAAATTACAATTTTAATTCCATAAGAATTAATTTTAAAATTAAAATTATTTAATTTTAATTACTTATTTCCATAGGTATTAATTTTAAAATTAAAATTATTTAATTTTAATTACTTAATTCCATAGGTATTAATTTTAAAATTAAAAATTTAATTCCATAAGTATTAATTTTAAAATTAAAATTATTTAATTTTAATAACTTTATTCCATAGGTATTAATTTTAAAATTAAAATTATTTAATTTTAATTACTGAATTCCATAGGTATTAATTTTTAAATTAAAATTACAATTTTAATTCCATAAGAATTAATTTTAAAATTAAAATTATTTAATTTTAATTACTTTATTCCATAGGTATGAATTTTAAAATTAAAATTATAATTTTAATTCCATAAGTATTAATTGTGCTCCCCCGCAGACGACGACGACGACGACGAGGATGACTCAGATGAGCAGCTGCTTCGTCTCCCCCCCGTGGGCCCACCCTCCTGGGACAGCAACGTGGTGTGTATCCAGCCCGCCCGCAACCAGGCCCGGCCCGAAGGCCGCGAGGACTCTGAGGAGAAACCGAGCAACAACAACAACAACAACGTAACAGCCCGTCCGCATGTATTTGAAGTTACATATTCAAGTATACGTCGCATGTAGTAGCCATTATTACTGTGCATGTTGGGGGTCATGCTTCCCCACGATTGAACCGCAACTTCCCGGCGCTGGCAGCACTCAGGCAGCCTCAGTCTCATGATGCCTCATAAGACCCATTATTATCTTAGTGCTCACTTATTATTTAGACAATAATGACTATGGATAGTACTATACAGGCTGTACACTGACTACTCTAAAGCAGGGGTCTCAAACTCAATTTACCTGGGGGCCACTGGAGCTAGGGTCTGGGCTAGGCTAGGCTGCATCAGGTTTTCCAAAAACCTGTTTGAGACCCCTGATTTACAACATATTGCGCAACTGCAGGGTCTTGAGACACATGCTAACTCGCAAACTAGAGAGCTAGCGACCTAAACGGTAGCCTCAAAGTTATTTCCTTTAAACTTAAATAGTCAAAAACTTACCACTTCCACACGGATAGGGAGGATAACTATTAAGTTATTTAACCTTTAACATGAACAGTAATAATTTTTTCTGGGTACATGATACCATACAGCATCCATATCAAACTCGCGCAGGCCGCACGAACAATAAACTTTCATATCAAGGCGGGGGCCTCAAACACGTGGCCCGTGGGCCAAATGTGGCCCGCAGGACACTAATTTGAGGCCCCTGATTTACAACATATTGCGCAACTGCAGGGTCTTGAGACACATGCTAACTCGCAAACTAGAAAGCTAGCGACCTAAACGGTAGCCTTCAAGTTATTTCCTTTAAACTTAAAAAGCCAAAAACATACCACTTCCACACAGATAGGGAGGATAACTATTAACAGTTATTTAACCTTTAACATGAACATTAATCAAACGTAATCATTTTTTTCTGGGTACATGATACCATACAGCATCCATATCAAACTTGCGCCGGCCGCACTAACATTAAACTTTCATATCAAGGCGGGGGCCTCAAACTAGTGTCCTGCGGGCCACATATGGCCCGCGGGCCGCATGTTTGAGACCCCTGCTCTAAAGTAAATGTGTGATATTGTGTTAGTTATTCATGATTTTTTTATTTATTTATTGTTTTTGCTTCTCAGGTTAATGTGAATGAAAAGTCCACCACAACGGAACCCCCCAACCCATTTGCGAACGACGGACAGACTCCTTTTTGCTTTGATCACAGGTAGAACACGCTCCCGCTGTCATAAATACCCCCCCCCCCACCCCTTTTCCATAAGCTACGCATTGTAACATGTGTAACGTGTTTGTTCTGCCCGCACACGCACAAACCCCCACTCGCCTTTTGTGCAGAGCGGCGGGACCACCCACGTCGCATCAGACAGACGCGCTTTAACTAGCTTGCGCTCCTGCTTTGCCCACATCATCACTTGCGAGACAGCCTTTAAATAACAAATGTGTGTGTGTGTGTGTGTGTTTTTGTGTGTGTGTGTGTGTAGCATGGACATGAAGCGATGCCCGCTCTGCGAGGTCATCTTCCCGCCCAACTACGACCAGTCCAAGTTCGAGGAGCACGTGGAGAGCCACTGGAAAATCTGCCCCATGTGCAGCGAGCAGTTCCCGCTGGACTGCGACCAGAAGGCGTTCGAGAACCACGTGCTCACCCACTTTGACGGCCACATGCTCAACTTCGACTAGAGCCGACGCCGTACCTGTATCCTCTTTTTTTCCCCTCCTTGCATGTTTCTCTGGTGTGAAAATCCATTCTCGCTTTCATAGAAAAATGATTTAATCTAGCGTACGTTGCAAGAATACACAATCGCTAATCTTTTTCTTTATGACTTAAATCCAGTAAACAAGCCGCGTGGAAAAACGGCGTGCAGTAAAACGTTACTAAACAATTTATTTTCGAAAATATTTCTATTGTCAAAGCCTTGATGCCGGGTGTATGACTTTATTCTTTTTCTATCTATCATCGTTCATTCATTGCATGCTCACAGCTTCTGTTAATTCCCCTCACCTCACCGGGTTTTATGGCTCTTAAGTTATTTTAGCCACAACTTGTTTTACCTGTTAAGTGAACCAATAAAGTTTGAAACATGAGAACACGTTTTTATTCCAAACATAACAAAAGTTTACACGAAGCAGCTTTTTTTTTGAGGAAATACAAGTTGTTTTTTTTTCCTCTCCAGAAACATATGAAAATATACTTTAATGCACTTGAAGCGTAAATACATTCACTGTACACTGTTAAAAGACATCTGGCAGTACAATACTGTCACAACTCTCCATTGAAATGCAAACATCCATGCCATGCAGTGGAAAATACATTTTCAGACATGATTGGTGGCAAATTGAAAGTTAAGATTTTTCAATTAAAACTTGTACAAAAGGGCTGCACGGAAGTGGTTAGAGACAAGGGTTCAATTCCAATCTCTGTGTGGAGTTTACATGTTCTCCCCGTGCATGAGTGGGTTTTCTCCGGGTACTCCGGTTCCCTCCCACATTCCAAAAACATGCTAGGTTAATTGGCGACTCCAAATTGTCCATAGGTATGAATGTGAGTGTGAATGGTTGTTTGTCTATATGTGCCCTGTGATTGGCTGGCGACCAGTCCAGGGTGTACCCCGCCTCTCGCCTGAAGACAGCTGGGATAGGCTCCAGCACCCCCGCGACCCTTGAGAATAAGCGGTAAAAAAATGAATGAATGGACTGACAACGGCTGCACAGTGTTCAAGTGGTTAGCACGGAGGCCTCACAGCTAGGAGACCCAAGTTCAATTCCACTCTCGGCAATCTCTGTGTGGAGTTTGCATGTTCTCCACGTGCATGCGTGGGTTTTCTCCGGGTACTTGGGTTTCCACCCACATTCCAAAAACATGCTAGGTTTATTAGCGACTCCAAATTGTCCATAGGTATGAATGTGAGTGTGAATGGTTGTTTGTCTATATGTGCCCTGTGATTGGCTGGCCACCAGTCCAGGGTATACCGCGCCTCTCGCCTGAAGACAGCTGGGATAGGCTCCAGCATCCACTGCCACCCATCCATTCATTTTCCTCCGCTTATCCGGGTTGCAGGGGCAACAGTAGGGAAGCCCAGACTTCCCGGTCCCAGCTCCACTGGGAGGACACCAAGGTGTTCCCAGGCCAGCTGTGAGACATAGTCCCTTCAGCGTGTCCTATGTCTGCCCTGGGGCCTTTTCCCGGCTGGGCATGCCCAGAACACCTCACCAGGGAGGACTAGATACCCTAGCCACCTCAACTGACTCTTTTCGATGTGAAGGAGAAGCGGTTCTACTCTGATCCCCTTCCGGATGACTTCGCTCCTCACTCCTCATCTTTTAGGGTGAGTCCAGCTACCCTACGGTGGAAACTCATTCCAGCCGCTTGTATCCACGATTCTTTCGGTCAAATGAATGATGAACTTGTACAAAGTCCTTTTTAGCAAGACGAGACCCTCCCATGCAGGGCTCCCAGATCCGTATATTGGACACCCCTTGCTCTTAACACCCATTTACCTCCGCTGTCATGATCTGGAATGATTTGATAATTCAAGGCAAGGACAAACATCACAAGACTAGACCACCTAACAGTAGATCTTGGATACTTTCTATTTACATAATACGTATACACCAGGAACGTTAGTTTGGCAAAAATGCTCATTTGTTGGCAACTTGTTAAGAGAGAAAAAAAAGTGCTTAAAAATCCCACATTATAAAGTAATCAGGAGAAAACTACTTCAGTATTAGGAATGAATGTAAAAAAAAAATGAGGTTTTGAACACTGTTAGAACACGTTGCTGAAATGCTTGCAAACGTCACCTGAGTTGGGTGATGTAAAAATAAAAATATGGCCACCCGTTATTAGGCACGTGTATTAATATGTTCGTTATTGTGGTTGGCAGCGTTGTGTAGCATAAGTTATATCGTTATCGTGCGGGTGTAGCTAATGTTGCCTTCAAATGGGGTCCGAATTTGGCACATCCACTTTGTTTGAATAATGCAAAACATCATGCTAAAAAAAAAACTCTTTTCGCCAACAAGCACCATAGGTCCAAAAAAATTATTTAAAAAAAAATTAAAAAATGTACATTTTCATAGCTTAAATGTGCAAACCGCAAAACTGTGACTACTTTAAGAACATCAAAAAAAAATAGTATGCTTTTTAAAGCATGCAAAATAATGATGGACTCTTAGTGTCACAGTTGGAGCAAAGTGAAGAGAAGAAGAAACAGCGTTTGCTGCTGGTGATGGTGGACGTTTAGGAAGAAGGGCGCTCCATCGTTCCCCTTACTGCTGCATCTTACGGATGATGTCAGTGGAGATGGGCGGGTGGAAGTTAATGGTGTGGTGGCGGAGACCCTGAGATGTCTTGTAGCTCTTCCCGCAGCGGCACTTGAAGGGTTTGCGGACCCTAATCTGGGTCCGGTGGCCGTTCTTGGCGTGATATTTAATGCCGTTGACATTCTGGGAAGAAGCACGGAGGATGACATGTGCTTAGAATACAAAGTGGTCTGGTGCAGGGGCGTCAAAAGGCAGACTTTCTTCAATAGGACCATCTAAAGCCAATTGAGAACATTTGGGCATCTTGCAATTTTTCAACAGTCTTCAAATTTTGATCAGGACTGTACATCAATTAAAAAATTAAAAAAATATATTAAATTTATTACCAATTAAACAAAAATTACCAATTGTAATTTTAATATAATAATTAATAAAAAAATATATACATTTAAAATATTTTTGTCCTAATATTACCACTTTACTCTTTACAACACTATTAATTTATTATTGTAAAATGAATTTTTCCTCATAATATTACTTTATTTTAGATCATTTGTGACATTTTTCTCCTGATATAACTACTAATTATTTTTTATAATATTATGACTTAGTATTGCTAAATATTATTAGAATATCACAACTTTTTTTGTACAATGAGGCCATTTCTCCCTCTTGTAGTATTACTACTTTAATCTCAAAATATGTCATTCTTGTATTTTTTGTCCAAAAAAAAGATGACATTTTTGTCGTAATATTACTATTTTAGTCTTGCAACACTATTAATTTATTTAGAAGACTTTTTTTTCTAATAATATTACTTTATTTTAGATAAATTGTGACATTTTCCCCTTGATATTACTACTATTTTTTTTTAAAATAATATTATGACTTTATTCTTGCAAAATGAGGGCTCCTTTTTCCTGGTAAAAATATACATTTCTTGCAATATGACCAATTTATTCTTAGAATATCACAACTTTCTTTTGTACAATGAGGCATTTTCCCCCTCTTGTATTATTACTACTTTAATCTCAAAATATCATATCTTTATTCTTGTATAATGATGATTTTTTGGGCTATTATTTTACTTTATTTTGTCCAAAAAAAGATGAATTTTTTGTCCTAATATTACCACTTTATTCTTGCAAAATGATGATTTTTTTTCCCCTAATAATATTACTTTATTTTAGATACATTGTGACATTTTTCTCCTGATATTACTACGAATTATTTTTATAATATTATGACTTAATCTTGCTAAATATTCTTAGAATATCACAACTTTCTTTTTGTACAATGAGGCCATTTCTCCCTCTTGTACTATTACTACTTTATTCTCAAAATATCATATCTTTACTCTTGTATAATGATGATTTTTTTGGCTATTATTTTACTTCATTTTGTCCAAAAAATAGGATTTTTTTGGTCAAAATATTACCACTTTATTCTTGCAATATTTTGAATATATTCTTGTAAAATAAGGACTTTTCCACTCATGATATTACTAAATTATGGCATTCTTCTAGTAATATTACGACCTAAAAAAGCATTAGGACTGTAGTCTTATAAAATAAGGGCTTTTTTTATTTGTAAAATCATTATTCTACTATATATTTCAATGTATTTTTTTTATTTGTAATATTACCAATTTATTATTGCAATATTATAGCTTTATTTTTGTACAATGAAGCCATACAACTTTATTCTTGTTATGACTTTATTTTTTATCAAAATGTCTTGTATTATTATGAGTTTATTTTTGTAATAATTACTTTATTGCTTTGAGGATTTTATTTTTTTATATATTTTTTTCTTGTTTAATATACTCCATTATGCTAATTAGGACTTAATGCTAACAAAATTAACACTAACAGCCCAAACCTTGTATCTCTTTTTACAGCCGGGGACGGGGCAGGCGAAGGGTTTCTCGTCCCCTCCGTTCATGCACATGGAGCTGAGGATGGATTCCGAGCTGATGGCGCTCTCTGTGGTCCACGACTCGTCGCTGTCGGACTCCTCGAAGTCTACATCCTCTTCGTCGCACTCGCTACCTGTGTGGGGAATGAAAAAGGTGAGAGTGTATTAGAAAAGCCTTAGTGTGAATGAATGGCAGTATGGAGAAGGACGCTTCACCTGTGGGTGTACTGCTGCGGAAGGATGAGGAAGGCGTGATGGGGGGTGTGACGGGAGGAGTGAGGTTTCCGCTGGTGCGACACAGACTGCCCGTCAGAGACAGAGACAACTTGGGCAGCATCTTCTTCTTCAGAGCCTCATGCTCTCTCCTGGCAGCTTCAGTCATGAACCTGCAGGCGAAGACGCGGGACCAAAAATCCCATGTTCACATGATATGGACAAAAGACTATTTTGACACATAATCTAGTGTTTCCCATACATTCATTCACACAAATATGTGAAATTGCAACAATTACAGCTACATAATTTGAAAATTGACATAAAAATGCACACAAACAAAACAATTGGCTTAATTAGCCGCAATAAAAAATGGTAACACTTTCCCTTTAAGGACGCCATTTTTTGACGCGCCATTAACGTGAGCACGTCCTGTTTTGACCCTCGGCAGACGCCGTAGTTTAAGGAACCGCAGCGGATGTTAGAGAGCTAGAAACGGCTACAAATATTGAGCAGAAATGAATATAAAGGGTCGTTTTGAAGGTTGAGTTAAGCTTCAGAACCCTGGTAGATGTTTCTCTGGACAAGAAGTCACGAAGTACGTCGCTTCTAGGAGTAGAGAGTTACCGGCGCGAAATGCAGGTATGCTAGCTAAAATTAGCATAGCCGATGACAGCTATTTGGAGGCTAATGTCAAAGACAATAGCGCTAATTAGCATTAGCTTGTACGCTAGCTAGCTAGTCAACACGTTAGTAAAACATATGTACATTGTAGCGATCTAATTTTGTATTATTACGGATTGTGCAACTCTATAACCGGAATAATATCACATTCAATCAACTAATAGAAGACAGAACCACCATTGCTTTTTTTCAGAAAGGTTGTGTACCACAGATATGCACATTAGCACCGAATACGGTCATCAGCTTTTACCTTTATACATTCAAAAACAACTCAAAACCCACCTCTTTAAATCTGTTTTTAATGTCTAACTTTTTTATATCTGACTGCTGTGCCCCGCCCCGCTTTTACTCATGTTTTAACTGTGTATTAACCAATGAATGTTGTATTTTGGTGTGTCTTCTATTCTGTTTACTTGCTTTATTCAACTTCACTCTTCTGTAAAGTGTCTTTGAGTATTTTGAAAAGCGCTATACAAATAAAATGTATTATTATTATTATTATTATTATTATTATTATTATTATTATTATTATTATTATTTCCCACATAGTATCAGCACTTAGGAGTAAATATGAGGTGAAAATAAACAGGCTTAAATACAATATAGCAGAACATATGGGCAGCGTTAGAGAACGACGGTGCGTTCAAGTACCGTTAAAAAGTTGGATAAGTCGCCGCTACCATTACATATTCAAATATGTGTAAGTGTATATTAGTTTGGAATAAAATAATGGCAGATATTTCCAGAATTTACATTCCATTATATAAAATTTGATGTATTTGCACCCCTACTTACTATAGATAAAATGTTTTTAGCTATGATTAAATTATTAAATATGCGTTAACTATGGACAAAATGCAATTAATTGTGATGAAATGTTTTTAATTAACTAACAGCCCTAATTTTAACATGTGTTTTTAGTGCATTGAGGTTTTTTTTGGGGGAAAAAAAAGCATCTCCAATCCCATAAAAAAGACATCAAGAAGGGGTTTATGGACAGTAGGTTTAAATGCTTGTCATAAAAAATTGTTAAAGCTAAAGTGGAATCCTCAAATGAAGTGATAACCACACCAACATGTGTTCACGCAGGCTGGGAGGTAGCGGCTGTGAGACTCCTTATCAAAGCTGACTGCCGGCTCTACCAGCTACCGAATCCTGATGCGGCTCCTCTTTACGACTCGCCAGATGACGTCTAAACATGCTGGTAGACACACACTGATGTACACACAACCTTTGTATGGCTTACATTTTATATACTATATATACATATATATATATATAGCATTTGTTTACCTGTTAATATAACTGAGGGCGACATAAGTGGGCTGCTGCTGCTCCTGCTTCTCCAGAAGGCGGGGGTCTGTGTCTAAGCAAGGAGAAGAAAACAACGTAGTTAATAGTATAGCCCTGGCGAGTCCACACTTTTTCCACAAAGGGCCACATGCTGAAAAATGAGCAGATGCAACGGCCATGTTGGTATTGTGTAAACCAACACATGCAGATATGCTAAGAAGTTATAGAGTCGTTGTGTTTATCGCAGTGAAATGATTCCAGACTTGACCACGGTAAGTAAGAGTAAGATTCATATCACATAGAAATCCTGCTTATGATATTTTTACCATTTACATATTTACATATTCTTTGCGTAATTGCAATGTGCAACCTACAGCTAACTAAACTAACAAACTAGACTAAACTTAAAGAAAGGGATTTGAAACTGACCACTTCCACACCAAATGGGAGGGTTTTTCACTCTATCATGCCAGAGAGCTACAAATGGCTACAAAATCGAGCAGAAATGTAGAAAGGGTCATTTTGAAGGTTGAGTTTAGCTTCAGAACCCTGGTAGATGTTTCTCTGGACAAGACCAAGTTTTTCTGTCACAAAGTACGTCGCTTCTGAGAGTAGAGAGGAGTTACCGGCGCAAATGCAGGTATGCTAGCTAAAAGAGGCATATTTTTACCATTGTAGAGCCCCGCATACATGAAATAACACCCCTATAGTTACCTTTACACTCCGATTATTCTTTGTTTACACCACATTGCACAATTGCAATGTGCAACCTACAGCTAACTAAACTAACAAACTAAACTAAACTTAAAGAAAGGGGGTTGAAACTGACCACTTCCACACCAAATGGGAGGGTTTTTCACTCTATCATGTTAGAGAGCTACAAAATCGAGCAGAAATGTAGAAAGGGTCATTTTGAAGGTTGAGTTTAGCTTCAGAACCCTGGTAGATGTTTCTCTGGACAAGACCAAGTTTTTCTGTTACAAAGTACGTCGCTTCTGAGAGTAGAGAGGAGTTACCGGCGCAAATGCAGGTATGCCAGCTAAAATTAGCATATTTTTACCATTAGTAGAGCCCCGCATACATGAAATAACACCCCTATAGTTACCTTTACACTCCTGTTATTCTTTGTTTACACCACATTGCACAATTGCAATGTGCAACCTAAAGCTAACTAAACTAACAAACTAAACTTAAAGAAAGGGGTTGAAACTGACCACTTCCACACCAAATGGGAGGGTTTTTCACTCTATCATGCCATGTAATGATAATTATAATGTCATGTCTCATCAATTCTGTTTCCATGTGGCGGTTTCCAAGCTAACAGGATGCTAATAAGGAAGTGTATTAACAACACGACAAAATGCACTTCATATTGGACACAAACTGGAAAATCTACATAACCCGAGGCAAAATTATGGCATGAATTTTCTGTTAACCGAAAAACACTGTACGTCCCTTGGCTCAATAACAGTGAGTAATTTATTCTCTGTGATTTTGTCTGAGACCAAAACCATGAAATTATCCCAGCAGCGCACTTTAGGCGAGTTTCCCTTTAGTTAGGTATTGTACAACAGTCCCGCTATTCAACACAGCCACCGCATTGCTCATTCATGAGTCCAGTATACTAGGAGCCAGACATCCAACGTCGTCCAGCCGTGCTAAAAAAGCGCAACAATAGCCAATCTCCACACCCCGAGGTGAAGCAGGCCTGACTTCAAACACTCCTCACAGCGGCGTCCACGTGGGAGAAGAGACGGCCCATAAAAACTCAAGCTTTGCTGTGTGCAGCTCAGCCTCGTCGTCTCCCGTGAAAGACTGCTACCCCCGTGTGGTCGAACGCCGACGCTGGTATCCATCTGCTAGCTCGTTTACTCACCGCAGCTTACAAACGCCTCAGGCTGTTGTAGATGATGCTAAGCACGATAAAGCCTCGTGTATCTGTCGCTAAACTGTCGATTTGAGTAGAACGACACTTGTTTTTTGCAATTATACCACTTTTTCTGGATAAAACTAAATCAATTTGGGTGGAATCGAACTCCGGTCTCCAATCTCTGAGGCCTATGCGCTAACCACTCCACCGTCGTGCAGCCCGGAATAATAATTATTATAATAATAATGATCAGCTTCCTTCATTCATTCATTTTCTACCGCTTATTCTCACAAGCGGGCGTGCTGGAGCCTATCCCAGCTGTCTTCGGGCGAGAGGCGGGGTACACCCTCGACTGGTGGACAAATTTGGAGTCGCCAGTTAACCTAGCATGTTTTTGGAATGTGGGAGGAAACCAGAGTACCCGGAGAAAACCCACGCATGCACGGGGAGAACATGCATACTCCACACAGAGATGACCGAGGATGGAATTGAACCCTGGTGTCCTAGCTGTGAGGTCTGCAACCGCCGTGCAGCCCCTTTGTACAAGTTTTAATTAATAATTAAGAAAATATTAACTTTCAAGTTGCCACCAATCATGTCTCAAAATCTATTATCCATGAGATGGCCGAGGGTGGAATTGAACCCCGGTCTCCTAGCTGTGAGGTCTGCGGGCTAACCACACGACCGCCGTGCAGCCACGGAGCACAATGTTTTAAGAAATTAAACCCAACACCTGTAGGTAAATGGGGTAGGGGGGTGTGCTGCTACATTTGTACCTCTACTTGGTACATTAGCTTTAGCAACATTCGACTGCACCTTATAAGGGACCTGTTAAGCTAATTTTTTGGCTTGTTGTGGACACCTATAGAGCAGCTCCACTCAATAAAAAAATACCTAAAAACGACCTAGAAAGACCTAGAAAGCTTTCTAGGTCTTCCAGAATCTGCACCTATTCCAGCTGTATTTCAAGTTGGCTTTCCAAAACATTCATTTTCTACTGCTTTTTCCTCACGAGGGTCGCGGGGGTGCTGGAGCCTATCCCAGCTGACTTTGGGCGAGAGGCGGGGTACACCCTGGAGTGGTCATGTAGCACATGTACTTTTGTAATCATTTCAAAAAATTGCATTATCATCTTTGTGAATGCAGCTTTTTTATAATGACTATGTATTGTGAACCTAATGAAGCATCCCATCATCATGCACTGATTCCCTGATGATAACATACAGTTTTATGACACTGGCAGGTAAAGCTCTGAGAACAGCGCCAAAGCATGCATTTCATTAGCTGCACATGCCGTGAGAAGGACACCTTCCATCCACTGTCATGGAAAGACTGCCAAACGCTAGAGGCAGGCCGAGGGAGTCGTGTTATAGTCGTGTCGAGCCCCCCAGAAGATCACTAATGAGCCTCTGTGAGTGTAACGTCAGCCTCGCTCCCAACAGCGGTGGATCAATCTGTTCCCACACACCGTAAATCACACACACCTCGCTTGGGCACAGCGGACATGGAAGGTCTGCGGGGACCAATTCCCTACAGCTTTTGCTATTCTTTTGGGGGCGCCAGCGGCAGGACCAGGAGGGCCGTGATGGGAAACTCTTTAATCAAACTCCATCGGTGGTCCACCTTGGTGGTCAAAATTTTGTTAGCGTGTTAGCACAGGTTACTGACATATAAATAACTGATTCATTGATAGAAATGATTCAGTTTGGCGCCCCCATCATTTCCAGACTTGTATTTAGGTTGATTTTCTCCAATAATCCATAATTCCAAAAACATGCTAGGTTAATTGGTGACTCCAAATTGTAGCACGGAGGCCTCACAGCTAGGAGACCCGAGTTCGATTCCACCCTCGGCTATCTCTGTGTGGAGTTTGCATGTTCTTCCCGTGCATGCGTGGGTTTTCTCCGGGTACTCTGGTTTCCTCCCACATTCCAAAAACATGCTAGGTTAATTGCCGACTCCAATTTTTCCATAGATATGAATGTGAGTGTGAATGGTTGTTTGTCTATATGTGCCCTGTGATTGGCTGGCGACCAGTCCAGGGTGTAACACCGCCTCACGCCCGAAGACAGCTGGGATAGGCTCCAGCACCCATTGCGACCCTCGTGAGGAAAAGCGGTAGAAAATGAATGAATGAATGAATGTAGTATTAAGGTTACTTTTTAAAATGGCGGCTCAGGGCTTGCGTGTGAGACACACACATTAGTGCACCTATGACAGCGTGCAACAGGAACCCAAGTGGCCATCAACAAAACTACCAATGGCAACAAGGGGGGAAGTGACGCCTCTAACAAAGCCCTCGATGACCCTTCCCCCTGCATCCAATACCCTCTCTCTCTTACTCGCTCACTCACACACACACACACACACACACACACCTCTCATTTCCAGCAACGTCTGGCTGGCTCTCCCCGTCCTACCCTCAAGGCCAGATGCACGGTGGGGTAGGGCGCGAGTGGCGAGCATTACGGTGACATGTTTATGGCGGCTGTGATCAGCAGGGGGGGGACACAAGCAGGAGTGGTGGCACAGGCCATTCATTATGATGTGGAGGAAATGAAACATAGTAGTCCAGCTCCGTCTGGCAACTTACTGAATGTACAGGAGGTAGGTCAGATGATCCGTCAAAAATATTCGTTTTCATATAGGCACTTATTTTGACATTTTCATACTGCATGCTCCAGGGTCCCTCCACAGTAGTGAAATGTAATGTATATTTTATTATTTGACAAAAATATTATTTTAGGTACGGAGAAAGGACACAGAAACTAAACAAATGAAGCCCATTAAAGTACATGCAAATATGCTAGAACTATCTTTGAACAGCAATGCAAGAACAGAGGCTGGCACTATACATTTTATAAAAGTGTCCAGGTTGGTCAACCAATCGCTATAGATAGTAGGTGTTAGTAGGTCTCGGAGATTAACTCATTTGAGATTAACTCATTTGCTTTGTTTCGAGGCGTAACTTGAGTAATTGACATAAGTTTCAACGTGTTGGTGGCCTCTTCTCCACGCGCCGCCATTTTGTACAAGACGAATGCTAATCATGGGCGCTCTCTTACGTACACTTTATTTACGGCTGGAATTAAAACAACAGAGCCGTTGTCTACAAAGTCAAACTTAACCCCCTGTTTGTTACTTTTTCCGAGGTGGACGCCATCAAACAAACAGAAAATGCATTTATATATATATATTTTTATTAATCGTCCGATCTCTCCCATAAATGTATAAATATGTCTATGCAACTCCACCATAGAAGAGAAGCATGTTTGGTACAATTTTAAGCTGGGAAAACGGCTACACGGTAGCAGAAGTGAATTTTATAAGAACTCGGCCTGCAACTTTCCCATTTGAATATTTCAAATTTGAATGCATTCACACCCACGGTTTAGTTCCAAATGTGAAAACGGTAAATAGAAATAGTTATTTTCATGTAAAACAACTATTTTTTTATGGTTTATTTAAGGAATAGTTGTTTATATATTTTGACTAAATTTATGTCAAACTGAAAGTTATCCTTCAAATGTATCTTTTCACTAAAAGCCGTTTCTATCCCTTTTTGTTGGGAACTGATATTTTGCTGAAACATCGTTCTACTGCTGATTACTAAATAATAAAAAACAAATGTATGAACTAGCTTTTTCTTCTGATAAAAGATGAGAGTCTATATACCATATCTATATAGCCCTAGAACACAATATTCTGTGTGCTGTCAAAAATCAGTCAATCAAATATGGCTAGGATTGAATGAGTTGATAAAATATCTATCTCTCTTTACGCAAGTATTAAGTACGTTTTACATGCAGTATTAGTTTTTTCTGTTCTGTTCATAATATTAATTCTAAAACTGAATTTCAAGTAGATTGAGGGGATGAATTTTACTTCCGTTTTTAGTTTCACATCAACCAATGAAAATAGTCAATGAACTAACGTGTGTTATCAATATGTGATATGTTCAGGCAGACATGGTAGACCCCCCGCCCCGCCCCCGGTCTCACAGTCAGTGCACAGGAACAGGAGCAGTGGTGTCGGGGGATGGGGAAATGTAATTAGGCCCACCAGGTGCACAGATCAGGGAACTAGTTAGTGCTTTTCAAATTTATTACTTCCGCATGTTTTTTTTTTTTTGGGTGAAGGAGTGCAAAATCTTCTAAATGAGGCTGCAGTGACGACTGGCAACAAGCAGACTGATTGTGACCAAGCTTTGGGCACTGCAGGCCATCAGCAGCACACACACACACACACACACTTTAATAAACACACTGGCAGTGTGCCTCTGGTCAATTTAGGACCGGTTACTTAGCAACAAAGCAAATATTTCACCGTCAAATTTTTCCTACATCACATGACTGGATCAATGAGGACATACTTTAATGTTAGTACTTGATTAAGCTGTGTTAAAGCTCAGTGAATATGTTTACAATATTAAATAGACAGATTCTTTTTTTTCCGCATAGCTTCCGGTCTCACCATACTGGGATACTGTTGTTATTTAACAAACAAATACACTAAGTAACTTTTATGGAATAAAAAATGGAAAATATATAAATTCATAAGTACTTATTAATATAGCCACAATTAATCCTGCTATATTACATCATACAAAGTTCAACTCTGTTTAAAAACATATTACTTTATAAAGCCACGTTTCAAAATAAGTCAGATTAAAAAAAAAGAGACTTAGATCAATTAGTTGCAGGTCATAATTAATTAATCACACTATTCTTAAAATGACAGTGAGCGGTATATTGTATGGCTTGACAGTACCCGTTAAAATTACTACTTTTTTGTCATAATATGTTGATTTTCTTGTCATAAAATTACAATTATATATATTTTTTTACTTTATTCTGCCAATAATAATTTGATAAAATTTGATGATAAAATTTGATAATAAAATTTGAAATAATTTTTAATAATTTTTGGGCCCCTTTTAGTGTGGCTCTGTAAGGTAATAATGTTGCAAATTTTCACGTCATTATGTCACAACCCCATACATATTTTGTCATAATTTCGATAATTTGTGATAACTTCTGCCATATTGAAGACTTTGTTACAAAATGCGTACATTTCAACACGTTTTGTAATAACTTTTGCAATAAGTAATAAGTTATTACAAAATGCGGGAAAATGTATTTTATAATTCATTCAATAATTAAATTTTTAAATGTAGCATCATTACATAATGACGTGAAAATGTATTAGATTACATTATTATTATTATTATTATTATATAATGGGGCATTACAGGCTCAAATACTCATTGGATCCCGATCCTTACTTAAAGTATATGATATAAAGTATCGAAAATTTTGCCCATTCATTGAGAAGAACATCTCTGACGTTAGAGATCGCTGATGTTTGATCTCAGAAAGTACCTCTAGTTTATCTCGAAGGTGCGTAATGGGGCAGACGTTATGGAAAACTGTAATGTTTCTACCAAAAAATGGCAGCATAAAATTGTCCAAAAGTACTGACTCACACTGAAGTTGAGCTACGGTACAATATTCCTGAGAGCAGCAACCCCAGCAGGGTAGCGCCACCTATTGTTTTGTCAGCCTCACCCGACCGTCTTGTTGCCGTGGAACTTGGAAAGGAGAATGTTATTGCTTGTTTTCCAGGCACCTAATTACAAAGGGGGAATGTGCTTCATGCAGCAGGCCACCAGATGAGGGAGGAAGAGCGGCCAAATCAGGCACTCTGTCTGTAATTACGCTTCACAGGCACTTGGCACGGTGCGCGAGATCTCGCACTTCTTCCGAGCGGGCACACAGGGCCAGCACACAAAGGAAGGGGGACTTTGAGTTTGCAAAGTTTTTCCACTCTTGAGCAAACTAATTGCCTCATTATTCCCCAATAAGTCATTTTGAGGCGTTTTTCTTCCCTCCGCGACTAACACCTCAGACACACGCACACAGCGCCCCGTGAGAGGGGAAAGGATATTAAAGCCGTTCAAGCAACAAACAAGAACAACACAGGCAGCTGGGGCCTTGTCAGCTTCAATAACGACACTGAAATATTAGATGGAGGCAACAGATGTAGGAACTTAGCTGTTAAACTGTGAGCAAGGGAATTTACTCTACGCATTACATGGAACTAAAAGACATTGGAGTGTTTTTTTTAAGCTTTATTCGATTCAGGCATATAGAAACATAGAACAGTAGGCGCTACATATAGTATTATACTGTAAACCTCATCAAGGCTTGTGTTATTAATTGCTGTTTTGATATCAGTCTTGTAGAAGCACATGCAACAAGTTTCCCAGGTTTGATGTTTGCAGTGAATATATATTTTGAAATAATATTTGGAAAATTTGGTCCATAAATGTCATCAGATTTGCCCACAAGTTCAATTAAAAACTAGCTAACATTTTTGCAGCACAATGATCCTGTCATGTAGAAGATCTAGCATTTATGACTGTATTAGACGTTTAGTGAGGTCAAATTGCATTAATATTAAATACACAAAAGGCATAATGGTGGAAGTTCCACTGAAAATGTGGCCCCCTGCGATATTAAATAGCCTTGGTGAAGAGGATGTTTTTTATTTTATAAACAGACAAAAAAAATAATTTAGATATGCTACACAGTAGATTCACAATGACATGTCATTCACCCTATGTCAGTAATAATTTCAAAATATGCGATAATAGTCAACTCTTACAATCTGGGACCTCAAATATTTTTAATATATATATTATAATATAATATATAATAACTCCGGTTTCCTCCCACATTCCAAAAACATGCTAGGTTAATTGGCGACTCCAAATTGTCCATAGGTATGAATGTGAGTGTGAATGGTTGTTTGTCTATATGTGCCCTGTGATTGGCTGGCCACCAGTCCAGGCTGTACCCCGCCTCTCGCCTGAAGACAGCTGGGATAGGCTCCAGCACCCTCCGCGACCCTCGTGAGGAAAAGCGGTAGAAAATTAATGAATAATATTTAATATAATATTTCAGCAAGGGTGACCAAAAATATTAAATATGATCATAAGGACGCATGCATCATGTCAGACTACTAGCGATAACAGTGTACAACCACTAGCATGGTTGCTGTAGTAGCCCGATAACTAAGCTAAAGGGGAGACTGACTTCAATTCCATTCAAATTCCATCTGTTTTTATTCTCCTTTCATTATCATTCATTAGTGACAAGTAATTATATATTTTACAATTTAAAATAGGTATATTATACATGGCATACACTGTAAAAGCATCTTATTAGATGATTTTTATTAGTGTGATTACTAATAACTTGTACTAGTAGTAACATAATTGCTAGTTACATTATAAATTTTGTTTCAATGCTTAATTTTTCTTGTGCTGCGTGCCAGTAAACACAAGCTGCAGGCCACACATGGCCCCTGGCCCTCACTTTGGACATCCCTGAAGATAGTACTACACTATAGTATGTGGTAAATAAATAAATCATAACTTTGCAAAATATGGCGATACTATCTTGGCATTAACTTGTGCTTTATTGTTAAAAAGTTTTATTTGGAATGGAATCCCAAGAAGTTTAAATCCGCGTGATGTTCTGCGTGTCAACTACAGACACTTCCGGTAGTTCGGCGGGAGGGCCTCGCGCCGCAATAATGTGCACGAGCCAGCGGGCGCAACGTCAACAAGGCATCTTCCTGTTAAGAGTGAAGATGTCGTCGCCTCGTCGCGACATATTTCTAGACGGAGAAACAGTGTTAACGTCGTGGGTGATGGACAGGAAGTACAGTAGCAGCACACGAACACTTGACACCACACCTAGCAACAAGGGTTGTCAAGGCGCAGGAAGCCACCCGGCTAGCTCGCTAGCATAGCCGCTAGTGCTAGCTGGCAAGCTGGCTAATTAGCTGGGCCGTGGCTCCCCATGTTCGGCTCTTACCGATGTGGTTATCCTCGATGTGCACGATGAGCTCGGCCAGGGAGTCGAAATGAAGTCCGCAGCTGCCGAACCTGCAAGCGTTGGAGAAGAAAGAAGCAGCGGCGATGCCTGTCATGGTCGCTGCTGCATCGGAAATGCGGGCGCACGGCACGGCACAGCAGCGGGCTGACGGCAGAAGGAGCACCAGCGGTGGGAACAGCTGGAGAGGCAAGCGAGGGGCGGTGTGCGGTCGAAGCAGCGTCAAATTCGCCAGAGACAGGTAACGACACCGGAAGTAGAGTAGCTAGCCTTCACAACAAAAGCAGTGTCCGGAAACAAGTAAAATAGTTTTGCATCAATGTGTGGCGACGTGGGGAAATAATTATAAAAGCATACTTAAATCACAAACAATGATGGTGAAACACTTTATTATATATTGTATATTCTGTATTCATTATCTAATGTTTCTCACAGTATATACCCCTTCCTACTCGTTTCAGGCATTTTGAATTACGCAAATAATCCTCGTTGTTGTAATTTAAGCATGTTTGAAATGAAGTAAACCATTGCTATCACCATTTCTAAGCTAATTATAAAAAAGGTATTCGATCAGAGTTGAGAACCTAATAAGGATGCAATGTAGAAAAACAGCCACAGTGGGGCAGTGTTGTGCAAGTAAAAATCACGCTTCACGACTCCACTCGTTAACGTGGCTTCGTTCTAATTTACATTTTGACACTGAAGTTTTGTTTGTTTTCTGAAAGCCATCAGAGGGCCAGTAGAATGCATTTTAGGCTTGTTGAGCACTTGGGTGAAAGCTGTTTTGTGCACTCAAGGTTTGACAGCCTCGGGTTGTAATGTTGGCATCATTTATTTATGGCTGTTACTGCTGAGTAGCGCTGCAACCAATCACTGCTTTTCAATTTGCTCATAAATGCGACTGAGGTAATAGATGTATTTGTTATTTCCAGTAAACGGGATTTACTTGAATAGGTTATTTGAACTTCAATTAAACACAAAAGCAAGGCAATACATATTTCATCGTTTGATATGTGATCATTTTCTCTGTTGTGTTATTAAATGGGCTTTCATTTGAGGTGGTGTCACAACGCCCACAATAGCAATAATCTATTACTGATAAATCTCTTACATTGCAATATCTGTTGGAACTGGTGAAAAATAGGGGCTCATAAAAGTCATTAAAAGTGTCAAGGATAACATTTGTAGTGTATAATAGCTTCACTTTCACACTAGCATAACTGTTTATATATAATTGTCACAAAAGTAGTATAGCAATATTTCTATAGCAATATTAGTCAATAGAGTAAAGGTCTTTTGGGGTTGTGGAGCCTATCCCAGCTGTCTTCAGGCGAGAGGCGGGGTACACCCTGGACTGGTGGCCAGCCAATCACAGGGCACATATAGACAAACAACCATTCACACTCACATTCATACCTATGGACAATTTGGAGTCGCTAATTAACCTAGCATGTTTTTGGAATGTGGGAGGAAACCGGAATACCCGGAGAAATCCCACGCATGCACAGGGAGGACATGCAAACTCCACACAGACATGCCCGAGGTTGGAATCGAACTTGGGTTTCCTAGCTGTGAGGATTGCGCGCTAACCACTCGTACTCCGTGCAGCCCTGAAAACAACAATTATAACATGACAGTATGTATAACAGTATGAGTATAATTATTATTATTATTAGTAGTATAATATTTTACCAATAATTAAATATTAATCTATGACAAAGAAGTCAAAATATTAGTATAAGAAAGTAGTCATTTTTCCACAACAAAGTAGAAAAATAAAGTCTGACGTCCCGTGCACCCTGGGGAAATCGAATTCAGTAGCGCTTTTCACCTTCTTTGTCAATGTAGCTTTCTTTGGCCCCGTGGGGGGTTATTTAGTGAGCCAGCAGCGTATAGGACGCTTTATTTGGGTACTCGGATTTAGCTATTTTGATACGTGCAATGCTGCTCGAAAACCGAGCCCAAAATTTTAGCAAAAGTTCTTTGATGAAAATACACAAAATTCAACAAAATACAGCTGAATAGGTGCAGATTATGGAAGAACTAGAAAGCTTTCTGTGCTGGTTATTGTGTGTAGCTGATCTACAGGAGTCTACAACTCAATACTCAACTCAATACTCAATAAAGGGCCAAAAAATGATCATAATAACTTTGTTTCCTTGTCCACTAGAAGAGTTTAAACAAATATTTGTTGACATCACCTGTTTAACATGTGAAATTGTCATTTCCGAACGTTTCGAACGTTCACGAACATGGATGGATCTGTGGTAAGCACATTGAATAGACAGTGAATAAATCCACAGAACCATGAAGACAGGACTGCTAAGTCCTAGCACAAATATCGAATCATCTCCAACAGCTACTGTTGATGTTTAATGCCTTTATAGATCCCTTAACCTTTTGCACTTCCTGCAACACTTTCAATGCCTTCCAAGGTGAACATGCTCGTAAGTGTTGCGCAAAGGCATAATAATAAAAGGTTTAGTATAATATAGATCAAATCGACTTTAGTGTGGGTCACTGACCCAAACCGCATCGCTGCTTTCCTGCCTTAATAGTCTTGCTTCTCTAAGAACATAATGTTTGGACTGGTTGGGTAATATATTGGCAATAAAGAGACAAAAGGATGTCATAAACGTTGATTAAAGCTCTGGTTAAAAGACACAGGCGGAGGAGCTCTTGAGTTATGAGGGCTTTTCAGACTGCGTTATTGTTTCGGTGACAGTGCTCTTAGCCGAGTGGTCGCAGGCAAGTGGTAAACATCTCTCAATGTGTGTGAGGAGTCATTAATCCCAGGAGCCCTGGCTGTGGCTTCGCTAGCAGTGTCTGAGGACCCCCAGAAATCACAGCCAGTTGGCACCACAGGGACAAAATAAATGGCTGGTACTCAGTAGCCCTTTAAATCTCTTCTTATGTGCTGCATAAGGCACACATTAAAACGGTGTGGAGCAACCGCACTTGGTTTCAAGGCGAAGAATCCGTGATTACATGGAAAACTTCTGTAGGCGTTTTTATTAAAATAAATGTGTAATCAAACTGTATAATATAAAGGTAGTGTTATTATATCATCTTAAGAATTATAGGTTTAGTAATTGAACTGCCATCTCTGCAGCAACCATACCAACTCCGTCTATTTAAGTGTCTTAAAGGGGACCTATTATGTTTTTTTCCCACTTCTTCTGACCTATAAATGTTGTTATAATGTTGTATTATCGTGTTCAACTATGCTAAAGTTTCACATAATGAGGTTTCCACATTTGGAAGTGAGCACTTGGCTCTGAATGCTATGTTTCAAAGAGTTTTTTCTAACGCCAGCTCCCTTTGACATCACAGTGGTCGCACTTCCTTATATGGGCGTTTCCGATTTCACTGTGTTAGCACCAAAAATTAAAACAGATTGTTTTGGAAAGCCAACTTGAAATACAGCTGGAATAGGTGCAGATTCTGGAAGACCTAGAAAGCATTCTAGGTCTTTTTTTAGGTCTTTTTTTATTGTGTGGAGCTGCTCTATAGGTGTCCACAACTTAATACAAAGGGCCAAAAATTAGCTTAACAGGTCCCCTTTAAGGTGCAGTCGAATGTTGCTAAAGCTAAGTAGAGGTACAAATGTAGCTCTGTTTTCACTTTGTTTTCAGCACATAAAATATCGTCAAGGGCGGCACGGCGGTCGAGTGGTTAGCGCGCAGACCTCACAGTTAGGAGACCAGGGTTCAATTCCACCCTCGGCCATCTCTGTGTGGAGTTTGCATGTTCTCCCCATGCATGCGTGGGTTTTCTCCGGGTACTCCAGTTTCCTCCCACATTTCAAAAACATGCTAGGTTAATTGACCACTCCAAATTGTCCATAGGTATGAATGTGAGTGTGAATGGTTGTTTGTCTATATGTGCCCTGTGATTGGCTGGCCACCAGTACAGGGTGTACCCCGCCTCTCGCCCGAAGACAGCTGGGATAGGCTCCAGCACCCCCGCGACCCTTGTGAGGAAAAAGCAGTAGAAAATGAATGTTTTGGAAAGCCAACTTGAAATACAGCTGGAATAGGTGCAGATTCTGGAAGACCTAGAAAGCTTTCTAGGTCTTTCTATGTCGTTTTTAGGTATTTTTTATTGAGTGGAGCTGCTCTATAGGTGCCCACAACTTAATACAAAGGGCCAAAAAATTAGCTTAACAGGTCCCCTTTAAGGTACAGTCCAATGTTGCTAAAGCTAATGTACCAAGTAGAGGTACTAATGTAGCTCTGTTTTCACTTTTCAGCACATAAAATATTGTCAAAGTAATACTCTAGTGCCAGTGTTGGGTTCTAAAACCTAGCCAGACAGTCACAGATCTAAAGTAAATCGCCAAGTGTCTTTATCCACACCCTTCAACATACAAGATCTGCTAAGGTGTCACATGACATCATCCCTGATATTGGGTTGTACTTCCAAGTATTGCAACATTTGGTTAAACTTTTAATTGGACCCTGTGTGGAGTTTACATGTTCTTGCTGAATGGGTTTTCTTTGGGTACTCCTGTTTCCTCCCACAATCCATATCGATGTTTGTTTATATGTGTTGTGTGATTGACAGGTGACCAGCCCAGAGTGTACGCTGTCTCTCGCCCAAAGTCGGCTCGGATAGGTTCGAGTTCACTTGGGTCCTGAAGAATGCTGTAACTCAGTCCAAGGTAAGTCAATGTATGCTAAGATATATTTGCAAAACATTGCGGCAGCCTTAGCGGCTGCACATCGGTCGAGTGGTTAGCACGCAGGCCTCACAGCTAGGAGACTCGAGTTCAATTCCAGTTTGCATGTTCTCCCCGTGCATGCGTGGGTTTTCCCCGGGTACTCCGGTTTCCTCCCACATTCCAAAAACATGCTAGGTTAATTAGCGACTCCAAATTGTCCATAGGTATGAATGTGAGTGTGAATGGTTGTTTGTCTATATGTGCCCTGTGATTGGCTGCATGGCCACCAGTCGTGGGTGTAACCCGCCTCTCGCCCGAAGACAGCTGGGATAGGCTCCAGCATCCCCCGTGACCCTCGAGTATAAGCGGTAGAAAATGAATGAATGTAATAATATATGTCATTAATATTTTTTCATTTTATTTTTAATAAAAATATACTTAAAAAATAATATAAATCTATATATTTTAGTAAAAATTAATATAAAATTTTTGGGTTGAAAATGGCTTCGGACACCCCTGATTTTATCTGAGCCAATCATGTGTAAGACGAGGAGGCATTAGGGTTAGGCTGTTTTTTTTTTTTTTAATATACACCATTAAAGTTAGATTACATTAATTGGCCATGTTAATTAACTATACAATTCCAACTAATTAAAAGAACAGAGACTGTGATTCTAACTATTCCACACAGTTTAGTCCAATTCCAGTGCCACTATTTGCATCATGCATAATTGGCTGGTACAGGAGCTCTTGTCGTGGACCACACCCACTCCGGCCCGGGGCCCTCCTCTCTGGGTGTGTGTGCACTTTCCAAGCCCCGCCCATATCACCGCCTCCTAGCGGACCGCAATGATTTAGAACTTCAGGAATCCCACGTGACGTCACCCGGGGAGGTGACGTGATGCTTCTCTAAATAGAACGTATTGTAATCTTTCCTCAGTCCAACGTGGTTTCTTCCGAGAGGCTGCTTCACATTTTCTACACTTGTTGGGTGAGTTGAAAAAGCCTCAACAGGGGGAGAGAGTGCATGCAGCCGTGCAGCCGGGCGCCATCCCGGGCTACTTTTTTTTTTAAAAAATGCAACAGCTTGTTTCCTTTTCGTTGTTTTATTCTCACTGCACGTTATTTGGGATTTAAATGTCACTTGCTGCAGACGTCCTGTCTGTTAACTGTTAAGTTTGCAAAAAAAAAAGATAATTGCACGTATTTTATTGTATCGGATACTTTACTGTTCACGCCGCGGTAGACGTTGTCATGCCCGTCCCGTTTCGGGATAGGCAGAGCCGGTGTAGGTTCCCGGGGAGCCCGTACCTTCTCTATCCGCTACTAAAGGACTCCCAGCATTTCGAAAGAAACGCAGCGATGCTTGTTTTTTTGCAATAAATACACGCCCTCTTTATCTTTTGATTAGCGTTATGAACATCATGACGTCATTCTGCAGATCCGTCGATATTTGAGGTTGTTGGTGGTTTACTTTGAGCAAGGTTGTGCTAGGGTTTTGTGCTAGTTTTAGCAAAAAAAAAAAAAAAACACATTATTTGATTACTCCCCGGTGTCATTACGTTTATGTGACACGCTATCAATAAGCACTTGTGTCCCGGTGCATGCTGCTGTAATAAATGATTGTATAGATGGATATGTGTGTCCCCTTTTTAATTATTTATAGTAATCAAACGCCTCATATAAAAGCTTTAAGCTTGATGACACCATTATTTATTCAGCACTTAGCAGACTTCTTACATTTGAGAGAGCAGCGTATGGATGACTTTGCTTCTGGGATGCATACTCCTATAAAAAAAAAATCACATTTATGAGTGAAAACTGCTGCTGAGTCATATATTTAATTGTCATTTATTATAGGACATGACTTAGTACTCAATTTATTGTTATGTGTACAACCTAAACGTGTCCACTTTGTCTGATTTCCAGACAAGCAGTTGGGGGAGTTTGATCCTGTGTTATAGGGAAAACCGTGACTGAAAAACGTCATTTAAGTGTGTTTTTGATTAATATTACAATATTACTGTTAATTGGCAACTCTAAATTGACCACTTCAAGGTGTACCCGGCCTCTCGCCCCATGTCAGCTGAGACCCCTGCGTCCCAAGTGAGGATAAGCGGTATAGAAGATGCATGGATGGACAATATTACTGTGTCTGAATCAGTACTTTTGGAGTACCTTTGAGCATGAGTTAGCATCCTAAAGTACAGTGGATGCCCACGTATTCACGATTCAGCACTGTGTATTTGTCACTTTTATTGCAAATGTTGATCTGTAGATGGAGGAGAATGTTAACATCAAGTGTGTTTGGAGGATTTTTAATTTTTTTTTTTAATTTTTATGGTCGTCTCAATTATAGATTCTGGTAGTCACAAAAAAGGGGATCTAGTATAAAATATTTACAGTTATTTTTAATACAAAGACAGCAATGTTACAACAAACTATTACAAAATATCTCAATATGCCTGCTCTGTTTTGAAGTTTTGTCCAAAAAATGATTTATGTAGCATTTCAAAAAGCAGTAAGCAATTTTTTTTTTAGCGCTAGAGGGCACAAAGAGGTGATGATGCAACTCCACAATCAAAGAGTGCAGTTTTGAGCCGAACATACAACATACCCAACATACAATTTGACTCTTAAATACGCTTCTATGCTCTCCATTTTGTTGCATTTTCCTGCTTTCAGTTTCAAGTTCAGTTTGTACAGTACAGATAAACAAATATAACTAAGATCAGTTTCTCCATTATTTCAAATTAGGGGGCGCAAAAATATTTCTGTCCTTTAGGGGCCATGGCCATGACAAATAACTGAGAAGCACTGATATTACTGATATTATATTAATAGTCTGCCTTGAAAAATATATCAAAATCATAAAAAAAATGGTCGGTACCAAGAGGGACGGCTTTTGAAAAACGGCTGGGATTGATTTAGTTAATTAAGTACCTTGAACCTCGCTATATTATGCCTTGCGAACAACAATTCATCAACAATCCATCGATTACTAAGTCACTACACCACTAAAAGCATCACGCCTGAACAGGGACTTGAACCCTGGACCCTCAGATTAAAAGTCTGATGCTCTACCGACTGAGCTATCCAGGCTCTTCTTTAAGGTGGTTCCTTAGTCTACCCCCGCTAAGTTTTGAAAGTATGGCCAAGTAATTGTCTTAGTTTTATGCTCCATTCAAACTCTTTTAATAACAATACGAAATTCTGAACAATTCCATTTAATTGAATATATTTAATGACTCTACTGTTGACGACCATTATTTTGAAATTTACATCACAACTCAGATTCTGTTATTTGCTAACATGCTAACAACCTTTGAGAACCTCCTCACCAAACCCTAACCCCACCGGGTCACGGCTTTAAGTCCCTGCCATGTGTGAGTGACAGGAAAAAAACCTCTGACTCCCTCGGGGGAGAAGTTGCATTGGAGCTACCCCCCCTGGTTTGCATGTATAAATCTCTCGAGTATAAGACCACCCGTATATTCACCCTGGGAAAACACATGCTCTTGAATGAATTAAGTATCTTATTTCAGTGTGGTATTTTTAATAATAACATTTCAATTTCCCCCATATGTAAAATACCACAAATTCAACCTACTGTTACATATAGAAAACCGCACTTATTCTTAATGCAGAACTAATTATTGGCATACTTCTCACGTCAAGTCATCAACTTGATGATTGTCCAGCTGCAGGTTGAAACGTGACCCTGAGTCCGTCCGCTTATTTCTTGATGGTTGTTACATGTGTCTAATGTAAAACCATCCTCTCCTAATTACGGCCTAAATGTAGGGCGAGGTCAAATGTCAACAGTCTTACCCATTCAGTTGTCGGCGGTATAGAAGACCAGAAGGCACCAAAAAAACTCAGGTGTAGACTTAGTCATTGTCTTTGTCTGAGTCCGAGAACTGAGGTTTCCGGGCAGACATTGTCGAAGACGACCACGTTTCCCGCCTCGGGGATTTCTGTGATCCTACCTTGAACCTGTGCTGTCAAAGGCCCCCCGACTGTTGGGGAACTGGGGGTTTGAATTGCTGTGCATGTTTTTGCTTGCTTTAACCCCATACGCCTTTTTTTTTTTTTTTATTTTGCACCCCAGCCACTCATTCCCTTGATGTGCTGTTGAAATTCAAATATGCGCTCAACCCGGAGAATTCATTCCTTTTTCTTGAAATTGAACTCGGGACCCTTAATCCTTCGCCTTTTGTGAAGACATCAGGTTATAGTTAATGCAAAGTGTAACCAAATTTCCTTTGCTAAATTCAAACATCTATATCAAATTAGAGCCAAGTGTTTTTTTTCTGAGCAAAGGATATTTAACGCTGATTATGTGGAGTGTGAGAGGCATTGGGTAATATACAGAATTAATGATTACACATTTTAAGCCTCATATGGTTTGAATTTCCGATCTATTTGAAATACAGAAAGACAAATGTTTCATCTTTTCTTTTTTAGTTTTGTTTTCCACAGTAGTTAAATATGACAAATGAGCTTGACAAAAACCAGAAACAGGTTAGAATGGGGAAAAACCAGAAACTTGTCATCTTCAGCTCAGTTTGTTTGTTGTGTCAAAGTCGGACCAGCTGAGTTTTTCAGGGGGCCCACGGCGACCCGGTGACAGAAAGAGAGACCAGTTGGTACTCTGACAGAGAGACCCTGTCCAGACCCTGTTCTGCAGGCTTGGTCATGAAGTACAGCTTGTTGGGGGAAAAACAGCACTGCTTAGCATAACACAATATTTGAGTGTTTTGACTGTGCTTGAGGAAATAGTCTGTAGTCATTAAAAAAAAAAAAAAAGACGTATTTGCTAAGTAGCGTACACGTGACATCTGGTGTTGGTGAAATAATCATAAATGTGTTATGTGGAATTAATGTTGGTTGTATAAAACATGTATTTATCAGTGTTGTATAATATTCCGTATACTTGTTAATATAGTTGAAAGATCCGACTCAGTGCACCAACAATAACAATAATAATAACACGCAATTCACGCGTTGGACGACTTTTTATGATCAGAACCCGGATTCACACACGAGCCAAACATGCCAGACTTTAGGTTGGCCTAGTGTGAATGTGACTTTAGACTTGGGACTTTAGTTCCCAAGCAGCTCCTTAGAGGGTCGAACTTAGTGGTTCCTATTCATAGCTACTATGCACCTTTTTAAGAATATGCCATAACTGAATTCATTTAGTGCAAAATAAACATTCTGCAGACCAAAACCTGTAGCTCTCGGACCCCTTGGGGGTCACTCTGAGAACCGAAGGGCTCTCAAGTACGGCACAATGAATACAATACAGCTGGTTTTCCGGAACGTATTTTGACTCTTATTAACTCAACAGGTTTGAAGTCTATGTCCTCATACGCCTCAATTATGCAAAGATATATTACTGCAATTTTCCCGATTGTGGATTATCTCTGGTATTGTTTTGAGTTGTTGTGATAATTGCTCTTGAGCAAGGTGGCGACTGTCATTAATTATTTGTGAGAGGAAATGTACACTGAGGGAACGTGCCATTTTCAGTCTTTCTATTTATCTGTCATCTGTCTATTTAACTGCATTATAACAACAAGTCATTCTATGATTCGTCTATGGTGGGCGTGCATGGCTAATCGTGCTGTGTCCCATGGCCTCTTCTTCCAATTCCGCCAAAGGAAAAGGTCAACAAACTTCAGAAAATGGCATCACCCTCACACCTACCAAACATGGTTGACTTTATTGTTACTTGTGAGTACGCCCTTAAATGACAGAGTTCAGGTCATGGGAGGTTACTACTGCCTTACAAGTCATATTGCCTGAACTGGGACCCTCATATTAAAAGTCTGATGCTCTACCGACTGAGCTACCCAGGCTCTGTGGAGGTATCCTACCATAGAACAGGCTACATCACAAATGCTCAGCTAGAAAGAAGGAAATCACACCCTAGTTCGGCACAATGAGATTAGACATGAATTAATTCTGATCTGTAATTAATTGATCTAATTAATCTTTTTTATTTATTCATTTATTTTCTACCGCTTATCCTCACGAGGGTCGTGGAGGGTGCTGGAGCCTATCCCAGCTGTCACAGTGGTGGCCAGCCAATCACAGGGCACATATAGACAAACAACCATTCACACTCACATTCATACCTATGGACAATTTGGAGTCGCTAATTAACCTAGCATGTTTTTGGAATGTGGGAGGAAACCGGAATACGCGGAGAAAACCCACGCATGCACGGGGGAGAACATGCAAACTCCACACAGAGATAGCCGAGGGTGGAATTGAACCCTGGTCTCCTAGCTGTGAGGTCTGCGCGCTAACCACTCGGCCGCCATGCAGCCTGTATGTACATTCATTCATTCATTTTCTACCGCTTATCCTCACATGGGTCGCGGAGGGTGCTGGAGCCTATCCCAGCTGTCTTTGGACAAGAGGTGGGGTACACCCTGGACTGGTGGCCAGCCAATCACATGGCACATATAGACAAACAACCATTCACACTCACATTCATACCTATGGACAATTTGGAGTCGCTAATTAACCTAGCATGTTTTTGGAATGTGGGAGGAAACCGGAGTACCCGGAGAAAACCCACGCATGCACGGGGAGAACATGCAAACTCCACACAGAGATGGCCGAGGGTACACCCTGCACTGGTGGCCAGCCAATCACAGGGCACATATAGGCAAACAACCATTCACACTCACATTCATACCTATGGACCCACGCATGCACGGGGAGAACATGCAAACTCCACAAAGAGATAGCCTAGGGTGGAATTGAACCCTGATCTCCTAGCTGTGAGGTCTACGCGCTAACCACTCGACCACCGTGCAGCCTAATCTTCTTTAATTTCACCTAAAAATTGCTCAGAAAAGCCTTACAGGTATTTTTATTGAAATTCATTACAATGTGTCAGAGCACCCCCATTTTCACGTCTCCTCTTCGCTACTCCCCGCTTCTCACCTTGCCTTCTTGACAAGTTGACAACGGGAGCCTATCAACAGATGCTGAGTTCGCCCCTAAATTCACCCAAACGCAATGAAACTTCAAGGTGTGACTTTTCTTTCATACAAAAACAGTAAAATTAGACAATAAAAAATTACATTACCATGCAAAGTGCTGATATTTTACACATAGTACACATAAGTTTTGCGGCTGTAATGATTGACACCCTGATTGAAGCCTCAGGCAGTCCCGACTTAACTATAGTCCCAATGTTGTACAATAATACATGCAGACTCCTTGTTAAAAATCCCAGGTGGAACCTTTTTACAGATCGGAAAGAGTTGAAATTCGAAATGGGTTTTCGAAGAAAGAAGCTTTTGTGCAGTAGTTTGAATTTTCCCTCCATAATTATTTTTTGTAATGTGTTTACAAGGCAGGCAGGTCAATCTTTTGTCCCCGTGAAGTTGGGGGAGTTGAGAGTCCTGCTCAAGGGAGAAATTTGACTGTTTTTCTTTTGTAGCATTTCCTTATTTTTTGATTCCATTCTTAGAAATAGTCACTTTCCACCCTGAAACACACCACCCGAACAGGGTACTTGAACCCTTGACCCTCAGATTAAAAAGCTGATGCTTTACCCAAGAAATCCGTGTTTGCTGTTTTGCTGTTTCACATTTGCAGCATCGAGTCAAGGTTGTATTTTTCCTAAACGCAGCCAGGGGCCTCTGAGCCTTTAAAAAACGCCACAATGTCGGCCTTGGATTGATCTTGAGAAGCAGTTAAAATGTTTTCATGTGCTGTTTTTCCCTCTGATGCTCTGCCATAAATGTATTTTTAGCTGAATGCAGAATGTATTCTTGTGCTGATGGTCATGTGTACATTTCAATTACAGTAAGTGAACAGAGGGATGAGAGATTCGCTGAATTTGTAGACCTATAATTTATTGTTTTGTTTTTGTTTTTGTTTTTACATGCCATATATCGTACAACAACATAAGGACAGGAGTCCATAAAACCTTTGTCACAGAATTTCTTAGACTCATCTCAGTACTTTTTGGCAAATTACTCGTTTCAGAATCAGAATCGCAGGGGGTGCTGGAGCCTATCCCAGCTGTCTTTGGGCGACAGGCGGAGTACACCCTTGACTGGTGGCCAGCCAATCAGTTCTAGTCAGTTCTAGGGTCAAACTGTTTCAGACTGATCATAAAATATGTACAGTTCATCACAGCTAGCTGGTCCTGTTTTGTAACATTATTAGAGCCCTCTAGACATTAAATAGCACCCCTATAGTCAATATAGTAGATATTCATTCATTCATTCTCTACCGCTTAATCTCACGAGGGTCACGGGGTTGCTGGAGCCTATCCCAGCTGTCTTTGGGCGAGAGGCGGGGCACACCCTGGACTGGTGGCCAGCCAATCACAGGGCACATATAGACAAACAACCATTCATACCTATGGACAATTTGGAGTCGCCAATTAAACTGTGGGAGGAAACCGGAGTACCCGGAGAAAACATGCAAACTCCACACAGAGATGGCCGAGGGTGAGGGAATTGAACCCTGGTCTCCTAGCTGTGAGGTCTGCACGCTAACCACTCGCCCGCCGTGCCGCCCGTTCCGTACTGTTCGAAATAAGTGTAAATATATGTACATCAAAAACAATAGCCTATACAGTATTAAAATGTATAATTGCAGTCAAAAACAATAACCTACGTATACAGTAACAAGATGTAGAATTGCAGTAACCAAATGTGGAATTTCAGTAAACAAAATGTAGTATTGCACTCTAATCTTTTTTTTTTGGTAGGTTCCATGTTTAAATGCAACACTCTATGTGTCTTGCAGGATCAGTCAAAATCGTCTAACTTTGTGACTATAGGGGTGCTATTTCATGCCTAGAGGGCTCTAATAATGTTACAAAACAAGAATTCACTCATCATGGACCAGCTACCTGTGATGAACTGTACATGTTTTATGATCAGTCTGAAACAGTTTTACCCCGGAACTGACTAGAACTGATTGGCTGGCGACCATTCCAGGGTGTACCCCGCCTCTCGCTCAAAGACAGCTGGGATAGGCTCCAGCACCCCCGCGACCCTCGTGGGTATTGGGTAATATAAGTGTAAAGGTGACTATAGGGGTGCTATTTCATGCCTAGAGGGCTCTAATAATGTTACAAAACAGGAATTCACTCATCATGGACCAGCTAGCTGTGATGAACTGTACATGTTTTATGATCAGTCTGAAACAGTTTGACCCTGGAACTGACTACAACTGATGGTGACCATTCCAGGGTGTACCCCGCCTCTCGCTCAAAGACAGCTGGGATAGGCTCCAGCAACCCCAGCGACCCTCGTGAGGATAAGCGGTAGAGAATGAATGAATGAATATCTACTATATTGGATAATATAAGTGTAAAGGTGACTATAGGGGTGCTATTTCATGTCTAGAGGGCTCTAGTAATGTTACAAAACAGGAATTCACTCATCACGGACTAGCTAGCTTGACCCTTGTGAGGATAAGCGGTAGAAAACGAATGTTTATCGTTGTTTTACTAAAAACAAAAGTGCACCTTGCGATGTCGCGTTGTCACTTGCCATTCATGTTTCTGCCGTCATTAGAACCGACTAAGTGAACTTGACAGTGAAATGACTGCTTCGTGGATGAAACTTGAACACATAATCCCCAAAAACCCCAAAACGACATTTAAGTGTAACATTTATCCGCCTTAGCCAATTTGCCCCCTTTTCCACTCTAACTGGCAAATTATCGAAACAATTGAGAGGAAAAACAATTTTCCCGGGCCAGCAGTCACGCTCCGCTCCCAGATTGCGTATAAGCTTTGTTTCCACATTAACCTGTCAGGTGTCCCACGAGGAGACATTACTGAAGCAGTAATTTTCAGTCCTTGAAAACTCACTCCGACCAATTGCATTAATATAATATATAATACAAATAGTGAAATGTGAGTAGACAACATTTATTATCGAAATTACCTTGCAGCTGTGCAATATAATTTTATGTCACATGTCACACAATGAGTGTATTTTTTTTCCCCCTCAAGGATGCTGGTGAGGAAACATGCGCCACTTACTTCCTGTCTTTCTTTTCTTTTTTTGTCGTTTTTCCAGTTTAATGACAAGTTGTGATGAACTCAGACCTGGAAAGGCCGTTCATTTGCAATGCTCCTGGCTGTTCTCAGGTGAGTCTGTGGAGAAAGCTAAAGGAAGCTAACTAAGCTTAAGCCGTGATATTAATTTCTATACTTTCACGTCTCTGTTTTTTCTTTATCATGCACAAAAAAAAGCGCTTTCCCACCGAAGACCATTTGATGATCCATCGACACAAACATGAGATGACTCTTAAGTTTCCTTCCATAAAGAACGACAACATGTTATCAGGTGAGTTACGGCTTGCCAGTCGCCTGTAATCTTCACGGTGTGTCTTGTTTACAGTCATGTGACGCACACAGGGGGGGGCGACATGCTGACATACAACTGAGACAACCAACTTTATTGAATATTTTGACACTGGCTTGATTTGCGGTTCGGCTATCATTAATGCTGATCTTATACCTGGGTGTTTATGTAGCCTTCTGGATGATTCTACCCTACTTGTAAATTATATTTATAAGTTTACAAACTTGCAGTCACTGTGAAAATAAATGGCATTTGCAATGAGGGTTGAATAATGTGGAGTGCAGCTGTAAATACTGTAGTTATGCTTTATTAACCCCATGAGGGACATAAGAAAATTGAAAAATAGGCCACAGATGACTAATTCTGGGGCAGTCTCGGCTAGTTTAACAATACCGTACAGTAATACGACTACTGCTATGGCTAATAAAATAAAAACAAGTTTACATGGGACCATATCTACTCACCACAGAAATGAAAATGATAACTTTTGAATATAGGTTTTATCCGAGTACTTCGGTTTCCTCACACATTCTAAAAAGACTCCAAATTGTCCATAGGTATGAATGTGAGTGTGAATGGTTGTTTGTCTATATGTGCCCTGTGATTGGGTGGCCACCATTCTAGGGTGGACCCCGCCTCTCGCTCGAAGACAGCTGGGATAGGCTCCAGCACCCACCGCGACCCTCGTGAGGATAAGCGGTACAAAATGAATGAATGAATGAATTGACACCTTAGCTATATGATATAGGTAACAAAGCAAATTAGTGTAACATGTAATAATATATCTCATTAATATTTTTTCATTTTATTTTTAGTAAAAATATTCTAAAAAATAATATAAAAATATATATTTTTGTTAAAATTAATATAAAATTTTTGGGTTGAAAATGGCTTTGGACACCTGATCTTATCGGAGCCAATCACGTGTAAGTGTTTTTTTTCAATATACACCATTAAAGTTAGATTACATTACTTGGCCATATTAATTAACTATACAATTCCAACTAATTAAGAGAAGAGAGACTGTCTATATGTGCCCTGTGATTCTCGCCTGGAGTCAGCTGGGGTAGGCTCCAGCATACACCCAATTCAATTTTTTTATCATATGGTAACTTCTTGCTTTCATTCATTAATTTTTACCGCTTATCCTCATGAGGGTCGCAGGGGGTGCTGGAGTCTATCCCAGCTGTCTTCAGGCGAGAGGCGGGGTACACCCTGGACTGGTGGCCAGCCAATCACAGGGCACATATAGACAAACAACCATTCACACTCACATTCATACCTATGGACAATTTGGAGTCGCTAATTAACCTAGCATGTTTTTGGAATGTGGGAGGAAACCGGAGTACCCGGAGAAAACCCACGCATGCACGGGGAGAACATGCAAACTCCACACAGAGTGTGGGATTGAACTCGGGTGTCCGAGCTGTGAGGTCTGTGCGTTAACCACTCGCCCACCGTGCAGCCCTGCTTTCATTCACTTTTTGCTTATTTTTTTCCATATCCTGTAATTGTTTCGTCAAGGAGTTTACCATGAACTAAATACAGTTAGCACGTTGAGTTTCCTAACTTGTAAGTATGAAAATATGCCAAAAATATGAATCTTGGGTTCATAGGTCAACATACAAGTCGGAGTCAAACGAGCCTTGCTCTTCCTGAAAGCAGATAAACAGACTCCGAGCTATGCTTTTAGCCTTTGAAACAACCCTGATCCGAAAATCACCCTGGACTGTCTGAAACCTGAGCCATGTGCACCCCCCCCCTCCACCCCCCAACAAAGCCAAGTTGAATACCACAGCTTTGAGTGAGCTCAACAAATGAGACTCCCGCATGGTAGGTGAGTTCTGTGCTTTATCAGCTGCAGCGGACGTGTCAAAAGAAGCCCCCCCCCCCCCTCAACCCCCCCCCCCCCCACCATCCCATCGAAAATTGTCATGTTTTCTTAAAAATAATAGCAACCACATTCGAGCGATGAAGCTTTTGTTTTTCATTCCGTCCATCTCAAATGCGTTAGCATCACACCAGAGCCAGTACTTATTATTGCTTCTGCTTTATTCTCAGACCAGACGCCAACGCCAACACGCTTCCTGAAGAACTGTGAGGAGGTGGGACTGTTCAGTGAGCTGGACTGCTCCATTGAACAGGAGTTTTGCAAGGCCCAGGAAGAAGAGGACTCCAAACAGGTACTGCGCCAATAGAAGCCTCGGGTTAAAACAGGTGAACCCAAAGGACACATGCACTCATGACAGAGGTCAGGTCAGGTGCTGGTGACCTCCGGCCATCAATCATGTCACTTTTCTGCCGCGAGCGGGAGAGTTTAGTTCACTTTGTCTTGGTAGGTTTACAATGCTAGGATTGCTTTGTGTGCTGTGAGTAATTGTGTCTGATAAATCATTTGATGTGTGGAAATTTTGCTATTTCTGCAATCAGCCGCGTCAGCACTGACAGGAATGAGGCAGTAGATAGCAAGGGCAAGACGAGTCGTGAGCACGCAGGCCTCACAGCTAGGAGACTCGAGTTCAGTTCAGTTCACATACGTTCCTCCTAGTGGTGTGTCGGTCATGAACGAACAGGTCAAAAGAACTACTTATTTTTTGTGAACAGAATGAACGAGGTCACCGCCCCTAAAATACCCATTCGGTCCGTTCAGTTGCAAATGCTTTTTTTTGATTGGCTGGAGAGTCAGATTGGCTATCTGCGTGCTCGGAATGAACGTGAACATGAGTGAACGGACTGACTCGACACGGCTCTTCAGTTCACATACGTTCCTTCTAGTGGTGTGTCGATCATGAACGAACGGGTCAAAAGAGCTTGTTATTTTTTTTCAGCCGACTAAAGACCGAAACCAAGAGATTGACCGGCACTCATCGGTCGTTCATTCATGACCGACAATTGAGTAAGAATGAACGTGAACATGGGTGAACGGACTGACTCGACACGGCTGTTCAGTTCACATACGTTCCTTCTAGTGGTGTGTCGATCATGAACGAACGGGTCAAAAGCGCTAGTTATTTTTTCAGCCGACTAAAAGACCGAAACCAAGATATTGACCGGCACTCGTCGGCCGTTCATTCATGATCGACAGTTGAGTCGGAATGAACGTGAACGGACTGAAACGGCTCTTCAGTTCACATACGTTCCTTCTAGTGGTGTGTTGGTCATGAACGAACGGGTCAAAAGAGCTTGTTATTTTTTTCAGCCGACTAAAAGACCGAAACCAAGAGATTGACCGGCACCGGTCGGCCGTTCATTCATGACCGACAATTGAGTCGGAATGAACGTGAACATGAGTGAACGGACTGATTCGACAAGGCTGTTCAGTTCACATACGTTCCTTCTAGTGGTGTGTCGGTCATGAACGTTTTTTCAGCCGAGTGAAAGGCCGAGACCAAGAGATTGACCGGCACTCGTCGGCCGTTCATTCATGACCGACAGTTGATTCGGAATGAAGATGAACATGAGCAAATTGACTGACTCGACACGGCAGTTCAGTTCACATACGTTCCTTCTAGTGGTGTGTCGGTCATGAACGAACGGGTCAAAAGAACTACTTATTTTTTGTGAACGGAATGAACAAGGTCACCGCCCCTAAAATACCCGTTCAGTCCGTTCAGACCGAAACCAAGAGATTGACCGGCACTCTTCGGCCGTTCATTCATGACCGACAGTTGAGTCGGAATGAACGTGAACATGAGTGAACGAACTGACTTGACACGGCTGTTCAGTTCACATACGTTCCTTCTAATGGTGTGTCTGTCATGAACGAATGGGTCAAAAGAAGTACTTATTTTTTGTGAACGGAATGAACAAGGTCACCGCCCCTAAAATACCCGTTCAGACCGAAACCAAGAGATTGACCGGCACTCGTCGGCCGTTCATTCATGACCGACAGTTGAGTCGGAATGAACATGAACATGAATGAACGGACTGGCTTGACACAGCTGAACGGGTTTATGCACAGGGGGGAATCACAGGCTAACGACCAATTGGCCGAAATGAACGAAATGAACGAAATGAACGAAATGAACGAAATGAACGAAATGAACGAAATGAACGAAATGAACGAAATGAACGAAATGAACGAAATGAACAGATCTTTTTACTGAATGAACTGGAATCATCCGGTTCCTTCTCCTCTCACGTTTGTTGACAGTGACAGACATGACAAGCAGGTGCAGATTTGTCAATCACTACCGGAGAGGAGTTCAGAGATCCAGTTCTCCGCTTGTAACTTCAAATAAAAGTTAAAACACCCGGGACGCTTCTGCTGACAAAAGCCATGGAGACACAGTGCACACTTTGTTTGGGGGATTCCTTTGTACGTTTGAGAAAAACAATCATCATACAAAAAGGCTTTGGAGCCTGTGGCAGATGAAGAAGACATATTGGTACCTCTTATCTAATCTGTCTGGAAAACCTGCTGTTGCTAAGCATGTTGTGGAGGTGTTTTGACTCTGGGTCTTGTCTGTGCTCGGGTCAACCCCGTCTAGCCTCCCCAGTCTGTGTGCTTTATGACGGGAGCCAGCCAGTGCACGGTCAGCAGGAGGTGAGACAGAGCTAGACTCTCGGGGGGCTTCGTAGCAAAATACACAGAAGTGAGCGGTAGAAAACACGGGTGTCCAAACTGCGACTCGGGGGGGCCATTTGGAGCCCGCAGCTCCTTTTTATATGGAAGATGACGCCACATCAAAACAGTTACAATAATTATTCATTCATTCATTCATTTTCTACCGCTTTTCCTCACAAGGGTCGCAAGGGGTGCTGGAGCCTATCCCAGCTGTCTTCGGGCGAGAGGCGGGGTACACCCTGGACTGGTCGCCAGCCAATCGCAGTGCACATATAGACAAACAACCATTCACACTCACATTCATACCTATGGACAATTTGGAGTCACTAATTAACCTAGCATGTTTTTTGGAATGTGGGAGGAAACCGGAGTACCCGGAGAAAACCCACGCCTGCACGGGGAGAACATGCAAACTCCACACAGAGATGGCCAAATGTGGAATCGAACCCTGGTCTCCTAGCTGTGAGGTCTGCACGTTAACCACTCGACCGGCGTGCCGCCTATTACAATAATTAATTACAGTAATTGTTTTCATGGCGCCTTTGTTCCATGGAACAATGACAGGAACGGAGTGAGCCCTTTTGGACTTCTGTCAGTCATACTGTCTCTTTGTCTGGGTGGGTGGAGACGGGGCCGCTAGCATACACACAGAGTGTAGAGGAGTAGAAATTATATTAGTAAAATATTGTCAAATTTTTTTTAGATTTGTGCCATAGTACTGGCCGCACGGTGGACGAGTGGTTAGCACATAGGCCAAACAGCTTGGGTTCGATTCTCCGCTTCGACATCTCTGTGTGGAGTTTGCATGTTCTCCGCGTGCATGCGTGGGTTTTCTCCGGGTAAAAAAAAAAAAAACATGCTAGGTTAATTAGCGACTCCAAATTGTCCATAGGTATGAATGTGAGTGTGAATGGTTGTTTGTCTATATGTGCCCTGTGATTGGCTGGCTGGCCACCAGTCCAGGGTGTGCCCCGCCTCTCACCTGAAGACAGCTGGGATAGGCTCCAGTATACCCGAGACACTAGTGAGGATAAGCGGCATAGAAAACGGATGAATGGCGTCATTGTACTTTCTCGTGTCAGTTGGTGGAAAAAGTATACATAAATATATAACAATAAAAATATTAATAAGAAAAAATTTGAAAAGTAAAAAAAAAAATTTTTAATCTCTTTTTCTTGCTTTTTCAGAACATCTCTCTGCACGGCCAGGCGGGCCAAGGCCAACACCAGCAGTCCCACTCAAGAATGGGCAACCATGATACCAGCATAGTGATCCAGCAGGCCCTCCCCTCTCCCCAGTCCAGTTCCGTCATCACTCAGGCTCCATCCACTAACAGACAGATTGGGTGAGTAGCTGACACTTCCAGAGGAATTCAATCATCTCTTAGTTAATTAAGAATTATCACGTGACTGACCACCAGTTGAAATATCATCACAACGCAACCGGGTCTGCGTTTTGCTCTTCGTTTCGGCATTGTCCCTGAACGGAACATACCAAAGATGAAGTCATTGTTAAAGCCTCGGCAGACACGACTGAGGCTTTAACAATAGTTTAACATTTCATCTTCTAATATTGCTCTTTTCACTGCGGGGGTAATGACAGCTGTAGACATGGGATTCTCAGCCATGCCACAGGTGTGTAATAACACCGCCAGCAGTGTGCGGTGTGCAGTTCAATACAGTGGAACATCTAAGGTGGAACACATTCCATCCCAGGAGTCTTGTCCGTCTCTAATTTGTTCAAATACAAAACAAATATTCCCATTGGAAGTAAAGGGAATACAGTTAATCCAGCCCAGGGTCAAACTGTCGTGATTTTTATTAACTGTAAGGCATTTTTAACATTTCACAAGTGTAAAAATAAGTACTTTTCTCCACACTGTTTTTACTCAGTGACGGTAAAAATAAAAATGTCTTTCCTTATTTTTCTCAAGCCGCTGTACCTCTCTTTGAAAAGGCCTGCCTCAGATTTTTTTAAATAATTTTTTGTTGTTATACATATATACATATACTATAATACAAGTAACATTGGAAAAAAAAAATCAGAGAATTTGAGAATAAAGTCTTAAAATTTACTTGAAAAAAAGTTGTAAATTTATGAGAATAAAGTTGTAAATTTACGAGAAAAAAAATGGTGAATTATGATAAATATGCCTGTTACAATGGAGTGTTAAAATAATCTTAGATTTCGAGAATAAAATCAAACATTTATGTGAAAAAAGTGTGAATTTTAGGAGAATAAAGTCCCAAATTTTCTGATAAAAAAATAAAAAATTTTGAGAAATAAAGTCGTAATATTATCTTTGCCCAAGGCCAACGGTCACACAGGTCTCCCCTTTTCATAGCTGTCTCAGGCAATGCCTGTTACGTCAGAAACGAAAACGAATCAGAGATTTTAAGAATAAAGTTGTACATTTCTGTGAAAAATTTAATTTATGTGAAATAAAGTTGTAAATTTACGAGGAAAAAAATGGTGAATTATGATAAATATTTTTGCCCAAGGCCATAGCTGTCTCAAGCAATGCCTGTTACAACAGAGTTTTAAAATAATCCTAGATTTTAAGAATAAAATCAAACATTTATGTGAAAAAAGTGTGAATTTTATGAGAATAAAGTTTTCAGATAAAAAATTTAATTTTTGAGAAATAAAGTCGTAATCTTTGTATCTTTGCCCAAGGCCAACGGTAACATATGTAGGTCTCCCCTTTTCATAGCTGTCTCAGGCAATGCCTGTTACAACTTAGTTTTAAAATAATCCTAGATTTTGAGAATAAAGTCGTACATTTCCATGAATACAAATTGTGAATTTCACAAGAATAAAGTCATAAATTTTGGATAAAAATGTTTATTTATGAGAAATAAAGTCGTAATATTATCTTTGCCTAAGGCCAACGGTCACATAAGTCTCCCCTTTTCATAGCCGTCTCAGGCAATGCCTGTTACAACTTAGTATTAAAATAATCCTAGATTTTGAGAATAAAGTCGTACATTTCCGTTAAAATTTTTTTTGAATTTTTCGAGAATAAAGTTGTGAATTTTCGGACAATAAAATTTTTTTTTTTATCAGAAATAAAGTCCATTACAAGACCATTACCCAAGGCCAAAGGTCACATAAGTTTCCCCTTTTCATAGCTGTCTCAGGCAATGCCTGTTACGACTAAGTGTTAAAATAAAGTTTTCTCTCGTAAGTTTAGGACTTTATTCTTGAAAAAACTACTGTGTATTTTTTGTTGACTGAAATCAGCATATTCTAGCAAAGTGTAGCGGTTATTTTAAACGCATAAGTTACCAAATATGGTTCCACGCATCATAAAAGGATAAAGGAATTTATGTAGCGAGACTGACATCTTTCAGCTGTGTTGGAGCTGAACGTGCGTGAACAAAGATCTTCATGAAAGTACCGTTTTTTCTCATCACGCTCTTAGTATTACGCTGACCTCCTTAGCTTCCTCATCCCCATAACTTCAACCACCTGCACACTTGTGCCAGGCCTGTGTTACTTTAAACCAGGCCCTGTGGAACGCTTGACACTGAGACATCTCGGCGGATCGGTGCGTGCTGCGTCGAGGTTGTCCTGTGTAGATTTACAGCTTGAGAAGCTAGTGAATATTGGATGGGAGGCCCATCACTATAAGCCTGAGTGACACCCTGTCAGGCCCTTTGTCAAGGACAAGGATGGAATTTCATCTCCTTTTGGAGGAGCAGCCGCAATCACGGCCAGTAACAGAAACTTTGCCGGACCTGCTTCACCTGAGTTTACCTGTCATTTAAAAGCTCCTCACCTTCTCGCTGTCTTAATAATAATGAGCTTCAACCTCAAATATCCAAAATAACTTCATCTCCATTGGTTACTTGAAACAGGTAACAGGGCCATTTTAATTTTAAGGCACAGTCTGATGCTGAGAGTCTACTGTGTGACAAACAACCATTCACACTCACATTCATACCTATGGACAATTTGGAGTCGCTAATTAACCTAGCATGTTTTTTTTTTCTACCGCTTATCCTCACGAGGGTCGTGGAGGGTGCTGGAGCCTATCCCAGCTGTCACAGTGGTGGCCAGCCAATCACTGGGCACATATAGACAAACAACCATTCACACTCACATTCATACCTATGGACAATTTGGAGTCGCTAATTAACCTAGCATGTTTTTTTTTCTACCGCTTATCCTCACGAGGGTCGTGGAGGGTGCTGGAGCCTATCCCAGCTGTCACAGTGGTGGCCAGCCAATCACAGGGCACATATAGACAAACAACCATTCACACTCACATTCATACCTATGGACAATTTGGAGTCGCTAATTAACCTAGCATGTTTTTGGAATGTGGGAGCAAACCGGAGTACCCGGAGAAAACCCACGCATGCACGGGGAGAACATGATAAGATAGATGATACTCGTTTGTTAAATGTTTAATAATATATCTCATTAATAATGAATTAATTTTATCTGTACAATATGCAGAGGACCAATAAAAATGGCCCCCTGGCTGCAGTTTGGATACCCCTGGCCTATAACATTCACACTAGAACTTCCTACAGGAGGTCCTATTCATATTTTGACATTGGTCACATCTTTTTGTAATTACTGCTGGTATATTTTTTGGGGGCGGCACGGCGGTCGAGTGGTTAGCTCACAGACCTCACAGCTAGGAGACCGGGGTTCAATTCCACCCTTGGCCATCTCTGTATGGAGTTTGCATGTTCTCCCCGTGCATGCGTGGGTTTTCTCTGGGTACTCCGGTTTCCTCCCACATTCCAAAAACATGCTAGGTTAATTGGAGACTCCAAATTGTCCATAGGTATGAATGTGGGTGTGAATGGTTGTTTGTCTATATGATTGGCTGGCCCTCTCACCCGGAGACAGCTGGGATAGGCTCCAGCACCCATGCGACCCTTGTGAGGATAAGCGGTAGAAAATGAATGAAAGGTGACTCTAGGGGTGCTATTTCATGTCTAGAGGGCTCTAATAATGTTACAACTATTACAGCTAGGAGACGAGGGTTCAATTCCACCCATGGCCATCTCTGTGTGGAGTTTGCATGTTCTCCCCGTGCATGCATGGTTTTTTTTCCGGGTACTCCGGTTTCCTCCACATTTCAAAAACATGCTAGGTTAATTAGCGACTCCAGATTGTCCATAGGTATGAATGTGAGTGTGAATGGTTGTTTGTCTATATGTGCCCTGTGATTGGCTGGCCACCAGTCCAGGGTGTACCCCGCCTCTCGCCCGAAGACAGCTGGGATAGGCTCCAGTACCCCCCGCAACCCTTGTGAGGAAAAGCGGTAGAAAATGAATGAATGAAAGTGTAAAGGTGACTCTAGGGGTGCTATTTCATGCCTAGAGGGCTCTAATAATGTTACAACTATTACAACTATTACAGCTAGGAGACGAGGGTTCAATTCCACCCTCGGCCATCTCTGTGTGGAGTTTGCATGTTCTCCCCGTGCATGCATGTTTTTTTTTCCGGGTACTCCGGTTTCCTCCCACATTCCAAAAACATGCTAGGTTAATTAGCGGCTCCAAATTGTCCATAGGTATGAATGTGAGTGTGAATGGTTGTTTGTCTATATGTGCCCTGTGATTGGCTGGCCACCAGTCCAGGGTGTACCTTGCCTCTCGCTTGAAGACAGCTGGGATAGGCTCCAGCATCCCCCGCGACCCATGTGAGGAAAAGCGGTAGAAAATGAATGAATGAATGAATATTTTGGGGAGGATGATGATAGGTTAATGTATTCAACACTGTAACTTTATTTAAAAGAACTTTATAGACTGTAACTAACTAGCCTCATTTAGAATGGAGAGGTATGTGTCTAGAAGTTTGTAAAACTTATTCATTTTTATTCTTTATGGGAATAATAGGTGTACAGAGATTGCATTGGTAAAAAGAATATCATTTTAATCTCAGCGCCGTTCGCTTTGTTGTTGTTGTTGTTCCTCAGCCCTGTGGAACACACAACGCGGGCATCCAATGAATTAGGATAACAAGTCATTTTCATTGCTCCACAATGTTTACTAAAGAGCTTTGAGGCTTGGAATCAATTAGGATTGGCTTTCCTCAAGTCCATTTACTTTCGACTTGAGCTGGGCCGCTTGCAGCTGTGAAACCCGAGGACTTCTTTCTCCCGCTCCCTCCTTTTGCCTCGCCTTTCTCTTTCTCCGTGTCCCTAAAAATGGTCTTCGGGGAGCGACACTGACACAAACCAGTGTTAAAAACCCCAGAGTAAGAAACAACAGATCTGAAAGTCACGTCCGTGATTATCGTACAAAAGAAAAACACATTTAAATACTTTCTGATTTTCCAGTTGTAAACATCTGAGGCTGAGTTATGTCAGAGTTAAACGTATCGGACTGGTTACTATGGGACACAACCATGGGATACAACATTGGATTCAAACCTCAACTTTCTTCACTCGGACATGGGCGGGGGCACAAAGTATTAAAAATGACATGATTCTGCTCCGACTCCTGAGAGGATTTCCGTCCAGTTGTTTCCATTACATCGTACAATCAGCTTTAATGGAAGCCAGTGGTGATTACAGTACAGATGTCTAATCCATATTCCACCTTGTCAGATACTGCGTGTCTTTCAATGATATCATACTGGAGTTTTTATTGTTTTTGTTTTAGTCAATGGTCCTGCAAAATAGTCATATCAAAGCCGTAACTGTACATACGCCATTTTTGTGGGTTCTCACAATGAAATGGCATCCTCCAATCAGATGATGCATGACTTCACACCCCTGTCCTGGTATTACAGTATTCCCTTAGACACTTACTTCTTAAGTCGGAATATTCATTTGATTATTTTGTTGCCCTTATTCCATGCTAGTACCTTTTTATACAAATTTAAAAATGCACGGTGGAAGAGTGGTTAGCACACGGTCCTCACAGCTAGGAGACCTGTGTTCAATTCCGCCCTCGGCCATCTCTGTGTGGAGTTTGCATGTTCTACAACATTGTACCAACATTCATAGGTTACAAAAACGGAAAAGTATGTTTGTATAAGGCGGCACGGCGGTCTAGTGGTTAGCGTGCAGACCTCACAGCTAGGAGACCAGGGTTCAATTCCACCCTCGGCCATCTCTGTGTGGAGTTTTCATGTTCTCCCCGTGCATGCGTGGGTTTTTTCCGGTTACTCCGGTTTCCTCCCACATTCCAAAAACATGCTAGGTTAATTAGCGATTCCAAATTGTCCATAGGTATGAATGTGAGTGTGAATGGTTGTTTGTCTATATGTGCCCTGTGATTGGCTGGCCGCCAGTCCAGGGTGTACCCTGCCTCTCACCCAAAGACAGCTGGGATAGGCTCCAGCACCCCCACGACCCTTGTGAGGAAGAAAATGAATGAATGAAAGTGTAAAGGTGACTCTAGGGGTGCTATCTCATGTCTAGAGGGCTCTAATAATGTTACAAAACAGGACCAGCTAGCTGTGATGAACTGTACATGTTTTATGATCAGTCTGAAACAGTTTGACCCTGGAACTGACTAGAACTGATTGGCTTGCCACCAGTCCAGGGTAGTGCCCCGCCTCTCGCCCCAAGACAGCTGGGATAGGCTCCAGCACCCCCAGTGACCCTTGTGAGGATAAGCGGTAGAGAATGAATGAATGAAAATCTACTATATTGAGTATTATAAGTGTAAAGGTGACTATAGGGGTGCTATTTCATGTCAAGAGGGCTCTAATAATGTTACAAAACAGGAATCCACTCATCACGGACCGGCTAGCTGTGATGAACTGTACATATTTTATGATCAGTCTGAAACAGTTTGACCCTGGAACTGACTAGAACTGATTGGCTTGCCACCAGTCCCTGGTGTACCCCGCCTCTCGCCCCAAGACAGCTGGTATAGGCTCCAGTACCCCCCCTGACCCCTGTGAGGATAAGCGGTAGAGAATGAATGAATGAATGAATATTCTACTATATTGGGTAATATAAGTGTTAAGGTGACTATAGGGGTGCTATTTCATGTCAAGAGGGCTCTAATAATGTGACAAAACAGGAATTCACTCATCACGGACCAGCTAGCTGTGATGAACTGTACATGTTTGGATGATACTAATCGGTGGATCTATCGGAGCATCTCTAATAATAATTATAACAATGGCATTGATTATTATTGTTACAAAATGGTGACTTTAGCAATGCCTCACTGTGTGCAAACGTGTGTGTTACATCACAGCTCCAAAGCGAGTCAATTTTGTGGTTTCGTTCTCCATTGTTGCATGAAATGCTCAATATTTTTCACAACTTTGAGCCACCAGCCATTTGCGGTTCTTATCTTTCCTTTGAAAAGGAAATAGAAGCTGCTTTTAATTCAAAACATGTGCAAGGTTGCACATTTGCTCCGAGCTTTCGTCCGTGTCGATTTTATATTACTCGAAATAATGCAGGGTTTAAGTTTTTCCTTGGGGGGGACTCCGATAATTCCTTCACATTGGCTGCCACTTTCTCAACAATTGAAGTCAGTATGTCGGGCTTTACAACAGTGGCGCCGTATCGTGGCTTTCAATTTCCAATCGTTTATTCAATGTGCATTTTCATGCATTGCAGAACACCGTTTCCCCATGCCTCCAATAAAACGACCGTGCCCACAGACGGCGTCTGGTGTTGTTGGAGTTCCTTAAATATATTTATATACGTATATCTACATGCTGGAGTTTAAAGCCTCCGCACCAGACGGGCCTTTTTTTGTGTTTTTGTAGATAAACTTTAACCTCATAGACTTGACAATTTAAACAAAACACATTTTATTATTGTTTATGATTGGTTTGGAGAGATAAGAAAGAGAGAGGGGGGGGGGTCTTTTCCTGAGTGCAGGGGAGCAAGACCTCTACAAAATGCCTGAGGTGGCCCCTCATGTCCCGACTTGACAGGCACACTTCTCCAACATGAGCGTAAGTCAACCATACATTGTAGCTACACACACTTTAGGTAAGGGGGGGTTGTGTTGGGGGGTGCTAAGCTTCAACATGAGCATGAATTAAAAGGTCCCGGAGAAGCAATCATGTTGAAAAAGAGAGAAAAAAAGAAAGCGGGATGTACATCTGACCTGAATTAAGATGAGCTCATTGTGTACTGCGCTGCGTTTAATAGTGCGTTTGCAGAGGAACGCCCGGTCTCTGTTCCCTCTCATTCCAGCGGGGCTGTGTCATCCCTGCCCCGGGGCCACCACACATGCAGCCTCCTGCACAAGCAAAACTCACACACAGGGACGCGCCTCGCGAGGATCACGGTACGGGGAAGTGTGGAAAAGAGGGGGGGGGATCAGATGTATAGACAGAGGGGAGGAAGAAAGGGATCAGAGGTGGATGGAGGAGAGGAAGAGGGGGCAGGAGGTGCATGGAGGAGAGGAAATGAAGGATTCAGCAGCGAGGGGAGGCATCGGATGGGTTTAGCAGGACGACGGCGAGTGGGGTTTTGCAGGAGAGGATAAGAGATTTGTTTGCACAAGGAAAAGGAAAAGAAAGATCATGTTTTGAAAAAGGAATTAAAGACTGGGGACAGATTGGGAAATTAATGTGAAGATGAATCATCATTCTGGTGGCAAGTGTGCAAAAGCTATAAACTGTCAGATTTGGTGGGAGAAAATTTAAAGGCTTGTTTCTGGATCCAAAAAAAAAACCCCACCCTGAATAGGCTTGTGTTTCCACAGCAGGTTGGGAGAGTGACATTACATTTTACTATACATATCTTTGCCCATTATTTAAACATAGTACATTGCAGTGTGATGCCTTCCATTCTAGTCCACAGTATTGTTTTAAATAGGGCTTTGTGTTCTATTCCATTCTAACACAGAAGAAAGTGCATGATTATCTGCAGTGTTGGGTACGTGACTTTAAGAAAGTAATTACTTATAGTTACTAGTTACTTCTCAAAAAGTTACTCCACTACAAAAGTAACTAGTTACCAATAAATGTAACTATTAGCAATTTTACTAAAATCTTAGCCAATCCTCATTGCTTATGTGCTCTAAACACCCGCCCACTCAAGTTCTCTGATTAGCCGAAGATGCAATTTTACTAAACCTTAGCCAATACTCATTGCTTATGTGATGTAAACACCCGCCCACTCAAGTTCTCTGATTGGCCGAAGACAGAATTTTACTAAACCTTAGCAAATCCTCATTGCTTATGTGATGTAAACACCAGCCCACTCATGTTCTCTGATTGGCCGAAGACAAAATTTTACTAAACCTTAGCCAATCTTTATTGCTTATGTGATCTAAACACTTGCTCACCCAAGTTCTCTGATTGGCTGAAGATGCAATTTTACTAAACCTTAGCAAATCCTCATTGCTTATACAGGGCTCTACATTAAAAACCAAAATGACTTGCCCATAGGGAATCCTTAAGGTGAGAACTACTTGCCCGAACTTGCCCCATGTAAAATGAAAAGACTGCCATAATGATATCATGTAATTTTTTGTGGCATCACATGAGAATCTCAAATAAATAAAATAATGAAATAAATAATACTTTACACATGGTAGTCGTAGTAAGCAGTGATATTTATAAGTTGTGCACCACAATGAAACATTATTGAATAGACACATTTGTGTACTAGTAAAGTGTTTTTAATCCAGAAAAAAATGCTCAATGGTCAAACAATAATTTGTGAAGCAAAGGTGAGAAAAATACACAGAGAAATGAAACCGCTAGGTTTTGTAGCTTGTGCAAAATCAGCACTTGGTATTGGATCTAATGGGTGGTGTTTCATTGTGACCACTTCAAATTGTCACAGCAATGTGATTCACTCACCTGTGCCATCATTTGATTTGCTGCCGCTAATAAAATACTTGTTTAGGAGGCACTGCTTCATCACTTTTTGCTGTTTCCTTCAGAATTAGACGATGTTGGCAGCGCCGCCATGACGGATGTTTTCGTAGTCAAACGATCGCTGATTGGTTGATCGCGAACAACGGGCGTGGGTAAAACGCGGACTGTGGATTACGGACCGCGGTCTAAATAAACGATTCTGATTGGTCCATTTCAAGATTTGCAAGGATTGCTTTGCAAATTACCACCGGAATTACTCAGTCCGTGTTTTACCAACACCCAACAAGAACCGCTTTAAAAAAAAACTCTTGGCAGTATGGCATTCCAAAGTGCACTTGCCCGACGGGAATATCGCTGATTGGATTTACTTGCCCGAATTTTGTTTTAACTTGCCCCGGGCCATCGGTACATCGTTATTGTCGAGCCCTGCTTATGTGATGTAAACACCCGCCCACCCAAGTTCTCTGATTGGTCGAAGACGCAATTTTACTAAAACCTTAGTCAATCCTCATTGCTTATGTGGTTATCTCACCCTCTCCCTTGTCACTCTGCTGGAGCCTATCCCAGCTGTCTTGGGGCGAGAGGCGGGGTACACCCTGGACTGGTGGCCAGCCAATCACAGGGCACATATAGTCAAACAACCATTCACACTCACATTCATACCTATGGACAATTTGGAGTCGCCAATTAACCTAGCATGTTTTTGGAATGTGGGAGGAAACCGGAGTACCCGGAGAAAATCCACACAGAGATGGCCGAGGGTGGAATTGAACCCGGGTCTCCTAGCTGTGAGGTCTGTTATGCTGTCAGTAAAAGTAATTATTAAGTAAATATCTACTTTTAAACGTCACTGATTACCTGTCGACCAATCAGTGGATAGAAACAGCCATGCCGACCGACAAAGAGGTACTGAAAGTGAAACCGTTCAGATATTTTGGAACCTTTGCAATAAAAGTTGTACTTCACCAACACTTAACACAACCAAAGCGTACCAGTTAGTGAATAGAAGGTATATAAATGCAACGCAACGGGGCTGCAAGTTGCACTTTATTGGGTTTCTTATAAAGATGACACAAATGTTGCCAGTAGATTTAGCGGCAAGAGGAATCCACTGACAATCTTTCATAAGCTTTCTTTCACAATAAAAGACAAATCCTTGATGTCGTCAGCTAATGCCACATCGTATTTAGTAGAATTATAGAGCCACCATCCCCTAATTCATTGCAGACTATCATTCACCACTCAACCATCTTGAGACCCCCCCAACCCCATCCTAGAATCATCTTTTCTCACAACGTAGCACCATCCCTCCGCTAGCCAGCAAATAAAAGTCAGCCTGTGTCTTAACCCATTAGGGCTTGATTTATTTGATCAGATTGGTTTTTATTTCCTAAGCCCAAACCCCATGGCACTCTCCTCCCACCAGTGATTAAAGGCGGTAAATCAGGGGCAGGTCCTGTGTAGTGTTTACTCGGAGAGCCAAGGCAGCTGTAAGCTGTTTGAGGCCCTTGTTTCTCTCTGTGTTTACCTCTGTTCCCATGGCGACTGCACCACCGTCTCTCCCGAGCGTCTGGGACTTGGACGTTGGATGTTTTGGTTACGTTTTGAAAAAGTTTTTAGCTGCTGTGTCTAACCCAAGAAGTACGGTGACTTCACCCCAGCACGGGCGAGTGTGCAATGATACTGCATGTTGGGGTGGGGGTGTGGGGGTTGGCGAGAGGAATCGAGGTGGGAGGGACCAAATCTTAGGGTAGGCAGGCACAGGGTGGGGGGAGGGCGGAAAGCCAAAAGCATTACATCATTGCTGGAGTAGACTCAGAGAGGGAAGGATATGAGTCAGTGGACCTGTGCCTCTCTCTCTCTCTCTCTCGCTCTCTCTCTCTTTTTGGACTCCATCCAAGGCTCTTGTGTTGAAGTTGACTGTTCTCCACTTGGAGTTTGGACTCTGCACTCATATCGACCGCGGAGCTTGCTAATTTTGACGTTCCTGAACCGAGATGGTCCACAAGAAACACAAAAATACTTAAATAAATAAATAATGGGCGGCACGGCGGTCTGGTGGTTAGTGCGCAGACCTCACAGCTAGGAGACCAGGGTTCAATTCCCACCCTCGGCCATCTCTGTGTGGAGTTTGCATGTTCTCCCCGTGCATGCGTGGGTTTTCGCCGGGTACTCCGGTTTCCTCCCACATTCCAAAAACATGCTAGGTTAATTGGCGACTCCAAATGAATGTGAGTGTGAATGGTTGTTTGTCTATATGTGCCCTGTGATTGGCTGGCGACCAGTCCAGGGTGTACCCCGCCTCTCGCCCGAAGACAGCTGGGATAGGCTCCAGCACCCCCCGCGGCCCTCGTGAGGAAAAAGCGGTAGAAAATGAATGAATGAATGAACAATAAATAATAAAGATAGAAGGTCTAGAAGTGATGTCATGATGCACCGAAGGTGGGTGGCGGGTGGAGGGATTGTGGTTCCACAGGGTGGGGATTGGGATTGGAAAAGAGCCAGGGTGAGAGCCCAGCACTCAGTAATGTGAGAGTGCAGGGTCAGGGCTGTAGAGTGTCTACCTGCACTCCCCAGGGCGCCCCCCCCTCCGGCCCAGGCTATTATCAATCCCCCTCAGAGGAGCCCACGGCCTATCATTATTCACTCAGCTACACACACACATAAACATACATGTAAAGGAACACAACACATAAGGCACCACAGCGTCGCTTTAGAGTGCTTCTGTCTTATATACAATCCTGTTCAAGCCTAAGTGCTAAATAACATTTATTATTACAGTGGAACCTGTTTCTGTAGACGCACGTTTTGATTGGCTGACACAGTTATTGACATACAGTAACCAAAACTGAAACATATTTATTCTTCTGTTTTTATATATTTCATCTAACACAGCTGCTGAGGCCTTTTGTTTGGTGCTGTAGTCGAATCCAAGCATGCTTTTATACTGAAGCTTACTTTGCACTGAATATGACGCCACTTGGATGAACACATTTTGACATAAGTGGACCTGTTTTTCATATTTTGTCTATTTTGTCTTTGGTTTTATGTCGACAAAACCTGTTTAGAACCCTCTGAATATGTTTTTTTTTACATTATTAGAGCCTTCTCGACATGAAATAACACCCCTACAATCACCTTTACACTCATATTACTCAATATAGCAGATATAATGAGAGAATATAAGACATACTCGGGCGGTTAGTGAGTGGTTAGAGCGCAGGCCTCACAGCAGGGAGACCGGAGTTCGATTCCACCCTCGGCCATCTCTGTGTGGAGTTTGCATGTTCTCCCCGTGCATGCGTGGGTTTTCTCCTGGTACTCCGGTTTCCTCCCACATTCCAAAAACATGCTAGGTTAATTTTACGTAGGTATGAATGTGAGTGTGAATGGTTGTTTGTCTATATGTGCCCTGTGATTGGCTGCATGGCCACCAGTCCAGGGTGTATCCCGCCTCTCGCCCGAAGACAGCTGGGATAGGCTCCAGCACGCCCGCGACCCTCGTGAGGAAAAAGCGGTAGAAAATGAATGAATGAATTATTCCGGGCTGCACGATGGTCGAGTGGTTAGCGCGTAGGCCTCACAGCTTGGAGACCGGAGTTCGATTCCACCCTCGGCCATCTCTGTGTGGAGTTTGCATGTTCTCCCCGTGCATGCGTGGGTTTTCTCCGGGTACTCCGCTTTCCTCCCACATTCCAAAAACATGCTAGGTTAATTAGCGACTCCAAATTGTCCATAGGTATGAATGTGAGTGTGAATGGTTGTTTGTCTATATGTGCCCTGTGATTGGCTGGCGATCAGTCCAGCGTGTACCCCATCTCTCGCTCAAAGAAATAGGCTCCAGGCTGGGATAGGCTCCAGCATAGCCACGACCCTTGGGTGGCAATGGAGGTAGAGCAGGTTGTCCAGAAACGGGTTTGGGTTGGCGGTTGTTGTTTTTGTTGTTGTAAGACACTTCACCTCCCTTGCGTGAATGAATGTTCGGTTGTCGTCGGAGACTGATAAACTCCAAACTACTGAGTATAAAACACAAACATTAACATTTTTGGTTGGATACTTTTGATTTGAGATGTTTACGCATTACAATAAATTGTAAATGCTAAAAATCCACCAGATCAACTCCAAAGGTTGTTTCTACCACTGCCTTGTTATTTCACGCTCACGGCGACTAGCAAAAGGAAAACCTGTGTTCAACAAGCACACTGCCTACCTCATTGTATTTTCATGACTTTTTTTTCCCCCATGTGGAAATGTTTGGATATACGCAGCGCTGCTCAGGTGTCATATGCGTCGTTAAATGAGTGTGATTGTGATAAATTGTTGTGTTAGCCTGAAATGACACACAGTCGGTGGGGATGGTAATGGTTCTGTGTGTACGGAGCAATCCAAAATGTCTGGAAGGTAAATGCACATATTTAGGTTTGGAAAAATACAGGTATTTATTCAGGTGCGGAACCATTTGCACCCCCCTCTCGCCCCCCCCGCACCCCCTAAACGACCATCACTCTCACCCCACAGGACTCACCGATACCATAATACCAGTCTATGATGTGGTCAATTGATTATATTAACCTGCTGAACACAGCTAAGCTAAATACTTGACCTAATTCCTAAATGCTTAAAGCTATTGAGCTGTATCGATGCACGACAGGCATCATTCATTCTGAATTATTGATTGCCTAAAGCAGGGGTCGGGAACCTTTTTGGCTACAAGAGCCATGAAGACCAGATATTTCAAAATGTGTATCTGTGAGAGCCATATACATTTTTTTAAACATTGAATGCAATAAAATGTGTGCATTTGTATGTAAGACCAACAGTTTTAGATATAATGGGCTCTAATTATGTAGACCAGGCACACTACCCCACGCCAAGGGGGTGTGGCCAGCACACTTTCGTGAGCAGCGCAGTGTCCAATAATAAATCAAATACTTGCTGCCATTAATGCAACTTCTGCTGCGGCATGGTTTTGCACCGTACTCCGTATATTTCATTCTTTTGGCCATCTTTGCCAGAAGGCTTGGTTCTGCAGCTTTAGCTAGGTGACTATTTGACTAAAGGAGGAAGGTTTACATTTACATCTTAATGACCAAGGTACACTACCGCATTACCTAGTAATAATCGAGTTTTGGTGTTTGACCTGGAAAATATCATCAGGAAAGATAGATATGGTCGGCCGTATTGCAGTAGAAAATAGATGGACGGATTAAAATGCATAAGAAAGTTGTTGATTTTTAATATTTTTAACAGTGATTTCTGTGATGTTTACTTTAAAATGTTAGCAAACATACATTTTTATTGTGGTAAATGCTTGAGAGCCAGATACAGTCATCAAAAGAGCCCTACCTGGCTCCCGAGCCATTGGTTCCCTACCTCTGGCCTAAAGAATCATGGTGCTTTTTTAGGTTGAGGTTTAGGTTACCGAGGACTAAATTCAGTGCGTAGCGGCATTCTGCAGCTGGGAATCTTTACTCTCACAAGCAGTGGATTCGTTGACTGTATAAATGATGTCAGTGTGTGTTAGATGAAGTCGTCGGGAGTGTTTGCGCGGCTGCAAATCCGAGCCAGGGACTGTGACAGGAACCCGTTGCATTGCCGGACTCTGTTCCCACAGATTTTCCTGTTTGTGAATTGGGAATCACTCTTATAAATGCTATCCCTTTATCATCGTCGGTGTATCTGTCATTTTGCATGAAGCGTGGATGTTTTAAACGCATCCATCAGCCATCTTTTGATACCTCAACGTTTGCGGCGTGACTTTTCCATTCTGACATCTCAAAACAGATTCACTCACGAGAGAAAAATATAAAATAGAGCAATTACTCATAGAAAGAAAGTATGATACTCTGTGGGTTATAACCACACTTTTTTTAACAACTTCATTCTTAGGCTCGTGGCGCATTCCGTACTAATATAAAAAATGTTTTCGATTATCCATCTGCTGTCTGTAATAAATAACTCCTTTCTGGGTTATGAATTGTGTGCTGGAAAAAAAAAGTGGAGCGGCGCAGTGTTGAAAGCCATTTGTCCGTTCCATTCTAATCGCCGCTTTCTCCTTTTGTTCTCTTAAAAACTAGCAGCCCGTGTCCATAATCTTTATTCTTGAGGAATGTGGCAATCAATACCTCTTTGGCAGCCTCACTTTTGAGTATGCGGTTAGTTAAAAAGGTCACCAAAGCCATCAAGCACCACATGCCGCACACTTCACCTCCAGCTGTCATTGTAGTTTTTTTTTTACACTTTTAGAACTCACGTTAATACAATACAGTAGAAAATTGTACGCAATTCATTTATACGTTTTTATAAATCTGAACGCCTGATACAATATGTACTACGTCTTTATATTTGTTTTGCGGGAGGCTGAAGAAGGTGCTGATGCAACTCCCCACCAATGGATAAGGCTTGAGAGCAATTTTAGTGCCAGAAAAATGGCCAGGAGAAGGAAGTACTTGCATAAAGGCAGCTGTTACCACACGAATTTTTTTTTTTTAACACGTGCACACACACGGCTCAGTTCCAACAAATGTGAAAATTGTAAAAAGTTCACAGTGTTATTTTGATAAAAAAATTGTACTACATTTTTTGTGTTGTTTATGTTGTAATATAGTTGTTGACATATTAGAGCTGTCAAAAAGGCAAAAAAACATTTGCGACAAAGTGAAAGTTATGCACGAGATGTTGGCGTTCTGGGCTGCACGGTGGTGGAGTGTTTAGCGCACAGGCCTCACAGCTAGGAGACCCGAGTTCGATTCCACCCTCGGCCATTTCTGTGTGGAGTTTGCATGTTCTCCCCGTGCATGCGTGGGTTTTCTCCGGGTACTCCGGTTTCCTCCCACATTCCAAAAACATGCTAGGTTAATTAGCGACTCCAAATTGTCCATAGGTATGAATGTGAGTGTGAATGGTTGTTTGTCTATATGTGCCCTGTGATTGGCTGGCGACCCCGCCTCTTGCCCGAAGACAGCTGGGATTGGCTCCAGCACCCCCAACGACCCTCGTGAGGAAGCAATAGAAAATGAATGAATGAATGAATGAATGAATGAATTAATGTTGTTCTGTAGTCGGCAACTGTTATTTTCCTGAAACTCACCAATGTTCTACTGCTCATTACTAAAGAACGAAAAAAGTGAAGACCAAAATTTTTTTCTGATGATAGACAGTGTTTGTGATGAGATACCATCACCATTTAGCGGGCTACACATGAACGTTCCTTCTCCTCGCAATGACACCATTTCATTCACATTGACAGTTTCTGCCGTAGGTTACATTTTTACTGCCCGTATTATCATTCATTCATTCATTTTCTACCGCTTTTCCTCACGATGGTCGCGGGGGTGCTGGAGCCTATCCCAGCTGTTTTCGGGCGAGAGGCGGGGTACACCCTGGACTGGTGGCCAGCCAATCACAGGGCACATAAAGACAAACAACCATTCACACTCACATTCTATGGACAATTTTGGAGTCGCCAATTAACCTAGCATGTTTTTTAAAACCCATACATGCAAGGGGAGAACATGCAAACTCCACACAGAGATGGCCGAGAGTGGAATTGAACCCTGGTCTCCTAGCTGCGAGGTCTGTGCGCTAACCACTGAACCACCGTGCCGCCCGTATTATCATGTGTTTATAAATTATTATTGACCTAGAGTGAATGAGGTGTCGTGTGTGGCAGAAAAATGTCATATTTTTGATGAAAAAAATATTTTTTTGATCTTAAATGTGTAAATTTGCAGTGCTCTGAACGCTGAATCATGAATGTGCAGGGATCCACTGTTTACTGTATTAAAGAACTGTCCTGTCATACTTTATTATGATATCATGTTGTCCACTGTTTTACTCTTCTCATGGGAATTTAGTCGGAAAGGATATTTTTTTTTCCATGAACATAGGCTCCACGGTGCGTTCTCAATGACAGACTCCACAAAAGGAAAAAAAAAAAAAACTGGCAAGTTCTGCTGCAACTCATTTCACAAACATGTGGAAAACGCGACATATTGCCATGAAATCGTAAAAAAGTGGTTAGCGGGTTTTGGCATATTATTTCCATAACATTCATTAATGAAAAATACGTTCACAGGGTTTTATCCACTAAATCTCAGTAGTCATGATGTAGTATTTATTGATCCCACCATGTATTTATTCATTTACTTCCCTGACAATTACTTTGTGTGTCCCTCTCATAGGCCTGTCCCTGGCTCTCTGTCCTCATTGTTGCACCTAAGAAACAGACAGAGACAGCCTCTGCCAGCCTCCATGCCTGGAACGCTTCCAGACCCCACCATGCCCGGCTCCTCCGCTGTGTTGATGCCCGTGAGTACACAATGGAGCACAATGCACATACTCATGGACACGCATACGTCGTGCTTCGCTCACATTCACGCGTAGGATACGTTTGAGCCTCCTGCACTGCACGTAAATTGTGCTCCCAGGGATGCTCTTTGTCACCATTAAAATGACACAGCACAGGGAAGTTGGTTCCGGCAGAAAAGAGGAGATCCATATCTTGGTGTGAGATATAGATTGTATTGAAATGATGCCAAAAAAGAGAAGAAGAGATCCCTCTGGAGATCCCTAATAATTTACTACTGTACATAGTCTTTGGTTATACCTCTTAATCATCATTACTGAGTGAAATGGTCCACTTGGATTAGAGGATTGGACTGTTCTTTTCTTCCTATTATGTTTCAGAAGTGCACAAAACATGCATGGATGAGTTTGGTGTAGAAACCCAAGAGTCATGACCTAAACCCCATGAAAGACCTTGGGGGTGAACTCTTTGTTATTATTATACTGCAAATGGTAGACCAGCTCCATCATTCTTCATTCATTCATTCATTCATTTTCTACTGCTTATCCTCACAAGGGTTGCAGGGGTGCTGGAGCCTATCCCAGCTGTCTTCGGGCAAGAGGGGTACACCCTGGAATGGTTGCCAGCCAATCAGTTCTAGTCAGTTCCAGGGTCAAACTGTTTCAGACTGATCATAAAACATGTACAGTTCATCACAGCGAGCCGGTCCTGTTTTGTAACATTATTAGAGCCCTCTAGACATGAAATAGCACCCCTAGAGTCACCTTTACACTTATATTACACCAATATAGTAAATATTCCTTCATTCATTTTCTACCGCTTATCCTCACAAGGGTTGCAGGGGTGCTGGAGCCTATCCCAGCTGTCTTCGGGCAAGAGGGGTACACCCTGGAATGGTCGCCAGCCAATCAGTTCTAGTCAGTTCCAGGGTCAAACTGTTTCAGACTGATCATAAAACATGTACAGTTCATCACAGCGAGCCGGTCCTGTTTTGTAACATTATTAGAGCCCTCTAGACATGAAATAGCACCCCTAGAGTCACCTTTACACTTATATTACACCAATATAGTAAATATTCCTTCATTCATTTTCTACCGCTTATCCTCACGAGGGTCACGAGAGGCGGGGTACACCTTGAACCGGTCGCCAGCCAATCACAGGGCACATATAGACAAACAATCATTCACACTCACATTCATACCTATGGACAATTTGGAGTCGCCAATTAACTTAGCATGTTTTTGGAATTTTTGGAAACCGGAGTACCCGGAGAAAACCCACGCATGCACGGGGAGAACATGCAAACTCCACACAGAGATGGCCGAGGGTGGAATTGAACTCCGGTGTCCTTGCTGTGAGGCCTATGCGCTAACCACTCGACCGTCGTGCAGCCCGGAATAATAATAATTAATATAATGATCAGCTTCCTTCATTCATTCATTTTCTACCGCTTATCCTCACAAGGGTTGCGGGGGTGATGGAACCTATCCCAGCTGTCTTCAGGCGAGAGGCGGGGTAAACCCTGGACTGGTGGCCAGCCAATCACAGGGCACATATAGACAAACAACCATTCACACTCACATTCATACCTATGGACAATTTGGAGTCGCTAATTAACCTAGCATGTTTTTGGAATGTGGGAAGAAACCGGAGAAAACTTGGGAAGAACATACAAACTCCACACAGAGATGGCCGAGGGTGGAATTGAACTCCGGTCTCCTAGCTGTGAGGCCTATGCGCTAACCACTTACCACCGTGCAGCCCCTCTATATCATTCTTATAAATTCAATATCCACGTGTCCCAACACTTTTGTCAACATTTATTATGTGTCCACGTTGTAACGTGACACAGCTTGTGTTTTTGGTACGAGAAAAAAAAAAGAACTCTCCCATATTTATTAAATTAAGAGCTAAGCCATTTTGCGGGAAGATTGACGGTTCAGGAAAGGGGTGCAGGTTAGGGTGATATTTTGACACAAAACACACTTAGTGCAATTAAGGCTGTGTGTCAGGTTCTAGTCCACAATTCTCTGTGGGTGAAGGGGGGGATGGGGATCATATATGGAGTGGAAGGGGGATGGGGGGGTCCACCGCAACGCACCACCAGCCAGAGTTGAGCAGCTGTGAAGCTGCAGCAGCAGCAGCTTGCATTGGCGCATGTACTATACACGCATGTACCCACACAAAGGTTCCTTCTTTCCTGTACTGCTGACCTTTCACCCCTTGTCACCCGCTCAGCTGATTTCAACACATAGGACCACACCGAACGGCGTCGCTCGCTGGCAGGTGGTTCCCGCCAGGGCCCGATGTTTGCATATGTCCGTTCAATTTCTGAGCGCATTCTGCAGCCAAGAGGGGCCTGCGGTTTTGATGCGTGAGTGCGACTGACACTCGCCACGCAACTATCAGAAACACACACACACACACACCTCTGTTTCACCAGCTTCCTGTGTTAAGTCTCTCCATACCGGCTTCCTGTTTGGGGTCGGCTCCTGTTATCATCACACAGAGCTGTGCACAAGGGCGGCCTGTCATGTGAAATCACACTCTCGTGCTCGCTCATCTTTGTTTTTTTCATGTCATTTTGGCTAAAATATTTTGGATTTATTGACTCACTTGTTTTTTTTTTACAACCGTTGTTGTGTCGTCAGATGGAGAGACAAATGTCCATGGGTGCCAACATGATGGGTATGCAAGGTCCCACCCACAGCAGCCCCTGTTCCTCCGCGCACATTCCCTCCATGCACTCAGAGGCCAAACTGGTGAGTATATGCATACATATTCATTTATGAATACACAAACTTAAAAGCAGCTTTATTTTCCGCTGCGCTTTGCCAGCACGGCCCCCGTGCTCTTGGGCCTGTGCGGATTTCATCATTGGGTGCGTAATCAAAGCTGCGTCTCAACTTGCCAGCGCAGCACCGGGGGACTGGAATAAAGAAGTCTTTATGTAGTTGCGGCCCAGCTGCCCGCTCTCTGCCTGATGTATATCTTAATGTACAGAACATGTTCTGTAGGTCCTGCAGCTTGTTAGCACTAGTTCAGCACAAGAAGGGAAAACTCAAGTGATGTCATCCTTTACAAATGGAGCGGCGGCGGTGGGGGGGGGCGAGAGTTACAAAATTCCAAAAAATTAATGCTAACATGAACAATAATAACCTGCACAGTAGCTCATAGTTCATCTTTTCAAGGGACAATACTATAGAAATTAAACTTAATATCCTTTAGATTAGTCAGTGTTTAACTTGTATAGCAGCAAAATTTGTTCTCAATCAGAAATCACTCCACACTCTTTATTGCTCTCTGGTTCTACTATATATTACTTATTGTGTGGAAATATGGGCTAATAACTATAAAAGCAATCTTCACTAGCTAAATGCACTGCAAAAAAGGTCAGTAAGGATAATTCATAATGCCGCCTACATAGAACATACTAACTCCTTATTTCTAAAATCACAAATACTTCAACTTGCTGATATAGTTCATCTTCAAACAGCTAAAATAATGCATAAGGCTAAAAATAACCAATTAGCTAAAAATTTCATCCAATACTTCTCTACAAGAGAGGAGAAATATGATCTCAGGGAAGAACTACATTTGAAACACTTATATGCTAGGACTATGTTAAAAAGCCATAGCATTTCAGTATGTGGAATCAAACTATGGAACGGATTGACTGAGACCCTCAGACAATGCACAACGATGAGCCAATTCAAGAAACAAGGAGGAAGAGTCTTGAACCAGTCATGATGTATGGTCATATCACCTCATACTTCGGTATGTGATTAAATTAAATTAAATTAAATTAAATTAAATTAAATTAAATTAAATTAAATTAAATTAAATTAAATTAAATTAAATTAAATTAAATTATTATTATTAATAATAATAATAATGTTTTTAATTAATTAATTTAATAAATTAAAAACAAAAAAACTTAAACTATATCAGGAAAGCAGGAAGTGAACAAATGTAACAGTTGCTGATTGTAAAAGTACCAGATGGAGGGGTAGGATTTAATAAGCTTTGCTTCTTCCTACTCCTTTCGGACATGTGGAACTATGAACTGATTATGTGATGCATTCAATTGTAATCTGATGCATCTTCAAATGAAATAAAACTAGTACCAAGAGTGAAAATAACTCAACAAAGAGTCAACACAAGCCGATACCAAAGTTCCGTGGCGGTACGTAGCTTCATGGTGTGGGGCTGCATGAGTGGGGAGCTGCGGTTCATGAACAGAAACAGGTGAACTACTGTATCTAACATCCTTCAGCTCCATCAGCGAAGTCATCATGTCGGACTAAAAGATGATTTCTTGTGAACTTCATATCCAAGAGGATTAAGGCAAAGCCTGATAACTAACCGGTGTCATTAAGTAAAGTTACTCGGGACACATTTTGGACGTGTACTCTCTTCTTCTGCCAGCTGTTTTGTACGGTAACTCTAAAAGCACCATATCCAAGTTTCTATTCTATAATAGCGTCCCTTGAGGAGATATATAATAAAAAAACCTGGTAAGATGTGAGCGGTGACATAATGTGATTAATGCGAATGTGTCACATTAAGTGATATGTCGTGATTAATACTGTGGGAACATTCATCGTTATCCAAGATTTTGATGAGTAACGAAAACGGGAAGTTCTCCATCCAAAGAGCAAAAACGTCCCAACTTGGGAAAGATAATGGTGTAATGGAAAGCGTTGGAGACACTCGCTGATAGTTGACTTTGTCGGCGAGAAACATCACGCGGACGCGGCGGCGAAGGAGAGCAAGAAAGAGAGAGAGAGAGGAGTAGTAGAGGTCATTAGAAGAGTTATTGCTCTGATAGAGGAGCGCGGGAGCATTCCCAGGGCATTTAATTCTGCCTCTTCCTCCCGCTCTCTCAAGATTGATCGTCTTTGTGGTCTTTTGAATCTCCTCAACGGTTCCTATGGTAACGTGGCGGGGGTAACACAATATCGGTGTATTAGGCTTATCTCTACCTCTGGCCCTCGTCCAGACACATCTTACTCGTTTTTGTACTCCTCCTATCTATGTAATTGAATTGTAAATGCTCCATTGGGCCTTCCATAAACATATGCAGTCACTAAGTGGCTACAGGCCACCGGTTTAGTCGGCACAAAAAGCAAACTGCTGGATTCAGATTGTCGGAACATAACTGATGGACTTCCATGATTACAGGCAGAAAGAATTATGTGGGGGCAATTGTGTTATCAAAGGTGCCATCTTTATATAAGTATGTGTTTCATAAGCAAAGAAAGGAGTCTGAATTCCATAATATCCGCGCCCAGGCAGGGTCGATAAATACGGCTTCGCTATCGTATAACTTTGGACCATGATCAGCCCCATGTGTCCCCTGTGACGTTCCCGATCCGGCTCTAATCGCATTACCCCGAACCATGTTGACGTTCCGCCAATGGGAAATCTCCACACTGTAACCCCACACCCCTGAGGCACGGACCCGGGTGCACTCTCTCTCTCGCCAAAGTTTACATAGTTGCAGCCGGGGAAGTGGGATTGAGTGGGACTTTGACTGACATGAGGGGAATAGATAGACAAGGAGTTGACAAGTGAGAGACACTCATATTCCCAGACACAAAACACAAGGAAATTGGTATAATTCAACACTCGAAAGAACTAGTTTCCTACTCCACTCTGCTTTTGTTTGATATTTTGCGGTAACCCTCCGCAGGTTTAACCCTCCCCTGCCAGAAAAAAAAGCACAGTGTGGGGCCAGAGCTCGGGCTTAATGAAGGCTGATTGATTTTGTGGTGGGCCAGTGCAGCAGGGAGGCCTGTCTCTGGTGTAAATAGTTAATGAGCCCAAGGACTGTTGTGGCCGCTCGGGGACTCATAGCTTGCTCTACCCTTTCTGTTTGGACTTTGTGGACCCTAGACTGTATCTCTGCATCAGTGTCCATCTTTGTTCTCTTATGTCTCCCTTTTTTGCCATAAGGGGCGTCACAAGGTTCTGAGGACACGACATGAATGAATGTAGTAGACATTCAAAAAATCCCCAAAAATCTAAATATCCAAAAAACAAATAAGGAACAAGAACTTTCCCACTTTTGGACAGATTTAGTAGAGATACTCAATTGTTTTAGGCCACCATTAAATGTACACAAGTACACACAATCTACACTGCAAAACCGCTCCTCAAGCACTGCAACCATTCTGTCCAGTGGACGGTGATCAATTATATAATAATCATTATTATTTTATTAATTAGCCTATTATTATTCTATAATTATTCTGATTATAATGATTAATTATTATTTTTATATTATTAATAATGTTTAATAATATTATTGATTATTATTATTTATTATGATGATTATAATTAACATATTATTTTTCCGATTTACTACTACTAGTAGTAGTAGAAAAAAAAATAAAGTAAAAAAAATCATCAAATTATTTTATTAGTTGGCCTATTATTATACTATCATTATTCAGATTATAATTATTAATTTTTATTTTTATATTATTAATAATGTTTAATAATATTATTATTTATTATTATTTTTTATTATAATTATAATTGAAATATTATTTTTCTGATTTACTACTACTTCTAGTAGTAAAAAAAAGTAAAAAAAAGTATAAAAAATCATCAAATTATTTTATTAATTAGCCTATTATTATACTATCATTATTCTGATTATAATTATTATTTTTTTATTTTTATATTATTAATGTTTAATAATATTATTAATTATTATTATTATTAAAATATTATTTTTCTGATTTACTACTACTACTACTAGTAGTAGAAAAAATAGTAAAAAAGTAAAAAAATCAATTAAAAAAACTCAATCAAAAATTTTACTACAAGTAGTAGTAGGATTACTATAGTAGTAGTAGTATATATATATATATATATATATATATATATATATATATATATATATATATATATATATATATATTTTTTTTTTTTTGCCCTTTGCCCTAATAGGCAAGCCAATAAGCAGGCTAATATTAGCCTACTACTACTACTACGAGTAGTAGTAAGCTAGTATTAGCCTGCTTTTGCTCTATTATATGAAATTTGCCAGAGATTTTTTTTGTAAAAAAAAAAATCAATAAAAAATATCTAATTATTTAGGGGGGCTTAAGAACATTTTAGGGGGCTCAGGCCCCCCTAAAATAGGCCTAATGACGCCACTAAGTCACCAGCGTTTAAGTGGGACACCGTACTTGTATGTTTTCCATCTTTGCTTCTAGTTGTCTGGGAGGGTTTGCTGAGATCCGAGTGTTTTATTAGTTTTGGTACAAGTGATTTTTTTACTGTGAAGCACCGGGTGCTTGTGGTGCCGGGTGTGGTTGTGTTCCTGTTCTGTTGTGGTCTAGGGAACAGAATGGTGCGTGTTGTGGGCTAGAGGTTGTGGGATAGTTGACCCTGGTAGTGTGAAGGAAACAGAGACGAGGCCAAGTTCCACAGCGTGCCGGCCAATACATTACATCACCGCTCGGAGCCGGTTCTCCGCAGGGCCTCGTGAGCACTCACAGACATATGCACACACACACACACATATACACACATATACACACAGTGCTGTTTCATCATCTCTGCACAGTGACAAACACTCACAGGTAGATGTTCACTCTTAGTCCCAAACAACATATGTGAGTGAAACATGACTCAGCTCATTTCGGTGGGCCCATTTCCAAAGTGGGTGACATTGTTTTTTGTGTTCCTTTCAAACGAGCTCTCGGCTTTTTCTACATCCTGCACGCCTGCCAATTTCAGACAGCCAAGTCTTTTTCATGTTTTTTTTGGTGCCGGCGCATGAAAATGTGTTATTTATTAGCATGCAATTAAATATTGTTTACATTGTTACTAAGGACAATAAATGTGTCACTAAGCATCAGGCTAGGTGCTGAGTGTTTAATGAGGTAAACAATACTATATGTTTGCTCCACTGCAGCGCTCTTGGCTGCGGAGCTGGCACACCACGAGCCGATGACATAATTCCTGGCATGTTCTAAATGTGCTCCTTTTTTACTTGGCGGAGGGAAAAAACTGCCTCTCTTAAAGAGATATTTCATAGTAGCTATAATCAAAGGCTTTCTGACTGGCTGAAGTACTTTTTTAATTTTGTTTACACAGCCTTTGTAGGGTACTTGCTTTTATGGGCATGAAGGTTAGTGATGTACGGTCCGATACTGAAATATCGATACTCTCGATACTACAGTCTTTTGAGGTAATTTTACTCGGTATTGTATTTACACTAGCAATAAGTATGAGGACATCGTATGTTTATCAGCAACAATTGTCAAACTTGGGGGCTGCACGGTGGTCGAGTGGTTAGGACCGCACAGCTAAGAGACTAGGGTTCAATTCCACCCTCGGCCATCTCTGTGTGGAGTTTGTATGTTCTCCTCGTGCATGCGTGGGTTTTCTCCGGGTACTCCGGTTTCCTCCCACATTCCAAAAACATGAGCCACATGAGGATAAGCGGTAGAAAATGAATGAATGTCTGTCTGCAATTAATTGAGTTAACTATGGGGGAAATTATTCACAATTAATTATTTTAATCGATTGACTCATTTTTATGTAAATTTTTTTTATAGTTTTTTTTTTTTACGGCTGCACGGCGTAGAGTGGTTAGCACGCAGGCTACACAGCTAGCAGACCCGAGTTCAATTCCACCCTCGACCATCTCTGTGTGGAGTTTGCATGTTCTCCCCGTGCATGTGTGGGTTTTCTCCGGGTACTCCGGTTTCCTCCCACATTCCAAAAACATACGGTCTCTTTGTCTGGGTGGGTGGAGACGGGGCCGCTAGCATACACACAGAGTGCAGAGGAGTGTAACATAGTAGAAATGATATTAGTAGATTGCCAAATATTGTCATATATTTTTTATATTTATGTCATAGTATACTGGCCGCACGGTGTACGAGTAAAGTGGTTAGCACGTAGGCCACACAGCCTGGGTTCGATTCTCAGCTTGGACATCTCTGTGTGGAGTTTGCATGTTCTCCACGTGCATGCGTGGGTTTTCTCCTAGGTTAATTGGCGATTCCAAATTGTCCATAGGTATGAATGTGAGTGTGAATGGTTGTTTGTCTATATGTGCCCTGTGATTGGCTGGCCACCAGTCCAGGGTGTACCCCGTCTCTCGCCCGAAGACAGCTGGGATAGGTTCCAGCACCCCCAACAACCCTCGTGAGGATAAGCAATAGAAAATGAATGAATGAATGTTGGTGTTCTGTAGTTGGCAACTGTTATTTTCCTGAAACTTACTTATGTTCAACTGCTCATTACTGAAGAACAAAAAAATGTGAAGACCAAAAATTTTTTTCTGATGATAGACAGGACTCTAATCTTGTCTTTTGGTAGTTTCCATGTTCTCCCCAAGTTTTCTCCGGTTTCCTCCCACATTCCAAAAAACATGCTAGGTTAATTAGCGACTCCAAATTGTCCATAGGTATGAATGTGAGTGTGAATGCTTGTTTGTCTATATGTGCCCTGTGATTGGCTGGCCACCAGTCCAGGGTGTACCCCGCCTCTTTACTGGGATAGGCTCCAGCAAAGTATGAAGTTAAACTATTAGATTGGTATTTTATTAGTGGAGCCTGCCAGACTAAGCCTCTTGTTGTGAGGAGTAGTGCACACACACAATAGAAGTGGAATTCCAGGTTTTGTAAGCAACATCTGTATGAATGACAGCATTGTCGGAGCGTGATGTCATCGGAGAGGGACGGTGAGCTAAGAGCACAGCTGAATCTGCAGGCGGAGTATGTGTACTGTATATATTTGTGTCAGCATGTGTGTGTGTGTGTGTGTGTGTGTGTGTGTTGGTGCACGTGGTAGCAAATGACTCATTCCACTGGCAGCATTGTCCTTGGAAGTCAAAACACATTTGTGTGGATGAACCGGACTACAACAAAGCATCATTTTAAATGTAATCATCAATGTAGCTTGGTCACTTTGCGTGTACTTTTGCACATCGTATGAACATGAAAGCTCGACACGGGACACGTGGCGACATGTACCACCGCCATGCAGATGCAGATGATGAATGTGCAATTGTCCGTTTCACCATGGAGGTGGGTAGATTGAGAAAGAGCTGTGAGTTTATCAGTGCTGGACTCCGACCAAGGAGGGGGCCCCCTTTCTCACACTGCTTCCACTGTGTTGTTGTTGTTTTTTTGTTTTTTTTCAGACCACCAGACTTGATGTCTCTAGGACTTGTCAAAAGATAAATTGATGCACTGTGTTGTGTTTACGATGAGGTGACACTCCTTGATTACCAGTTTATCTTGGTAACAATATAGATGCACGTTTCCGATACAGACACCGATACCAAACACATGTATAAGACTGTTATATTATCTGCAAACTGTATTTGTATATAACTCTGGGTAAAATTGTTGATTTGTTAATACTTGGGTTGTTTATATTATGGTAATGGTAATGGTTATGGTTTTATTTCATTTGACCATGCATCAGATTACAATTGAATGCATCCCATAATCAGTTCACACTTCCACATGTCCAAAAGGAGTAGGAAGAAGCAAAGCTTATTAAATCCTACCCCTACATCTCATACTTTTACAATCACTAACTGTTACATTTGCTCACTTCCTGCTTTCCTAATATAGTTTAAGTTTTTTTTTAAGTTTTTTGATTTTTTTTTAATTAATTGTTATTTTTTGTCATATACCAAAGTACAAGGTGATATGACCATACAATAACATAATGTGTACCATAGTAAGTGTCAATATAGTGATCTATATAGCACATCATGACTGGTTCAAGACTCTTCATCCTTGTATTTAGCAAACATCAACTGCTTGTATTGTTTCTTGAATTGGCTCATCGTTGTGCATTGTTTGAGTTCCTTACTCAATCCATTCCATAGTTTGATTCCACATACTGAAATGCTATGGCTTTTTAACGTAGTCCTAGCATAGAAGTGTTTCAAATGTAGTTCTTCCCTGAGATCATATTTCTCCTCTCTTGTAGAGAAGTATTGGATGACATTTTTAGGTAATTGGTTATTTTTAGCCTTATGCATTATTTTAGCTGTTTGAAGATGAACTATATCAGCAAGTTGAAGTATTTGTGATTTTAGAAATAAGGAGTTAGTATGTTCTCTGTAGGCAGCATTATGAATTATCCTTACTGACCTTTTTTGCAGTACATTAAGTGTTTCAAATTTAGTTCAAATGTAGTTCTTCCCTATTGTTTTTATTTTATTATTTTTCTATAATGTGTATTTTGTACTGCTGAACTGATTCTGGACTCTTCTGTGCAATGCAAATTTCCCCACTGAGGGACGAATAACTGCATATCTAATCTTATCTTAACTGTACATTTTTCTATGTATTTATCACAAGCGGGTGGTCCCGATCACCCCCAAAATGCCCATAATATCAGTTTTTGTGACTTGAATGTTTACAGATAGAAATATTAGTGTTAGTGTGTGGATGGGGGGGGTGACAGTTTTGTAGCAAAGTGTTGCTCCATGTTGATTTTTGCTGTGCTGATGATGCGAAGGCCATTTGGTCACGGTTGAGGGCCTGTGAATGGGACGGGATTCGACAAAGCCAAGCCTGGGTAAACCGGCTGCCATCACCCCATGGCCCACTGTCCGTGAGCCCCCCCCAACCCCCACCCCCACCCCGCCCGCCCTCTGAGAACTAACAACCAACACACCCCAGACACTAACCATTGAATGAGTTATTCCCTGGACTCCACAGTAAGCCCTCCAACACCAGAGAGGTGATTGGATTAAGATTGTTGGGGCAAAGATTTCACTCTGATTACGTTCAGTCAATATTGACTAGTTTGGTCAATATCGGATCTACATGGACAACCAGGCGATCCCCTGTGGGCACGCTTTGTTTTTCTCTACACGGAACAACAATTTTGTTGAAAGAATAGATTGCTTCTCTTGGAGATTCCGAGGAATCTTATGCCCCTCGAGGTCTCCAATAGACCTCTTCCACTTCATGGTACATAGCAATAGCAGGTACTACCAGGTACCAGTATTATCTGGCCAGCAAGGGTTCTAAGTGAGCTGACTGCAGCACATTTGTCATCCTACCCGCATCGCAAAACATGCATGCTGATGTCAGGACATACTCACACTCGGCCAATCGTGGGGCCCGTGCACACTTAACACCTAAAACGCTGTATGTTTTTGAGCGATCTAAAATACCATGGCACAAATGCTACGCAAGTACATTGTACCAACATTTCTAGGTTACAAAAACGGAAAAGTATGTTTGTATAAGGCGGCACGGCGGTCTAGTGGTTAGCGCGCAGACCTCACAGCTAGGAGACCAGGGTTCAATTCCACCCTCGGCCATCTCTGTGTGGAGTTTGCATGTTCTCCCCGTGCATGCGTGGGTTTTATCCGGGTACTCCGGTTTCCTCCCACATTCCAAAAACATGAGCCCGGACCCACATGAGGATAAGCGGTAGAAAATGAATGAATGTCTGTCTGCAATTAATTGAGTTAACTATGGGGGAAATTATTCACAATTAATTATTTTAATCGATTGACTAATTTCTATGTTAATTTTTTTATAGTTTTTTTTTTTTACGGCTGCACGGCGTAGAGTGGTTAGCACGCAGGCCTCACAGCCAGCAGACCCGAGTTCAATTCCACCCTCGGCCATCTCTGTGTGGAGTTTGCATGTTCTCCCCGTGCATGTGTGGGTTTTCTCAGGGTACTCCGGTTTCCTCCCACATTCCAAAAACATGCTAGGTTAATTAGCGACTCCAAATTGTCCATAGGTATGAATGTGAGTGTGAATGGTTGTTTGTCTATATATGCCATGTGATTGGCTGGCGACCAGTCCAGGGTGTACCCCGCCTCTCGTCCGAAGACAGCTGGGATAGGCTCCAGCACCTCCCGCTACCCTCGTGAGGAAAAAGCAGTAGAAAATGAATGAATGTTTGTATAATACGTTTTTGTTGTTTCATTATCAGACACCCTTGTTATTCTTAGCCCCTTCTGTTGTGCTGGTGGTTGTCGTGATAAGCATGAAGGGTTATTGAGCGCTCTGCTTTACATGACACGGAACAGACCCCGTAAAAGCCCCATCAATTAAGTTGACAGGGTGGAGAAGCCGTGTTTGGATCACAGTCTATATGACTTAGCCATCCTGCCAGTTTCACCATAGACCAGCCTTTTTCTGTCCGTGTCTGTGAACCAGGGGTGGGCTATGATCGACTTGGCTCAGGACCCGCGAGAGTAGAGCGAGAGAAAGAGAGAGAGAGAGAGAGAGAGAGAGTGGGCGACATTACGGCCCAACATTACGGCCCAGCTCTCCCATCAGACTGTCTGCCTCGCTATTCCCCGAGGAAATCAGTTTAACAGTCCCCAGTTCTTGGCAAGCAGAGCACCGGGGAGGAAGGGTGTATGAGAGCGAGGAGGTGGAGGGTTACTGCCTCTCTGGGCGAGAGGGAAATCTAATAAAACTCAACTAATGGGGGGGGTGTGGAGTTTAAGGGGACAGAGAGTGGAGTGGGTTCTGCAGGCAGGCCCATAGTGGGTAGCGAGGGTGATGGAGATGGAATTAGATCCTCTTAGCGCTTGGCAAAGCTACACAGAAACTCCCTGCTTTTGAACCGCAGATGGCGAACCCGTGGTGGGGGTCGGAGTTTGAGTTTGGGGGACTGGGCTGAACAAATATTGTGGAAAAACGTTATGACTGTGATAAATTATTACTCAAGACACTTTTCACATTAAAAATAACCACTGGAAGTTGTGCTCGCTCACAGAAGGCAATGCAGTTGGACCTCTTAAGTTGAACACAATTTTTTCTCAAATTGGGACACTGGTTGACTTCCAAGTTGTTGTAATTTCCAAGCCAAAGAATTAATTAATTCAAAGCTCAAACTGAACATTAATCATTTAAAATTGCCTGTAAATAGAAGTTAATCACTGCATAATAGTCACTGGATTATAAACCCAAATAAATCTAAGCAAGTAATAGCGAAAGAACAGAGAGTCGCTATGTATTGCTGGAATTAATAATGATTAATTAACTGTACAGTCGTCCCTCGTTTATTGCGGTTAATTGCTTCCAGAGCCGACTGCAATAAGTGAATTTCCGGAAAGTGGAATTGAATATTCATTTACAGAATATTTTTGAAAGCATAGAAACCTGTTTGTTGATTTTTACCATGGTTAGAGCCTTGTAGACATGAAATAACACCCCTATAGTCACCTTTGCACTCCTTTTATTCTTTGTGTACACCACATTGCGGTATCGAAAGTGTTTCAAACGCAGTGGGGAAGAAGGACCAAGTAAGAAGCAACAGCCAAAAGTGTACCACTTCCACACGGTATTGGGAGGAGAAGTTATTTTCACTATGTCATGTCAGACATGCCATGACTGACTTTACTTGTCCATTTCTACTGAATAGTACTTCTCTTGACAGGCATGTTGATGGTTTGAATTCCTGATTCTGTTTGACTTTTGAGGCATATTTTTCCAGCGATTGAACTGCAAGTTGTACCACTCGTGCGACAATCTAAATTATTTCTATGGCTTTTCCCTCTACATACAATGTCGAAAGTGTTTCAAACGCAGTGGGGAAGAAGGACCAAGTAAGAAGCAACAGCCAAAAACGTACCACTTCCACACGGTATGGGAGGAGAAGTTATTTTTCCAGCGATTGAACTGCAAGTTGTACCACTCGTGCGACAATCTAAATTATTTCTATGGCTAACTTTCCCCTCTCCATACAATGTCGTGTCTGGGTGAATCCTACGATGAGGCGCCATAAGGCCACGGGCGGCAAAATAATAGTGTACACTATTCCACTTTGAAAGGGGAATAAAAGTGCTTACCTTGACCTAACTGGGCTTGATTTAACCATCCCAGAGGCAGGCTTGGTGCTCTCTCTCAATACCTGCTCCACCGTTCCTCCACCCAGGGTTAATAGATATGAAGTCATTTGTCGAGTGTAAAACCCCGCTTGTGTCCTCAGAATGAAGCCCAGAGCACTCTCAGGACATCACTCAAGTCCTCCTGTGTCAGACAGGAAGTGGCCATTAATAAATATCATTAATGGCCGATCAGCTGGAACCACATAAAAGAGAAAGGAGTAAAAAAAAAAAAAAAGCAGTGGGAGTAGAGAGATCAGGGGACAAAGGTCTAAGACTAGACAGCTTCCCTCTGGACAAAAGATGGCTGAATGGTCTGGCACGGTGGATCAGTGTTTCAACAATGGAACATCAATAGTCCTAATGGCTCTCTGTGGTTTTTATAGATATTGCTTAAATGTTACTGTAGAAATGAAGACAAGATTTAAAAGTCAAACAAATAATGGTACATTTAAGTAAATCCCATATGAGAGCAAAGTTACACTTGGTAAAATATTATGCAATTTTTCAATAATTTGAGTGTGTCATACATCCAAGTGAGGGAAATTATACATTTTTGTCACATTTTGTATGGTCATAAACGACATATTACTGTTAAAGCATCATTAAAAAGTCAATTTTGCATAATAACGACCCTTTAAACTTGCAATGTTATTAGATTTTTGCAAAAAATCGCACCTTCAGGGTTGCATTTGGCCTGGATTCGAATCTTTGCTTTGGGCATCTCTGTGTGGAGTTTGCATGTTCTGCCGATTTGTGGATTTTCTAGTACTCTGGTTTCCTCCCACATTCCAAAAACATGCTAAGTTAATTGCCAACTCCAAATTGTCCATAGGTATGAATGTGAGTGTGAATGGTTGTTTGTCTATATGTGCCCTGTGATTGGCTGGCCACCAGTCCAGGGTGTACCCCGCCTCTAGCCCAAAGACAGCTGGGATAGGCTCCAGCATCTCCCGTAAAGGTGACTCTAGGGGTGCTATTTCATGTCTAGAGGGCTCTAATAATATCACAAAACAGGACCAACTAGCTGTGATGAACTGTACATGTGTTATAATCAGTCTGAAACAGTTTGACCCTGGAACTGACTCGAACCGATTGGCTGGCGACCATTCCAGGGCGTGCCCCGCCTCTCGCTAGGTTAATTGGTGACTCCAAATTGTTCATAGGTATGAATGTGAGTGTGAATGGTTGTTTGTCTATATGTGCCCTGTGATTGGCTGGCCACCAGTGTACCTTGCCTCTCGACTGAAATCAGCTGGGATAGGCTCCAGCATACCCTAGTTAGGATAAGCGGCATAGAAAATGAATGAATGGATTTGAATCATGCTATAAACCGCGTTATTATGAGCAATGAGGGGTTACGTTCAAAGACGTCACGTAATTAAAAGACATGTTCTTCTTCCCCACTTTGAAACACTAAGCACTTATGTAAGTCCCTGCAGTGATACAATAGCCTGCACGATGTGGTGTAAACAAAGAATAACAAGAGTGTAGAGTTGACTATAGGGGTGTTATTTAATGTCTACAGAGCTCTAATAAGCATTCCGTAAGATTGAAATCGCTGTTGTAGGCTCAGATAATGTTTTTTTTTTTTTTTTTTTCGGAAGCCATATACGTATGCTGAGTTTGAACTCTCTGGAGTGGGTTTCCGCAGCCTGAGCGGAGCTCCTACCGGGAGCCAATGTGAGTGGCACTTTCTGGACCGGATCAGGATCGGCGCTGCACTATAGTCAGATTAATCCCGGCGTTAATCATCACCTCTCAGCATCCGAATAACTATTTGACCTGCATCTGGATTATGACACTCTGGGACTGTTTTTGGATTGGCTAATTCAATTACGAAACTGACAGCACCACACTGCCAGCTGGACTCCTCTCAGACACACTGATAAACATTTAAAGAGTAGGAGTAGTCGAACCCCCCCCCCCAACACACACACACACACACACTCCATTCTAACTGTGGGTTCCCACTCTGCTATCCTGCTATATGTCGGTTTGGCAAGCGGCGCTCAGATGTGCAGATTGTGAGAAAGCTGGTGTCTGATTGGTTTCCTTTTTAACAAGAGGGGCGGGACTCACCTCCCCTGGTGCTGACTGACAAGTTGAAGGTTGATGGGAATGTGTTTTGTGAGAGCTGTCATCCTCAGAATTCATCCTGTGATACACGGACGAGTTCCCCGTCAACAGCGGTGACCGTGATGGATGTCTGTAAGCTCGATTTAATCCATTTTCTGTCTTAGCAGCATGATCGATTTTTTTTTTTTTTTTTTTTGGGGGGGGGGGGTTGGTATTTCAATACCGTGTCTAGATTCTTCCAAAAGAATTTGCCTTATCGCTATTCTTCTCACTGTGGATAATGTCCTTGTGTGATGTGTGTGTCTGAGTGTAATACCAAGACAGCTGCAGGCCTGAGGCCGCCCGCTGTGTGTTAGTGTGGCCTCTGTGGTATTTGAACCCTCGGTGGTCACGACACAGAGGAGTTTAGCCGTTGAGGTCCGTGGTCACAGCAGCTAACGGGAGCTGATGTCTAGAATGGGATCTAATTGGGGGACATAATGTAAAAATCAATGTATCCTGTGTATAATACTATCCATGTATACATGGACACAAATATTCCAATTCCAATCGGGTTATTTGCTGGAAACGGAAAGAATCGAACCTTTGTATACACCTCATTCCGGAAAAAAAAATGTCAATCCGAATGAATATACAATCGGATTCAGAGGGTTGGAATATTCCTTTCCCTAATCCGATTGAGGTATCTTGTACCCGCTCAAACGGAAAGTTGTCAGACTGCGTTCTTCTTCTTCTGTTGTTTATTGGCGGTTGGCAAGCAGCTTTCGTGTGCATTAGCGCCATCTGTGGAACAGAATCTAAACCCTTCCATACGCCGTTCACAAGTCCAGTTTTATTAAAAAAGAAAATACATATCTATATAAAACATATGCCGAGTTTATTCATTCATTCATTCATTTTCTACCGCTTTTTCCATCACGAGGGTCGCGGGGGGTGCCGGAGCCTATCCCAGCTGTCTTTGGGCGAGAGGCGGGGTACACCCTGGACTGGTGGCCAGCCAATCACAGGGCACATATAGACAAACAACCATTCACACTCACATTCATACCTATGGACAATTTGGAGTCGCTAATTAACCTAGCATGTTTTTGGAATGTGGGAGGAAACCGGAGTACCCGGGAGCACGGGGGAGAACATGCAAACTCCACACAGAGATGGCCGAGGGTGGAATTGAACCCTGGTCTCCTAGCTGTGAGGTCTGCACGCTAACCACTCGACCACCGTGCCGCCGTGGCGAGTTTAATTATGAAATATTATCAAGATTGAACTCTATCTTTTTTCTGTTACCGGGTGCGTTCTTTCAGCGAATGCCAAGGTATGATGTAACACGCAGCTTCTTCGATTTTAAAAAACGGAGACGAGCAATCGGCACTGGACTGCTGCGGAAAATTTGTTTTTGATTCAAACTAAATTATAAGACTGGACGAATGAAAAAATGGCAATACGGAGTTATTCCAATAAGTGAAAGAAAAACTCGATATCATGTGATGTTGGCGTTTACGTTGTACTACGAATGCCCCATTGACTATTCTATTTGATTATAGCGGCCCATGTAGACACGCGATTGGAATATTCCTTTCCATGTATACCATTGCTTTCGGAAAGGTCATTCTGAAAGAGAAAAAAACTCCTCATGTAAACGTGGCTAATGTGAGGCATCTCTCGTATGACAAAAGTGAAAGCACTCAGCCAAAACAAGCTCGGCAAGGTCGTCATTTCGCAATTACGTTTTGCAACCGTCTCTCTAAAATAAAGATAAAGATAAACATGCCGTGATGCAGGAACTGAGCGCGTGTAGAAAAGACTCTTGGTAAAACAGCTTTTCACTTGTGGCTGCTGCTGTGTGTGTGTGAAAGAGACGAGATGGCGAGCTCTTGTTGTGCTCCGGTCGCGTCTAAAGTATTGTGATCCAGACCAGCTGGATGACGTTCCCTGTGGGAATCATGAATGCAGAGGTTGTTAAAAGATATGGAGCCCCGGACGCTCCATGGACTTACGGACAGCAGCTGGGAGGAAGGGGGAAGGGAGTTCAGAGAAGGAATGAAAGTGTGGGATTCTGCAGTAGCCTTGAATTGAAATTTTTACCAAAAAAAAAGTTGTAAATCAGACACAATCTAAATGCATTTATACGCCGCTTTAGACTAAACTAAATTCTCTCTTATTGGTGCCAATGAATGAGGTGCAGACTTTTTATTTTTTATTTTTTTTCCTTTATTTGGGCAAATATATGAAACATTACAGTGCATTTCTTACATCAATCAAAATATAACTCTCCATTATTTACATTTGTATTCAACTATCTGATAACAAGCCGAAAAGGAGAAGGCTGAAGCAAAAGCTTAAAAATACCCCTTTTTTGCAAGATATAATCATGTTCATGCCACTGTCTTGTTTTGGCCTGTTATTATTATCATTGTAATATTATTATTATTATCATTATTGTTATAATCTTTATCATCATTACCATTATTATAATCATCATTAATATTACCATTTTCATCATTATAGTTAACATTTTTTTTATTTTTAATTATTGAATTTTACAGACAGACAAGGGTTCAATTCCATCCTCAGCCATCTCTGTGGAGTTTGTATGTTCTCCCCGTGCATGCGTGGGTTTTCTCCGGGTACTCCGGTTTCCTCCCACATTCCAAAAACATGCTAGGTTAATTAGCGACTCCAAATTGTCCATAGGTATGAATGTGAGTGTGAATGGTTGTTTGTCTATATGTGCCCTGTGATTGGCTGGCCACCAGTCCAGGGTGTACCCTGTCTCTCGCCCGAAGACAGCTGGGATAGGCTCCAGCACTCCCAACGACCCTCGTGAGGGTAAGCAATAGAAAATGAATGAATGAATAAATGTTGGTGTTCTGTAGTTGGCAACTGTTATTTTCCTGAAACTTACCAATGTTCAACTGCTCATTACTGAAGAACGAAAAAATGTGAAGACTAAAAATAGTTTCTAATGATAGACAGAACTCTAATCTTTCTTTTGGTAGTTTCCATGTTCTCCCCAAGTTTTCTCCGGTTTCCTCCGACATTCTAAAAACATGCTAGGTTAATTAGCGACTCCAAATTGTCCATAGGTATGAATGTGAGTGTGAATGGTTATTTGTCTATATGTGCCCTGTAATTGGCTGGTGACGAGTCCAGGGTGTACCCCGCCTCTCGCCCAAAGACAGCTGGGATAGGCTCCAGCACCCCCCGCGACCCTCGTGAGGAAAAGCGGTAGAAAATGAATGAATGAATGAATAATCTTGTGCATTAAAAAAACAAGAAAAACCCTACCTGAGGTTTTTAGACATGTTTATTAGTTTGTGTGTGTCTAGTCTTGTGCATTAAGAAGCAAGGACTTTCTTTTCAAGTCTGGGTTTGACTGCAACATTAGAACCCTTGTTGCACACTGTGGCCCACTTGTGTTTGTATTATCTTGTCTTTACGCCATGCCTAGAAATACAACCTCTTGAGGAAAACTCAAGTAGGTAAACACAAACAACATGAGAACACATTGAGAGTGTTTTTCTGGTCTGTCCAAAAAAGAACCACCACCTCTGTCGGGGCTAAGTAGACCACCGCTTAAAGAAACAAACCTCCTACTGGTTGGACAGCGTCGGCCTCAATCCCTTGCCAGAGGGCTCATCTTATAAGCAGACGCCCAGACACACATGAGCGGTAGGTACGTAGGTTATTAGGAATATGAAGAGGCAAGACGTGGGATGAGGGAACGAGGGAACTTAAAGAAGGAGAAAGACAGAACTGAAGGGGAGACAGAGGACAGACTAAGTGCTTTGATTTGTTCCTCAGATTTATGGATTGTTGGAGCTCTTCATCATCTCGTCTAGTCACAGCATGTAGCCATCATAACCGCTGCTAACCAGCCTGCTGTAACATACATAGGAAGTCATACGCATCTGTAATATGGAAAATGTATTTTCCATCACTGACTACAGGCAAAATTGGTCCATTGGAGTTTTACTCTACTTGCTGAATAGTATTGGGGTTTATTTCAGAGGAAATTACATTTTTTTCTGAGGCTGTCAAATGATTTAAAAATTTAATCAGATTAATCATAGTTTTTAATTAATTAATCATAATTAATCACCTTTAGCAATATTTGAAATATGCATTTTTTTACTGTATTTAATGAACAGAAAGATAAACAACAAGACAGAATTGTGTATATTTGTATGTATTATCAGCTCCAAATTAACTGAATATGTCAATCAAGCTAAAAAATGTGAGTGTGAATGGTTGTTTGACTATATGTGCCCTGTGATTGGCTGCCCACCGGTCCAGGGTGTACCCCGCCTCTCGCCCGAAAAAGCTGGGATAGGCTCCAGCATACCCGTGACCCTAGTGAGGATAAGCGGCATAGGAAATGGATGGATAGATGGATGGATTCGAATCACGCGTTAAACCGTGTTATTATAAGCAATGAGGGGTTGCGTTCAAAGACGTCACGTAATTTAAGGTAAATGTACTTGTTCATTCATTCATTTTCTACCACTCACCAGGGTTGCAGAGGGTGCTGGAGCCTATCCCAGCTGTCTTTGGTCGAGAGGCGGGGTACACCCTGGACTGGTGGCCAGCCAATCACAGGGCACATATAGACAAACAACCATTCACACTCACATTCATACCTATGGACAATTTGGAGTTGCTAATTAAGTTAGCATGTTTTTGAGAAAACCATAGAAAACCCACGCATGCACGGGGAGAACATGCAAACTCCACACAGAAATGGCAGAGGGTGGAATTGAACTCGGGTCTCCTAGCTGTGAGGCCTGTGCGCTAACCACTCTCCATCTCCACATTATGTCCACTTTTATTACAGTAATGTTATTTAACAAACTTTTTGGTCCTTCTTTCCACCCAGAGGCTGAAAGCTGCACTTTCACACCACCCGGGTGCCATCGCCAACGGGAACATGAACTCCATGGGCCACATGATGGAGATGATGTCGTCGCGGCAAGAGCAAGGCACCCACCATCACATGCACTCGCACCCGCACCAGCACATGCAAGCACCTCCCCACGCGTACCAGCACCACGGCCACCACCACCACCACCAAAGCCAGGGGCACGGCCAGGGCGGCCACCATCACCCGCAGGGACACAACCCCCATCACAACTCCCACAATGCTCACCTCCATCCTGGACACCCACACCAGACCTCGCCACATCCTGGAATGCACTCTGCTTCACAGGTAACACATTTTTTTGTGATGCAAATGTATTGTTTTGCTATATCTTAACTAGCTGGAACTACTTTTCTCGGTACCGGAATCCGACCAGAACTCTGCTCAGGACCCATGAAACCCATTGCTTATGGGGGGGGTGTCATACAACTTCATGTCCAAAAATCCAAACTATCCCTTTAAGGCTGGTCAGCTGCAGCTCAGTCAACTTGTTTTGCGGCGAAGAAGTCTGGAGCTTTGTTTTTAATGATCCTCAAGGCTTGTCCTCTGGAAACTATGCCCCACGCCCGTCTACGCCGCTCGGCTGGCCCAGGTGCAAAAAGAGTGTGGTCGTCATGCTGCGCTTTACGACCTATAACTGCAAATACAGTGGAACCCGTTTAAGTCGACGCTGTTTATGTTGACATGTGTTGTAGCATGTCATTAACGTCATAATTATTATTTTTTTGGAAAAGCAGTTTTGCTGGTTATGATGAATCTACCGAGGTTGAAATAATTTCTCTTTGTGTCTCGTAAAAAAATTTTTTGGTTATGTCGACAATCGCTTCCGTCGACGTGAGCCATCCAATCCTTGACTTGGCTTAAACGGGGGCCCCTACTGCATAATTGGTTTGACTACGTCATGCTGTTTAAGGCACTGCTCTTTACGACCTATAACTGCAAATACAGTGGAACCCGTTTAAGTCGACGCTGTTTATGTTGACAGTTGATGTTGATATGTGTTGTAGCATTGTTAACGTCATAATTATTATTTTTTTTGGAAAAGCAGATTTGCTGGTTATGATGAATCTACCAAGGTTGAAATAATTTCTCTTTGTGTCTCTGGCGAAAGTCATAAGTAAATTTTTTTTTCCGGTTATGTCGACAATCGCTTCCGCCAGCCAATCCTTGACTTGACTTAAACGGGGGCCCCTACTGCATAATTGGTTTGACTACGCCTGACAGCGTTAAAAATAACTCCACGCCAACCACTTTGTCCTTGCATTGTCTGATGTCCTTTACTCTGATAAGCCTATTGGATGATGGAGTGATCCAAGTCACTGTGCGCTCCAACCGTACCATTAAGGCATTAAAAAAACAACACACTGTACGTATGCTCGGCGTCCATTAAAGCCGGCCGGTGTTTTCCATGCTTCTCATAAAAATGGTAATGGTCCAAACTGCAAACACTTGACCTTGCCAAGTCTGTGTCAAGATCTGTCAGTGCATATAAAGTTGTGTCTGAGTGGAAATGGGTGGTGGAAAAGTGCCCGACACCTCTTTAACTAGGTGGGCAGGTTGGTGAATCAGCCCAGTCACTCACTCATTCAAGCAGATGTTGTTTTGAGACCGGTTGGAGCACTTGAAATAGCTCTAGGTGGCAAATGTATGGACCCTTGTACGGAGAGCAGTCAGGTGCATGGATGTTTTCCAGGTGTGCCGCAGAGATTATAAATGCGGTTGGAAGTTGGCAAGACGGAACGTCTTTTTTAGGCATACCCAATCGACGCCTCCTCTCTCGCTATGTTTCAGATGTCACCAGCCACACAGCAGATGCAGCCCACGCAGACGTTGCAATCCCCGCCCCCTAGTGGCGGACGACGTAGGAGGGTAGTGGACGAAGACCCGGATGAGCGTCGGCGGAAGTTTCTGGAACGAAACCGAGCGGCGGCGACGCGATGCAGACAGAAGAGGAAAGTGTGGGTGATGTCGTTAGAGAAGAAAGCAGAAGAACTCACGCAGACCAACATGCAGCTTCAGGTACAAAATGTACACTTTGGGTGTCTTACGTGTACATGATGGAATGATACGTGGACGCTGATTGGGACAAGGAAGTTTTGGAGGGACTATGTCTCTCAGTTGGCCTGGGAACACCTTGTGATGCACGGTGCAGATGTGGACCTGGACCTCCAAGAAGCTGAAAAAGATGGATGGATTCAGCCCTATTGATTCATTCATTCATTCATTTTCTACCAGATGTGGTCTCCAATCTCAAAAGGAGTTGAAAAATCTGACAAAAAATATTGAAAAAAGACTGAAAAAAACCGTCAAATTACAGTCCAATACATCCATCCAATTACGGTTGTCATCCTCCAATTTGTAATTTTTTTCCATTATCATAGTCAGTAGTCAGTTCCAGTGTCAAACTGTTTCAGACTGATCATAAAACATGTACAGTTCATCACAGCTAGCTGGTCCGTGATGAGTCAATTCCTGTTTTGTAACATTATTAGAGCCCTCTCTACATAACATAGCACCCCAATAGTCACATTTACACTTATATTACCCAATATAGTAGATATTATAGTCGATATATAGGGTGCTGGAGCCTATCCCAGCTGTCAACCATTCACACTCGCATTCATACCTACAATTTGGAGTCGCTAAGTGACCTAGCATGTTTTTGGAATGTGGGAGGAAACTTGGGGAGAACATGGTAACTACCAAAAAAAAGATGAGAGTCCTGTCTATCATCAGAAAAACAATTTTGGTCTTCACATTTTTTCGTTCTTCAGTCATGAGCAGTTGAACATTGGTAAGTTTCAGGAAAATAACAGTTGCCAACTACAGAACACCAACATTCATTCATTCATTTTCTATTGCTTATCCTCACGAGGGTTGTTGGGGGTGCTGGAGCCTATCCCAGCTGTCCTCGGGCGAGAGGCGGGGTACACTCTGGACGGGTCGCCAGCCAATCACAGGGCACATATAGACAAACAACCATTCACACTCACATTCATACCTATGAACAATTTCGCTAATTAACCTAGCATGTTTTTGGAATGTGGAAGGAAACCGGAGTACCCGTAATATGCAAACAGGAATTGAACTTGGGTCTCCTAGCTGAGAGGCCTGTGCGCTAACCACTTGACCAACATGCAGCCCGCATTAATGTGAACCACTACAATTTTAATAGTAGTAATCTTTACGATGCTTTCTATATATGTAGGGTGGATTATAGCTTTTGTGTTTTCTGACAGTATCCCACACTTTCAAAACTAGCACTAGCATTGGTGCTAATTTTGCCGTTAACGGTTGTGTGGAGTCGTTGTCCAAACTTCAAAATAAAATGTTTATTTTACAACAAGACAACAAGAAATATTAGAATATTTTCACCTATTTGAAGTACATTTTAGTGGTCTCACAGTAGTCTATCTAGTTCCTAAGTAACGACTGTATTTTTCTGTGTGTGTAGCTTTAATGCAAATGAGCCGTGTTTACTGTGTGCACTTTATCCACTTTTTACATATACACGTATCACATACTGTCACAACACAATGCAACACGAGCATATCTACTGTATGTGTGCTACAGTGCTAACATGCTAACACAGTGCAATGCTAACAATGCTAACATCACAGTCACATCTTAACGGCACGCTAGAAACTCTAAATTAAAATAAAGTAAAGACGATGGGTTAGCATGCAGGCCACACACCTATGAGACTCGAGTTCGATTCCACTCTCAGCATCCAGTCCTTTTAAATAAAGTTTATAAAATAATTTGTATCAGCATTTAAGAAGGCTGCACAGTGTTCGAGTGGTTAGCGTGCAGGAGACCCAAGTTCGATTCCACCATCGAGCCAGTGGAATCTAGACCTTGTAAATAAAGTTTATAAAATACTTTGTATTAGCATTTAAGAAGGCTGCACAGTGTTCGAGAGGTTAGCGTGCAGGAGACCCGAGTTCGATTCCACCATCGGGCCAGTGGCATCTAGACCTTGTAAATAAAGTTTATAAAATAATTTGTATTAGCATTTAAGAAGGAAATAGATGATTCCCCATAAAGGACAATACATGAAAACCGGTATTTTGCATTGTGTTCAATGAAACGCCATCTGTCAGTGAGTTGAGCTGTCAGGCTAAATTATGGTTCTGTTTTTCTTTCATTTCAGAATGAAGTGACAATGCTAAAGAACGAGGTGACCCAGCTCAAGCAGCTCCTCCTCACACACAAGGACTGTCCCATCACCACTATGCAAAAAGAGTCCCAAGGTTACCTCAGTGAGTCACGCAAACACTTTATTCTTACAGAGTAATTGTTTTGCCAGGAAAACAAAAAACAAAAAAAACTCCACAGACTGAAACAGGATGAGATTTTGCGCTCTAGTTCCCACATTTTCTCTGCAGTACTCCTCCCATGCTGGGAGTCGGTAGTCTGAATCCCATTTGGGATGTTTTCTAGACACACACACGACGTGAGAAGTACGTCATGAGGTGGTACACCCTGCGTCTTGCTGATTGCTGTCAGCCATGACATCACGACCCCACCCCTTTTGATACCAGATACATTTTAATTAGAATTAGGGAGCCTCCCCTGTGTGGCTTTAGCGAGGAAAATCAGGCTCACATCCGTCCTGGCTGAATGTTTCTTTTATAAAGCAGGGAGCCACGGGTCCCAGACTGGGCGAGACGTTCATCAATGAGTCTTAGGTTGTGTACACATTTCCAGTTTAATGTGACCATAATCTGTCAGGTGTGTTTACAGAGCTGAGTGATTCTATTTTCCATGTTGGTGATACGGTCTGCGGGATGTTTGGTGTGAATTTATGGTCTGGTTAAAAAAAAAAAAAAAAAAGTCTTACGTAAACACAAGAGATGCCCCAACTTTGTAGAAGGATGATGACACATGGAAGACATCTAGACATGTGTTTCTCTGTCCTGTGTGTTCTAAAGATATCAAATCAGATAAAAAAAGACACGGCTTATTAATGCACCGCTATTAAATCACCTCCAAAAACCTTCAACAAGGTTTTATGGTTTTATATACATGCTATGGGCGGCATGGCGGTCGAGTGGTTAGCGCGCAGACCTCACAGCTAGGAGACCAGGGTTTGATTCCACCCTTGGCTATCTCTGTGTGGAGTTTGCATGTTCTCCCCGTGCATGCGTGGGTTTTCTCCGGGTACTCTGGTTTCTTCCCACATTAATCCGGGCTGCACGGTGGTCAAGTGGTTAGCGCACAGGCCTCACAGCTCGGGGACCCGGGTTCAATTCCAGTTTGCATGTTCTGCGTGGGTTTTCTCCGCTTTCCTCCCACATTCCAAAAACATGCTAGATTAATTGGCGACTCCAAATTGTCCATAGGTATGAATGTGAGTGTGAATGGTTGTTTGTCTATATGTGCCGCTGTGATTGGCTGGCCACCAGTCCAGGGTGTACCCCGCCTCTCGCCCCAAAACAGCTGGGATAGGCTCCAGCACCCTATATATCTACGATAATATCTACTATATTGGGTAATATAAATGTAAAGGCGACTATAGGGGTGCTATTTCATGTCTACAGGGCTCTAATAATGTTACAAAACAGGAATTGACTATATGTGCCCTGTGATTGGCTGGCCACCAGTCCAGGGTGTACCCCGCCTCTTGCCCCAAGACAGCTGGGATAGGCTCCAGCACCCTATATAGCTACTATAATATCTACTATATTGGATAATATAAGTGTAAAGGCTACTATAGGGGTGCTATTTCATGTCTACAGGGCTCTAATAATGTTACAAAACAGGAATTGACTATATGTGCCCTGTGATTGGCTGGCCACCAGTCCAGGGTGTACTCCGCCTCTCGCCCGAAGACAGCTGGGATAGGTTCCAGCACCCCCCGCAACCCTTGTGAGGAAAAAGCGGTAGAAAATGAATGAATGAATATACACACTGTAACCATGTACTAACAGGTACTAATACTTTGATATATTACCGGAACTTTCTTTCTTGGTGCATAGATTTTACATTGAAACATATGGTGTGGCAAAGTGTCAATGCATAGTTCGATCGTATTAACAATGTTGATAATAATAATCACAATGTCGATGTAGATTGGAATATGTATTTCCCATGTCTCTTTATCTGTTTTTAAATCTTTATAACGCACAGAAAAGAGAAATACATATTCATGTCTCACATAAGTCCAGTTTTCCTTTCATTCAAAAAGCCGCCCCCACACAGCATCCTCTCAGAGATTCTGTCACATGCCTTAATGCGACTTGACGGCGGTCAATTTAACGGCTCAATGAAAAACAATGACATCCAGGACATTTTCATCATTAAAAAAAAATAAATAACAGGACAGCCAGGACAGGACATGAAAATAGGACACGTCCTGGGACAGCAGGATGCTTGGTCACCTTAATATTAGAGTATTTTCAACTATTTGAAGTACGTTTTAGTGGTCTCACAGTAGTCTATCTAGTTCCTAAGTAACGACTGTATTTTTCTGTGTGTGTAGCTTTAATGCAAATGAGCTGTGTTTACTGTGTGCACTTTATCCACTTTTTACATATACACTGTAAGACGTATCACATACTGTCACAGCATAATGCAACATGAGCATATCTACTGTATGTGTGCTACAGTGCTAACATGCTAACGCAGTGCAATGCTAACAATGCTAACATCACAGTCGCATCTTAACGGCACGCTAGAAACTCTATAAAATAAAGTTTATAAAATAATTTTGTATTTACATTTAAGAAGGCTGCACGGTGGTTGATGGGTTAGCATGCAGGCCACACACCTATGAGACTCAAGTTCGATTCCACTCTCAGCATCCAGTCCTTTTAAATAAAGTTTATAAAATAATTTGTATTAGCATTTAAGAAGGCTGCACGGTGGACGATGGGTTAGCATGCAGGCCGCACACCTATGAGACTCAAGTTCGATTCCACTCTCAGCATCCAGGCCTTTTAAATAAAGTTGATAAAATAATTTCTATTAGCATTTAAGAAGGCTGCACGGTGACAAGTGGTTAGCGTGCAGGCCACACAGCTAGGAGACCCGTGTTCGATTCCACCATCGGGCCAGTGGAATCTAGACCTTGTAAATAAAGTTTATAAAATAATTCGTATTAGCATTTAAGAAAGATGCACAGTAGTCGATTGGTTAGCGTGCAGGCCACACAGCTAGGAGACCCGTGTTCGATTCCACCATCGGGCCAGTGGCATCTAGACCTTGTAAATAAAGTTTATAAAAGAATTTGTATTAGCATTTAAGAAGGATGCACGGTGCGCGAGTGGTTAGTGTGCAGGCCACACAGCTAGGAGACCCGCGTTGGATTCCACCATCGGGCCAGTGGCATCTAGACCTATTAAATAAAGTTCATAAAATAATTTGTATTAGCATTTAAGAAGGCTACACAGTAGTCGAGTGGTTAGCGTGCAGACCACACAGCTAGGAGACCCGCGTTCGATTCCACCATTGGGCCAGTGGAATCTAGACCTTGTAAATAAAGTTTATAAAATAATTTGTATTAGCATTTAAGAAGGCTGCACGGTGATTGAGTGGTTAGCGTGCAGGCCACACAGCTAGGAGACAAGAGAGTAAAAAAAGAAGCTAAAGAAAAAATAAAATAAAAGTTAAAAAAAAAAATTATAATAATAATAAATAAACAAACTCTGGTAGAGCACCAGTGTTTCTTTAATGATGTCCCTTCCACCTTCTCAGGTCCTGAGAGCAGTCCAGCAGGAAGTCCATCTCCAGCTTGCACGCAGCAGCAGGTCATTCAGCACAACACCATCACCACCTCCACCACAACAGTAGGGGGCAGCAATGTGCACGGACAAGCCAACAGCCGAACAGACATTAACCCCATCCACTAGGGAGCAAAGAGACTGTATAGCCCTGGTGGTCCGCCCACTTCCTCTGCTTTTTGAGGCTCCCCATGCTGCACATGTCGCCCCCCCCCACCCCACCCCCCCACCCCCATCGAGAAGAACCTCAAAGGCCTCCAAGGCTGTTCTTTTTACAGTAGCCATGGTATGTATTTTTATAGAGCTTATAACCTGCTCATGTTTTATGTTTTGTTGCTTTACAATTCTTATTGTGACTTTTGCTCATGCAGTGTTTTTTTGTAGCGGTACAAAATGGACCAAAGCGTTCATGAAACAAGAGGGAAGCGACCGGAGATGCATCTCTATTTGAGCTGTGGACGTACTTATGAGTCAAAGCATTTCACAGACACACCTAATATGTTTTCACAAGGGTGTAGTAGGAAATTGTGCAAAATAAAAAAAAAAGGGCACCGTGCAGTAGAACCTTTTACAGCCTGTTATAATATAGTACATAAATATAAATCATTGAATTAACTTTTTAACATGATGTCACACACGTTTAAAAAGTATCTAAACATTAAGTAAACACCTCAGTACACCTCTTTGGCCATATTGTATTTCTGTTTCTGTGGTTATCATCACACTCTACCATTTCCCGTAAAAAAAAGCCAAAGAAAAAGCCACAAACACACCTATGCAGTTAATCCTGAACCAAGATTTGCTAAAGTTTCCACTGCATTCCAGCCCATATTGGACTATAGTCCAACTTCAAATATATATTTTGCTGTGAACTTGGTTAGGGTTAGTGGTTAGAGTGTATAATTATTTGGAAAAAAATAATTATTAAGAAATAATAGAGTATATTTCATTTTTGTACAAAATCCTACTAAATTCTTTTGACAACAGACAACAACCATAATATAATTAACATCACCATAATGGATTTGAAATAAATCACAATGTAATCGAGAGTTGTTTGGCGCCACCTGTTGGTATAAATTTATAAACACCAAATATAAACCCACCTGTCTTTTACTAGACTTGTTTTATATTCGGTTAATACGGTACTGGTTTACTTGTACGCCCCCTTCAGGTCTTGCAGTGTAGTGTAGTGGGTGGCCAGTTGTTACTTGCTAGCCATCCAAACAATTCATGTATCAACATATTGCCACTCTATGTGTGGAATGGTCTCACCTTGGCCACCCCACTAGCTCTCCCACTGCATGGTAAAGAGATTACCGTAATTTCTAGACTATGGGTCACTTTTCGCAGCCCGGAAGTGTCGCCATGTTTCTCTTGTATCTCTTCTTTAGAAGTTTACTCAACATTAACTGAGGATATAACGCCATCTACTGGTCACATTTGACATTCCAGTGAACTACATGGACACTTGTCACTGTATGCAATCAGTACCGGAAATGCAATCGATTCTACGCATGTGCAGAACACATCGACACTCACGTGTCAGGCAGGTGTAATTACGTCATCTGTTGAGCTAATAAAACGTATATAAAACGTTTTAAAAACGCTATAAAACGTTCGGCAACAAGATTTCTACCGCAGGTGGAATATAGTGTAAGTCACTCACCCCCCACACACAAAACAGTATTAATTAAATAGTATAAATCTTTTTATTCTTTGGTTCCATCAATTATTATTATAAGTTTTCTTTTTACAGACAAAAGTAGTTACTAGCAAGCAATATGCTAGCATTATGCTAGCTACCAATATGTTTCATTGCACACTTCTTCTGGTCGTTTACATCCAAATACTGCATTTTATGTGTTGTTTTATTATATTTATCCATGTATATTATACACCGGAAATTATGGTAGTATATTATACGCAATACTGAAGGAAAACCCATACGGGTTGTATGAGAACATGATTTCATTTAAAATCCATTGTGGTGATGACACAAACACTGTTGTTGTGTTAGCAAAATGAGTGTTTTAACACATTTTTCCATCTCATTTTTGGACCAAGTGACTTTTAAAGGTGTTGATGGGAAATAGGGTATGCAACATAAGAGACTGTTATCATCATTGCTGAAAGGAAAGCAATAGAAATCTAATATGAACACTGTGATAGCGGCAAGGCAGCTTCATTGGAAGTCCCAAACATCTCACCACCTCAAGCTTTAACATGTGTGTCTAATACAGTATGACTTAAATCTTTTTTTTGTTTGTTTTTAGTACTCAAAGAGGTGTGTGTGACGATGCTTCTTCCCATAACGAGTATGGTTTCCTATTTCTATGCCAGTGCTTTTCCAAAATGTCACAATGTGCCTCAGCTTCCAACATCCATATCCATTTCCTTCTGCTTATTGATCCTTTTGCCTCCTTATTGGCTTTTGTCTTGGATTTCTCACCTTGTGACCTCCTGCCAGCATCCCGATGAATCCATCTTGCTCAGGCCTGTTTGTAACTGGACGGCGACATACTGTACGCGCTCCCTCCCAGGAAACGGGATCTTTTTCCCCCCGCCCGACCCCCACTTTCTGAGCAGGAATGCTTCAAGCTTAAAGCGCTGAGAGGTACGTCACACAGCCGTATATGCACTTTGTCCTCTGCAGTGCCAGAGGCTACCATAGCCATATTCCTAAAGCTGGCATCCTCAGCGGATCCCTGTCCCCCTTTACGGAATACACCAGCTAGAATGTGTAACACTTGAAATATTCCCCGTTGTGTCCGTTGAAGGATGTTCCCCTTGATATTTTTCTGTTACTCTGACTTGTATGCAAGTTTGTGCAAATCGAATTGAAATTCCTGAAATCAAGGTTTAAAAAAAAAAAAAAAAGTTCATTTTTGACTAAAAGGTTTTCTTACCAGTTACTTAATGCTAGACCGGTAATATATGTCCTAAAATCTGACTTCTATAACCTAAAGTGCCAAAATCTAGCCGTGATGATGACTTTTCGACAGCAGATGTATGTTCAATGCCCTAGAAGTGCTATTGTGTACTTGGTATGCTTTTTACAGCCCCTTTCCTTAGTTCTTATACTTTTGCATAAGTGGAGCCTTTTTCTTACGGACTCTAACATTTCACTGTTAGAACGTCATTAAAAAGTCACTTTAGGTGAAATCATCCGTCTGCCTGCTATTTTAATAGTCTAACTCAGGTTTTAGTAGATATTAGTTAATATAATTGCTTAACATGCAATATGTTATAATAAGAAAAAAATAACTTAAGTCAAAAATAAGTCTTTTTAACCTTGATTTCAGGCGTGCGATGTTGCTTACATTTCACTTTTTGCAGTCTTAACCTTTGCATTAGTGTGGGGGGGTGTCCAGTTGAAAGACGGGCCACATTGACACAAAAACATTTTCAAGAATAAAGTCGTAAATTAAAACTGGCCTAAATTGACAAGAAAAAAATTTGTAAATTAACAAGTGTAAAGTCATCAATTCACGAGAAAAAAAGCCATAAAATTATAAGAATAAAGTCATGAATTTACATGAAGAAAGTAATAAATTTATGTGCAAAAAAGTAGTAATATAAGAATAAAGTAATTAATTTACAAGCAAAAAAGTTGTACATTTACAAGAATAAAGTCATACATTTACACTAAAAAAGTCATAGATTACAAGAACAAAGAATAAAATCATATGACAATAAAGTTCTAAAATTATGAGAATAAAGTTGTCCATTTACAACAGTCATAAATTTACGTGAAAAAAGTCATAAAATTACAAGAATAAAGTTGTAAATTTACAAGCAAAAAAGACGTAATTTACGAAAATAAAGCTGTAAATGTATGAGAAAAAAGTTATATATCTACAAGAATAAACTCATAATTTCTGAGGAAAAAAAGCTGTACAATTAGAATAGAATAAAGTCATAAATTCATGAAAAAAAGTCATAAAATTACAAGAATACTCAGAAATTTACCAGAATTAAGTTGGTTTAAAAAAAATTTTTTTTACAAGAACTAAGTCGTAAATTTACACACCAAAAAGTCACAACATTACAAAAATAAAGATGTAAATTTACATGCAAAAACGTTGGAACATTTACAAGAATAAAGACATAAAATTACAATAATAAAGTCGTAAGTTTAGGCGAATAATATGTAATATTACGTGTCATAAGTGTAAGGGAAGAGAA